>NC_043002.1:58723044-58978044 GCF_006345805.1 Octopus sinensis | reverse complement strand
TCACCATCCCAGGTTTTCCTGAGTCTACCTCTCCTATGGGTTCCCTCAACTGCTAGGGTGTGACACTTTTTCACGTAGCTGTCATCTCTCTTGCACACCACATCTGATTATATATGTGTGTGTGTGTATATATATATATATATATATATATATATATATATTTATATATATATATTTATATATATATATATATATATTATATATATATATTTATATATATATATATAATATATATATATATATGTAGTGGATCTTGCATGCATGTTAAATTAACACTGCAACAGAACTTTTCCTACAGTGGAACAATGGCTTTTCGGTGATAGCAGTTTTACATTTTCCAGATGCATTTAGCTAGCTAAAATAATGTCTTCATCACTTGACCCTTTCTAACCTCTTCTACTTCACCAAAAGCTAGAATAGAGATAACAAGACCACCAACTAAATCAATTGTTCTCAATGATATATCTATCCTTCCGGATGGTTATATAAGCCAGCACACCCCAAGTAAAAATCAGTTAGTCACCAGTCGGTGATGACTCAACCAAGTTGTCACTTCGGTGGTAACAAAGTCTGGCTGAGCAGCTAGAACCTTGGTCAGAGGGAGAAATGAATTTTACTGTCAGCAACTGTGAAACAACGTCCAACACCCTACAACTCTCACTAGTTCTAATTCTGTCTCTTACAACATCATTCTATCTCTCTCTGTATTTAGAGGACACAAACACAAACTTTACTTATGCTTTTGGATTTATCATAACATGCCCGTCGAGGCAAGGTATTTGTAACGTAATGGTAAATAAATATTTCCTTAAAACTTCATGCATTGTTCATCCTTCTCATCCTACAGTATGCAATTATAACAAAAATTTATCGTTATATATATATATATATATAGAACTATGGATTGTCATAAGGGAGTGGAAAATTTCCATTATTAATAATATAAGGGTAAATAATTTGAAATTAATTATTTACCCTCATATTATTAATAATGAAAAAAATATATATATGTGTGTGTGTGTCTTTGTGTTTGTCCCCCCCACCATTGCTTGCCAACTGATGTTGGTGTGTTTATGTCCCTGAAACTTAGCAGTTCATCAAAAGAGACTGATATGATAAGTCCTGGGATTGATTTGTTCGACTAAAGGCAGTGTTCCAGCATGGCCACTGTCAAATGACTGAAACATGTAAAAGAGAATACAAACATACACAGAAGGTAGCAATTTGAAAAATTGCATACAAGTGGTAGGTGAGATCGAGGGTTGTTATAGTGGCCACAGCATAAGATGTCTGCTTTGGCATTGGCTGGTACTGCTTGTATGAATTGCTTTTTTTGTCCCAGGTAAATGAGTGAAATTGCAGTTACTGTCTATGCATAGTCTCTTGCATTGAGAAAACTGGCATATTTTGGGGTATCATGCGTTTATAGATTTTACTTTATTTGCAGTTGGCAGATTTATCACAGAGCCGTGAGGTATACATTCAAATTGAGGTGGAGAGTGGTGAGAAGAAGGTGTAACACTAATGGTGGCCATAGTTCAAGGCAGCGAGCTGGCAGAAACGTTAGCACGCCAGGCGAAATGCTTAGTGGTATTTCGTCTGCCGTTACGTTGTGGGTTCAAATTCCGCTGAGGTCAACTTTGCCTTTCATCCTTTTGGGGTCGATAAATTAAGTACCAGTTACGCACTGGGGTCGATGTAATCGACTTAATACCTATGTCTGTCCGTGTTTGTCCCCTCTGTGTTTAGCCCCTTGTGGGTAATAAAGAAATAGGTGGTCATAGTTACATGAGTAGAATATTATGGCAATGATGATGATGATGGTAATGATGGGTCAGTTGTAGTATTCAGAGAAAATGAAGACTGTGGATAGCTGCACATTGAAGGGATTTTAATCGGTCATCAATTGTGCTAGTTTTGAGGAGTGGCTGTACTGCTGATCATACTGTTAGTTCAGTAGTATATCTTTCTCTTTTACTCTTTTACTTGTTTCAGTCATTTGACTGTGGCCATGCTGGAGCACCGCCTTTAGTCAAGCAAATCGACCCCAGGACTTATTCTTTGTAAGCCTAGTACTTATTTTATCGGTCTCTTTTGCTGAACCACTAAGTTATGGGGATGTCTACCGGCTGACCATCTTAATAATAATGGTTTCAAATTTTGGTACAGAGCAAGTAGCTTTTGAGGGGAGGGGGAAGTCGATTATATCGATCCTAGTACATGACTGGTACATCCCTGAAAGGATGAAAGGTAAAGTCTACCGTGGGGGAATTTGATCACAGAATGTAAAAACGGATAAAATACTACTAAGAATTTTGGCCTTGCTTAGTAACAGTTCTGCCAGTTCACCACCTTAACCCTTTCGTTACTGTATTTCTGTAGAGATGCTCTATGTTTATTTCAATTACTTTAAATGTAACAAAGAATTTAGTAAAAGAACTTGGTTATCATGAAGCTAGTGTTAAGAACATAAATTGTGACAAAGGTTTGGTGAAAGATTTTAATTCAAAACTTATGAAAACAAGACATTTGTACTCAGAGCCAGAATCGGTTTCAGCCAGGTTGATATCAAAAGGGTTAAGAATTGTTTCTCTATAATATATTTTAACCCTTTTCTTACCATATCTCTGTTGAAATGCTCTGTGTTTCTTTCAATTACTTTAAATGTAACGATGAATTTGATAAAATAACTTAGTTATCATTAAGCTAGTGTTAGGAACATAAATTGTGACTAAGGTTTGGTGGAGGATTTTAATTCAAAACTTATGAAAACAAGACATTTGTACTCAGAACCAGGAGCAGTTTCAGCTGGGTTGGTAACGAAAGAGTTAATAATAAGAATAAGAATTCTAGTGCTATAGAATGCTAACAGAAAAGAGACAGTATAGGCATACCTCAGAAAACATCTCAGAAAATGCCAAAACAATGCCAAAAGCCACAGATTGGGAGAACAAACCTTATCAACTAGATCACCAAGAGAAAGTAACTTCTAATCAATAAATCATTCCCAACAGATGGCAGTGTTTTACCAACAAGAATAGAGAAGCCATGAAAGTACAAAAATTTATGAATAGAAATAACTTGAATTGGGGCCTGAAAACAAAAACAGTCTCTATGATGATGATGATGATGATCATAATAATAATAATCTGGGAATGCATACAATGAGCTTCTTTGCCCTAGATGTACGGAAAAATACTCGGCGAGAAATGGAAGAAAATTTGAAGAAAGAGGGAAAAAAAACAATTATAATAATAATAATCTTTTCTACTCTAGGCACAAGGACCGAAATTTTGGGGGAAGTAGCCAGTCGATTAGATCGACCCCAGAACGCAACTGGTACTTAATTAAACAACCCTGAATGGATGAAAGGAATAATAATAATAATAATAATAATAATAGGTATTTTAAGGTAGTACTTATAGTGGTGGTGGTGGTAGCAACAGCAACAGTGGTGATGGTGGAGCAAAGACTTGTTGCAAGGCTTAAATGATGGAGAGACAAGGGAAATCAGATTGAGGCAAACCCGAGAAAGCGAGTAATATTAGATCGAGGTGTGGAGAGGGTTGGGGAAAGAACTTGAATTTTGAATAGCTTGAAGTTTTGACTCCGCTTTTGAATCTTTGAGTGGGCGGGGACTGTTTATTAGGAAACACAAATTCCCAAGAGAAGTTACTTTTTCAAAAGAATGTGAAGTTACTTCCCTTGCATGAAAAATGTTGAACAAAATGTTTTAACGCAATGAATTGAAATCCTGCTTTTGTCAACTTTGACTTTCGTCCGTCCAGACACCGAGTAAATAAAAGTCCGATCAAGAGCTGATATAGGAACCAATATATTTGATTGTTCATTCTCCAAATATCTATATCCATGTCTCTATATAAGAAAATATTTATGTAAGGGATTGACAAGATACATAATTACTCTTTTAGGTATTCTTACAGGGTTAATCTCTAGGCAACCGGACATAACATCTTTTACATTTGTCAGCCCCTAGAAAAACAGAATATATGTATGTTCGCTCTCTTTTTTTTATATTTAGAGTTAGCTTTGGCCGACCAACTACTTGGTAGCAAGGATCTGAAGAAAAACACAGTGTTTTGTTCATTATCCTCTAAATATTAAGAAGGCTTGCATATTTTTATAATCCCAGATATTGTGATCATTTGTAGAGTATGAAATTAAGGATTTGCGTTCTGTTCCCAAGGGCCCAAGTTCAGCCATACCTTGCTCAAGCTCTTCCTGGACGACACCATATTCACCAAGCGAATGGATAACGGAGAAGCTTCTCCCTTCGGTTTAGAATACAGGTTACTCTATAAGGCGGCGAGCTGGCAGAAACGTTAGCACACCGGGCGAAATGCTTAGCGGTATTTCGTCTGTCTTTACGTCCTGAGTTCAAATTCCGCCGTGGTTGACTTTGTCTTTCATCCTTTCGGGGTCGATAAATTAAGTACCAATTACGCACTAGGGTCGATATAATCGACTTAATCCGTTTGTCTGTCCTTGTTTGTCCTCTCTGTGTTTAGCCCCTTGTGGGTAGTAAAGAAACAGGTATTTCATCTGTCTTTACATTCTGAGTTCATGTTCCGCCGATGTCGACTTTGCCTTTCGGTGTCGATAACTTAAGTGCCAGTTGCATACTGGAGTCGATCTAAGGTGGCCCCTTTCCCCAAAATTTCGGGCCTTGTGCCTAGAGTAGGAAAGTATTCAGATTACTCTGTCGCTTGGTTTATTGCCTCCACCTTGGAGAAGGCGGAGGTATTGATTTCAGTCGTGTTTTTGTTTGTTTGTTAGTCCGTGGATAAGATATTTGGATTTTTTTCTCTGCTGGATGGACTCGGATGAAACTTTCAGCGATGTTTGGCCTCGTGACTGGCACGAACTGATTAGATTTGGGGATAGATTTGGTACCGTCAATGATTCTGGCTTATTTTTCCGGTTTTTATGCTTAGTTTTTGAGAGCGGTCGGGTTCATTTTTAGTATTCTCGTTTGTGGGAGCAGCTGAGTTTATTTCAGATATTCTCATTTTAAAAAATCATCCCCAGCTAATCGTTGAGAGGTCATTGGTGTTGCCTTGGCGGAGGTTTGCGCTCTCAGAGTGCTCTTATTTATATTGTTTTGAATTAATCATGCATTATCTTGAAGTTTAGCGATTTCAATGATGCTATTGTTTAATTTTAAAATGACATTGTAGGGTTGAGGTGAGAGGCCAAATCAGGCCAATTTCAATATAAAATAGATAAAATATTTTGGCCTGATATGGCCGGTTTGACCGTTAAAGGGTCGATAGTTAAGTCACTCAAGTGGGGTAACTCTCAGGAAGGGACGTAATTTAATTTTTGCGTCGGACGGGTGGGAATCAGACCTTTCATTATAAGCAATTGATAAACAAGGCGGAGGTAAAGATCATGGACCGCACCCACTTTGGGATTTTTTTCTCTACAAGAATTCACTATATCGATGGCGGAGATTCCGAATCTGCAAAAAAAAAAAAAAAAAAGCTGCCCGATTTTTCAAGATAATGATCTAATTCTACACTTTGTCAAGTTCAAGAATATAAACATGTTTTTAAGCACAATATACGCGGAGTTAAAAAGATACACTACCTGTCACCAACGCAGCAGGGTCGGCACTATGTGAACCATAGTGCTCTCTCTCCTTAGCATGTAGCTTCCTATCTCGGACACGTGAGCATGTGCACAACAGCCAAACACTGCATCGCTAAAACTATGAAGCTCATAATTCTATACAAGGGATTTTTGTATATTTTTCATAAACTAGGGAATGGCTACTGACATAAAGCTTAAGGATTATATAATGTACAAGTATAAGGAAAGAATTAAAGGGAAAAGGACTCATTATATTGAATGTTATCGATAATATCAAGTGGAAATAGGGGGAGCTGCAGTTTTGCAGTGCCTATACACCAACCGCCACTGCTTCCCACCCTGGCTAAATCAATGCACCAGCACCTTTAAGTGTTTCTTTATTGGCAGCAAGCCACACCATACATAGATAAAAACTGGGCCTTGGGACGGCACATAGACATTTCTCAAACGTTTTGCTTTTGGATAATCCTTGAAATACATCCAATATTCTAGGGGAACCCCTACATTAAAAAAAATTAATAAACGTCTTTATAATAATTTCCTTTTACTTTCATAAAGTTAAATCTCGTAAGATATTAAACAAATAACTTTCTGAAGGGTTTGGTTGTCTTAATCCATCTGACATTACTAATAAGTTTAAAATTTTTCCTTTAAGCCAAAACCTTATTGTGACTAAATTCCTTATTAAGCAATCATTTTCCCCATAGGGTCCCTTTATAATCTACAGATGTCAAGATTTCCCTACACACACACGCACAAAAATGAGCACAAATACGCATGTATGAACTCTTGTGTCCCCTATATCTATTTTTAAAATCAATAGTATTCCCTGTATAAATTTTCCTATGTCACATAGGGCTACTGATCTAACTTCGCATATATACTATATATATATATATATATATATATATATATGAAAAAACAAGTAAAAATAGAAAATGGTAAAATAATTTTATAGTGAACATTTCAGTACCGGTTTCGGTCATTTTGAGACCTTTTCAACTGTAACGATTAAATAATTAAATTTAGAAAAATTAGAAGAAAAGTTTTTTTAAAAGAATATTTCTATAGTAGTGTTCAGATTTAAGTGGCATTCTGCCTTTCTCTGACTCCCTTGTTTGCACTTGTGTGTTCGAGGTAGTTGTGAGTTCTTGGTAGGGTAGTAGAGGGAAGGCTGGTGAGGAAAGGGGGGTGGGAGAATCTGGGAGTGCCCTGATGGTCGTATTTTGAATGGTCAGTGGCGGCTGGCAGTCTCAGTTCAATTCAGGAGAATATTTATATTGACAGGCTTGTTTATAGAATTAGCGTAGGTGTTATACTAAAAAACATTAGTGACAAACTTAAGGGGTAGGGGGTGGAGAAGAAGAAGAAGAAGAAGAAGAAGGAGAAGGAGAAGGAGAAGGAGAAGATGACGATGATGGTGATGGTGGTGATGATTATGACGACGATGATGATGATAACGATGATGATGAAGAAGAAGAAGAAGAAGAAGAAGAAGAAGGAGGAGAAGGAGAAGATGGTGGCGATGATGGTGGCGATGATGATGATGCCGATGATGATGATAACGATGATGATGAAGAAGAAGAGGAAGAAGAAGAAGAAGAAAAAACAGAGAAGGGAGAATATGAATGGGTGTAAATATAGCTATGAAGGGGCTGATTAGTAATGGATTCTATGGAGTGTAGTATTTGTGTGTGTATATATATTTTTTTCTTTTATTCTAAAGTTGAGGTATATTAATTGTTTGTCGTAGACCCGTTAAGAAGTGGCTTGTATTTTGTAATAAAGAGATTTTCTTTACTTATTCGTTGTCTCGAGGTTGTATCGTCCCTAAATTGGTAGAGGGGGAAAATTCTGAAGTTTGGTGTTTTTTTGTTGGCGCAAGTATCTATGTGTTGGCTAAAAGCTATTTTTCTGTTTTGGGGGATTTTTATCTAGGATCTGTGCAGGGCCATTCGTTTACGCAAACCATTTTTTGTTTGGCCTATGTACTGCTCTTGACACCCGGAGCAGGTTAGTGAGTATATTAGGTTCTCCGAAGCACATGTGAAGTTGCTTTTCACTGTAAAACGTTGTCCCTGTTTGAAGGAGAACTCAGAACCCTCGATTAGATAGTCGCATATCCCGCAATTGGGTCTTCCACATTTTTTTACTGTCGGCTTCTGTGTTGAAGAGTGAATTCGGGCTTGTGTAAGGAGACTTTTCATGGATCTAGGCTGTCTTTTGCTTTTTATGATCGTGTGTGTTTGGAGGATTGTGTTCATTCTGTGGTCTTTTTTATACACACACAATATATATACACACACAAATACTACACTCCATAGAATCCATTACTAATCAGCCCCTTCATAGCTATATTTACACCCATTCATATTCTCCCTTCTCTGTTTTTTTCTTCTTCTTCTTCCTCCTCTTCTTCTTCATCATCATCGTTATCATCATCATCGGCATCATCATCATCGCCACCATCATCACCACCATCTTCTCCTTCTCCTCCTTCTTCTTCTTCTTCTTCTTCATCATCATCGTTATCATCATCATCGTCGTCATAATCATCACCACCATCACCGTCATCTTCTTCTCCTTCTCCTTCTCCTTCTCCTTCTTCTTCTTCTTCTTCTTCTCCACCCCCTACCCCTTAAGTTTGTCACTAATGTTTTTTAGTATAACACCTACGCTAATTCTATAAACAAGCCTGTCAATATAAATATTCTCCTGAATTGAACTGAGACTGCCAGCCGCCACTGACCATTCAAAATACGACCATCAGGGCACTCCCAGATTCTCCCACCCCCCTTTCCTCACCAGCCTTCCCTCTACTACCCTACCAAGAACTCACAACTACCTCGAACACACAAGTGCAAACAAGGGAGTCAGAGAAAGGCAGAATGCCACTTAAATCTGAACACTACTATAGAAATATTCTTTTAAAAAAACTTTTCTTCTAATTTTTCTAAATTTAATTATTTAATCGTTACAGTTGAAAAGGTCTCAAAATGACCGAAACCGGTACTGAAATGTTCACTATAAAATTATTTTAGCATTTTCTATTTTTTACTTGTTTTTTCATATATATCAACTCGTGTGTTCCTTTTCACCCTTATACATATATATATATATATATATATATATATATATATATATATATATATATATATATATATATATATATATATATATATATAATATATATATATATATATATATATATATATATATATATATATATATATATATATATATATATATATATGTATGTATATATGTATGTATATATATACGTATATATATGTATATATACATATAAGAGGGATGACCACTAAGTGAACATCCAATAGGCAAGGCCCCAATGATCTGACCACTAAGAAAAGATACTCAAAAATCTTCAAATTTTTTCTATATGCTAGGCCACTGGTTTCAATTGATATTAATGAAATTAATATTTAATTTCTTACCCTTATTGTTTAAATTTTTATATATATATATATATATACACATCCGCCCATCTATCCATGCATACATATCTATATATATGTGTGTGTATGTATGTATGTATATGTATGTATATATATATATGTATATGTATATATATATATAATTATTTCTAGCCCACTCTCTATATATGTACATTGCATGCAAATCGCACAGACATGTGTGTGTATGCATATACACCCCATGTTCGCCAGCGCGCATTTTTTAAATTTTCGTTTACTACACGTTGTTGTACACCTATTACACTATTTTTTTTTTTTGCTCGGGTCAAACACTGGAGTTTAAGGGTCAAGGTCTGACGATGTGAATTTTCCGAGTCCTCTCCCACACCCCACCCCGTCTACGAGTGCGCATTTTTTTTTATATTCGTTCAGAGCAAGTTGTTTTCCACCTATTACATTTTTTTTTTTTTTTTGCTCGGGTCAATCTCTTTAGTTTGACCTTATAATTCTATGCATGCGTGAAACATTGGGTCCGAAACATTAGTAGGGAAAACACTTCTTGTCATAGGCGGATGTGTTTATTTTTTTGAAAAATTGCAACTTTTTTTTTTCAGAATCATAATCTCCGTATTTTTCTACTTGTTTCGCACCCAAAAATTTTTTTAAAAAGGTAAAAATTTAAGAAATTGATGGTGCAGAATCAAAATTTTGAAATTTTTTTTTTTTTTTGCATATTAGGAATCTCCGCCATCGATATAGTGTGTTCCTGTGAAAAAAAAAAGTCCCAAAGCGGGAGCGGTCCATGATCTTTACCTCCGCTAATAAACAAATAAGAGAAAAGGTAGGGAAGTCGATATAAATGAGAAAATCTTATGACGGCATCAAAGCAAAATTAGGGTTTGAAACCAAAAAAAAAAAAAATATTTCAAAAATGCAAAAAAAAAAACAACCCAATAAAAATAAATAAAATAATAAAGGGTCAGATAAAGAGAAAAACCATGCAGAAACGGCAATAACAATAATACAAGCAGGGATCACCTTAAATATCTCCCAACCACTTAAAGTATTTCATATGGTCATTAGGTTTTTATTTAAATTTTTGTACACAGATGTAACTTTATTATTGATATCTAGAAAAAAAAATTTAATGCGATTTTCGTCATCAGCATGCAAAACTACATTATTTGGCAATAATCTGGTGAATATTTTAAATATATTTAGAGGCTGGAAGAAATCTAATAAGATCCCGTAAGGTACACATCAGTTACAGGCTGTAGACCACAGTATTTATGATTCAACCATGTGATGAGTTTACAATGAAAGACAACAACGAAAGAGTAGCGTTATTTCCCGCCATTTCATGTTTCTCCTAACTTCCGGTTCCTGTTGGCGGATGCGGTGTGTGTGTGAATGATTTAAGACCGACTGGACGAAGGAAAAAAAAATTCTCTCTAAACGATCCTCTTAGCGACCGTTGTAGACGTTCAGTCCTTCATTGTACAACATGAGCGATACAATCGAATATAACGATGTTGTACAAGAAGTTCGGGGAGCTTTGGTAAGTTCCACTTTGTTTATTTCCTTTTGTTTATTGTTCGTCATTTCGATAACGGAGAATCGTTCTCTCAGTTTTGTTAATGCTTTAGAAAAACAAGGCCTAAAGATTATGATGTGCGTGTATATAGAGAGGAGTGCCAATTAAAGAAGACTTAAGTTGTATATATATATATATATATATATATATATATACATACAGAGAGGGAGAGAGAAATGTATGCTAGAGATGGTCTAACGTATATAACGCGGATGTATAAAATTTAGATGCATGTGTGTGCATATATATATACACACACATATATGTATATATATATATGCGTTTTATATGTATGTGTGTGTGTATGTGCGCGTGTATGTATCTATAAATATAAGTGTGCGAGGAGAGTGAGATAGATATATACATATAAATGTGTAAGCATGTCTGACTGAGCCTCGCACAATTAATTAAAAAAAAATGTCTCCAGTTCGCCACCTTCACGACCCAGTTTCGATACTTGGTTGTCACTAGTTTATTTACAATATCAGCTATCCTTATTTCCGTTGCCTCTTCTAATAATAAATCTGAGATCGGCCGAAATAATCCTTAAAATGTCCTTTTCTTGACCCCACTAAACCACAAATATTGGTGGATCCATAGATATGAATGTATCAAAGAAAGAATACGCGCGCGAAAGCGCTCGCTCCGGCTTTTATTTTGTGAAAGCTAAATCAATTTTGCCTATTTCGTTCTCTTGAAATAGTTAAAATTGTTAATTAATAGAAATACGATTGTCTCAGTCTCATCCTCCACTCCCTTCTATAGAGTTACGGTTTTATTTCTTACTAGAAGGAAGATTTATTAATTATACGCAAACGAATTAGCAGGGTCGGTAGATTGCTTGAGGAAAATGCCATGCGATAATGTAGTTACTTCCCTTTACAATCTGAGTTCGAATTTCGCTGAGATCAACATTGTCTTTTACCATTCTTGGGTTGATAAAATAAAAGTACAAATCGAGCAATATATCCAAGAAGAGATTGGAATTATATAATCGACAAATCCCATTGTTAATCCTCCATCCCGAATAACTCCATTATTGCTTGTTGTTTGTCAATCACTTCAAACAGAAGTACATGTGGCTTGAGAATTCACACACCATACTATTAGGTTTATGCTGTATTTCGGCTTTTAGTATTATGTCTGTGAATGATCTGGTAAACAAACAATCCTATGCAGACTAGCTGTGGAATTTCTTGTTTTGTTTTTTGTTACTGTATTTTCCGTCATTTTATAATATCCCGACGATCCTTCGATAGTAGTCCACTGTGTCTGCATGAGGAAATGTTATTCACCCACTTTTTCAACCTAACCTTTATATCATGATGAAAGGCTGTGTGGGGTAATGACATCATGTATCAATACCGAAGGATTGTTGATATCCCTCATTCTAAAACCCATGTAATTCGCATTCAAGAGAATTTTTTTTCAAAAATCTGTGCTCTCACCAACCCCTCATTGAGCCTTCAGAATACCCCTCTTCCACCATCCATATTTTTTTCCGTTTCTTCTTTTGTCATTTAATCATGACACATTCCGATGGCATGGAGAGTTATGTTTCAAAAACATGGATGTTTTGCAAAAATGTTTTTATGCGAATTGCGTGTTATTTAACATGTAAGGAATTATAAAACAACAAAAATTTCCCCCAAGAAATTTCAGTTTATGCTTGACTGCTATTTCGAAATCCATCGAATTTTCTATACTGTTTTCTTAGTGACGTTGGAATATTTAAAGACAGTATTATGACGAAAGGGTTCCTGTCCATTCTTTTATGTATTTGTAGTGCAGCACCATCATCATCATCGTTTAATGTCCGCTTTCCATGCTAGCATGGGTTGGACGATTTTGACTGAGGGCTGGCGAACCAGATGGCTGCACCAGGCTCCAGTCTTGATTTGGCAGAGTTTCTACAGCTGGATTTCCTTCCTAACGCCAACCACTCTGAGAGTGTAGTGGGTGCTTTTTACGTGCCACCGGCTACAAGTATCTGCTACTATAGCCCCGGACCAACTAATGCCTTGTGAGTGAATTTGGTAGACAGAAACTGCATGGAAACCCATTGAATGTGTGTGTGTGTGTATATATACATACAGTGGCAGATGCAGGGGTGTTCCCTTTCTAGTTGAGCCGTTGCAAATATAATAAAATTGTTATACGTAAATGGTCTTCTACAACAAAGCATACGTAAAAATGAATCCATTTGTTACACATTGCGATTCCCACCTTTTTTAGTATTTTTTTTTTCTAAAGTTTTGGGCAACACCCAAAACAAAATCCTGGATCTCCATCCCCACTAAAATATATATGTGTGTGTCCATATATATATATATATATATATATATAAATAAAAGTGTGGAGTGAAAGCGCTTACAGAGGCCAAGGTAATGCATGTAAGACTTGAGATTTTTAAAGAAGAATGTTATGATCGAGAAAGTGAATCACAATGACCTTTTTGTGTGCACAGTTTGTGACAGAGCATGCCTTTCTTTTGCTGGTCTCGAATCTCATTTGCGGACCTATGAAAAACGAACCTCCACCAATTATTCTGCCTATATGTCTGTGCACACCTTTCAATGCAATGTATGCCATAAGGTCTGCAAATCTAATGGAGGCCTCAACAGACATCTTAAGATCCACAAGGATCAGTACTTATTTACAGCTGTTGGTGATCCAAATTGGATGTGCAATCTATGTGGGTGTCTTTTCAAAACATTGTTTGGTTTAAAAAGCCACGTACTATTTGACAGTTGGTGTTGGTTTGTTTACATCCCAGAACTTAGTGGTTTAGCAAAAAAGAAAGAAATAAGTGCCAGGTTTTGAAGAATAAATGTACTGGGGTCGATTTGTTTGATTAAAAACAAAAGATGAAAGATGCCTGTCATCATCATCACCGTCATTTAATACCCATTTTCCATGCTGGCATGAGTTGGATGGTTTGACAAGAGCTGGCAAATCAGTGGATTGCACAAAATGTCGGTGTCTTCTGCTTTTGGCTGGGTGCCCCTTCTTAATGCTAACCACTCGGTGTACTAGGTGCTTTTTACGTGGCACTGATACCAGTGAGGTCACCAAATAATTTGCAAGGCAAAGGGGGTGGCTTATATCAGCTGATGAGAAGTTAAAGTATGATAGGGAAACAAGAACAGATGTCTAGTTGTAGACGAACACGTGGCTACCCCTTTCGGAAAAAGAGAGGGGAGATGATGGTGAAAATGTGTCAGGATGTGCCTTCGAGTTACTAGGTATTTGCTCTGTGGGAAGAAGCTGGCTTCCTAGCCACATGGTTCCAGGTTCAGTCCCACTGCATGGCACCATGGGAAGTGTTTTCTATCAGGTCATCCAATTAGTTCTGTCCGAATTTTGAATAAAGAAAACAAATGATCAAATGTAAAACTCTTTTGGTTTCAAAGCAAAGAACTTTGAAATGTCAGTTTCGACCTCTTCCTGGCTTGTGAAAGTTATGTCCCCCAAATGATTCTGTAAGCACATTTTGTTGCATCCGCAGGCCGATATACTCGTATGTACAAAATATAAGAAACCTTTCAATTGTAAAATTTATACAATATTCATATACCTATTTTTGAGACATAGGTTGCTTTTCCACTACAACTTAAAATGTTTAGACTCGAACAGAAATCGTCCAGTAATTGCCATTTGAATGGAAATTTTGTTTTCACTATAAAACACATATTGCTAGGTTTGTACCACCCCCTTGAGACCCAACTCTAGCTGAAAAATATAGTATACCTCATAAGTAATATAAACATCCTAAATTCAGTGGCAGTGTTAATGGAGATGTTATGCATTAATTTAATGTGTTAAACATATCTTTTATTAATGTATGTCAAATAGTGGAGGCGCAATGGCCCAGTGGTTAAGGCAACGGACTCGCGGTCGTAGGATCGCGGTTTCGATTCCCGGGCATTGTGTGTGTTTATTGAGTGAAAACACCTAAAAGCTCCACGAGGCTCCGGCAGGGGGTGGTGATCCCTGCTGTACTCTTTCACCCACTCTTTCTCACACTCTTTCCTCTGTTGGCCTGCTCGCTTAGCCAGCGGGGTGGCGTCATCTGAAGGCTAAAACAATGCGAACGCATTGTGACCAGCGATGTGTAACTACATCTGATGGACTGGTCGGAAGAAAATATCAAATTATACATAGATATATACAAGATTTACACAGATATAAAAGTCAGAACTTGTGGTCTGCTCACAGACCTTTTCATTGGAAATTTTTGTCCACCACACTAAAATGTTTCCCCACCTCTGGACTAAAAGGGTTAATGCAATCTCATGTTTTGTTGTTTAGAATCCTGGCAAATTAAAACTTCAAAGAGAAAATGTGGTGTTCAAGAACTTAAAGACTGGTAAAGTCGATCAATATTCAAGCAGTGATATTGAATCTGTCTGTTGGCTGAAACGTGCCTGTGGCAATTGCCTCAAGATTATACTTCAAAGTGGAATAATACACCGCTACGATGGAATACGAGAATCAGTAAGTTTATGTTATTTTTATTATCATAATTATTATTATTATTTAACTATTGTTTATGTTAGTTTGTATCAGGTGTGGGTTGGTCATGTGGCTCGGATGTTGAGCAACCAACTCCCAAAGACAGTTTTCTTCAGTGAGATCAAGACTTGAGGTAGGCCTTGTGGACATCCAAAGCTTCATTTCCATGATCATCTTGAGCAGTTTCTCATTTTCTGTACTGTCACCCCCAATCAGTTTGTGGCCCTGGCTGTTAATCAGAAGGCTTGGAAATCTGTATGCTGCTGGAGTAGAGAGCTTCCAAACCAGACACTAGTGACTGCATGAAGAGAGGAGGAGATATCACCATCTACTCCTTGAGGCTGTTGTTCAGTCTCACCATCAGTGCCACAGGATCTGTGTATCTCATATTGGTCTTATCAGTCACATTTGCTCCCATGAGAAACAATGTGCTGGAGGTGTAGAAGAATGTCTTGGATCAACGCTGCTATCACCTATGAGTTGTAATGTGTTATTAAGCTGTTTTACAGTTTATTAAATTGTATATTATGATTTCAATGTATGCTATGTATTTTATTAAATGTAAGCGGTGGGAGATTAAATGTAGGAATGAGAGATGATAGATTGGAATAGAAGTAAATGTTATGAATGAACAAGAGTGAAGTAAAGATTATTTGCCAACATAACATGGCAGTCCCGGTTTAGAACGAATGTTGCTGTAATTTAGCCTCAGAAGACATCATCTCCAGCTGGCTATACGACACGATTTGTGTCGTATAGCCAGCTGGAGATAATGTGAAAAATCCAGCAACCCCACTCAGCTCAAAACAGTATCCTAAATCGGGACTGCCATGTTATGTTAGCAAACAATCTTTATGCCAAAGTACTGTTGCTGAATATATTGTGAGATTTACAAATAGTAATTTTCTAATTTATAAATCAGTGACTAGTTGTCACTTTGAAAACTATATATTTTGAATGGGAATTTGGCAGCGCCATCTCTAGCCGAACAATTATTCTGTGCTGATGAAGGGAAATAACCCGGAAATCGTGATACACAGATATTGTTGTGAGATTTACAAATAGTAATTTTCTATGTGTGAAATAGTTGAAGGTAATAAGAATAAAAAGTAGGTGTCTATAGAAATGGCTCAGGAGAGAGGAGGTGATGACTTGCAGTGCAGGAAAAGGATGAAGAGCAGCAAAATAATACTAAAAGTGTAGGTCAGTAGTTCTCAACCATTTCTTATCTGTGGATTCCCCCCACCTTTTTTTTTTATATATTTTAATCTGGTGGATCCCCCTCATCACTATTTGATATTTAAAAACTAGTTTTAATATACTTCTTTCAAATTCCCATTTTTTTTTTCACCTGTGCTGGTGGCATATAAAAGGCACTGTCCAAACATGGTTGATGTCAGGCCCGCCTGAGTGGCTCCTGTTCTGGCGGCATGTAAAACGCACCATCCGAACGTGGCCAATGCCAGTACCCCCTGACTGGCCCCTGTGCTGGTGGCACGTAAAAAGCACTATCTGAACATGATTGATGCCAGGCCTGCTTGGCTTGATGGGTCTTTTCAAGCACAACATAATGCCAAAGGTCTTGGTCATTGCCTCTGTGAGGGCCAGCACTTGAAAGGAACTCAGCCACTTTGCCTTCGTGAGGCCCAATGCTTGAAAGGTGCTCTTTATGTGCCACTGGCACAAGTGCCTGTTATATAACACCAGCATTGGCTTGACGAATCTTCTCAAGCAAATATATTCATAGATAATCTGTTAGCAAAATATTCAAGACATAAGCCAATAAATGTGATATATATATATATATATCTTTGACATTGCTTTCTGGTTTTGTTCAGGAATACGACAAATTGTCATCATTTGTTATGAAACATTATGATACCACCTTGGAGAAAGTAGATTGTTCTGTTAGAGGCTGGAACTGGGGTGTGACCCGTTTTAGAGGTGAGTTTTTTTTTGTTTGTTTTACAAATGTTTATTTACATTTCTAATATGAGTTGTAAACTTCCAGATTTTTGCAGTTCAATTTTTTCAATTTCTACCAGTTTTTTTTTTTTTTCTAGAATTTATCTTAATTTTAATTTTCAGAATCTAAAATAATTATTTTCAGTTTTGTGAAGGCCATGGCTTGGTGGTTAGGGTGTTGCATTCGCAATCACTAGATCTTGAGTTCAATTCCTGGACCAAGTGATGCCCTCTGTTCTTGAGTGAAACACTACATTTCATGTTGCTTTAGTCAGGTGTTCCCAAACTTTTTCAGGCTGTCATCCCCTCGATACCCAGGCCACATTCCTAGCACCCCCTCCTTCCCCACCACAAATATAGAATCGTTAGCACGCCGGGCAAAATGCTTAGCGGTATTTCCACCAAGGTTGACTTTGCCTTTCATCCTTTTTGGGGTCGATTAAATAAGTACCAGTTACGCACTGGGGTAGATATAATTGACTTAATCCCTTTGTCTGTCCTTGTTTAGCCCCTTGTGAGCAATAAAGAAATAAATATAGACCACTTCCTACAGCAAATTCAAAGCAACTGTATTTCCAAATAAAACTTAAACCTAATTAACCTATTAATATTTTAGATTTTACATCTATCACCCCATTATCATCCTCATGGATCTTTCCACCACCCCCAAGGGTCAGTACTTCCCACTTTGGGAACCACTGCTCTAGTCTACTCAGTTATAAATGGGTAACCCTGACAAACTAGCTTTCAGTCAGGGCAAATGTTGACCTGCTTTAATCAAGCTAAAACAATGCAAAAGTGCATTGTGACCAGCGATGTATAACAACATCCAAGAGTCTGGTTGATGATGCAATTTCCAGTTTTAATATTAGTAAACAATTTGGATTTTTCGTATTCGGTTTGCAAGATTCTTGATGTGAACTCGTTGGAGTAGCAGGAGTATGTCATTAATGAGGTTGAAAAATGGTGGCAAAGGGATTGATTAATCTAGCTGACTGATGACTGATTGATTAACCAAACAATTAATCAGATAATTAATTAGGTAAATGGTTAACCAATGGACAAATAATCCTTTCTACTACAGGAACAAGGCTTCAAATTTGCGAAGAGGGAAATAAGTGAATAACATCGACTCCCCCCCCAGTTTTCAGCTGGTACTTATTTCATCATCCCCAAAAGGATGAATGGCAAAGTCAACTTCAGTGGAATTTGAACTCAGACTGTAAAGATGGATGCAATGCCTTTATTCATTTTGCCTGACGTGCTAACAATTCTACCAGCTCACCACCTTGACAAATACAATTCTCTTTCACACTCTCATGAGCTTTCCACCCCACTCATCCCCTCCAATCCTTGGTTCCATTTATATACACCTCCCAGTAACTGGAGTGTATTCCACCCCATCACATTATTCTCTATCATCTCTTTTCTCTCTCTCTCTCTCTCTGCTAAGGTTTCGCATTCACTGAAAAACTGTTTCTGTCTCTCTATTCACACTCTAACCCTTCATCACTTGGCAGCGGGGTTCTTATCTTGTAAGTTACCTGTAACTTTGCTGTTGCCACATAAAACCTGCCAGGGTTGCAGCGAATATTCTGCTCAATACTACAGATTTGCTTGTCAGTTGCTAGTCCTTAACCAATTGAGCATGTCCCTTACATTTATCTCAAGCAGGAGTAGTGGGGGAGCATCATTGCCATGTGTTAAGAGGGATTCTTTGGGGTTTGAATAATTCACTCCTGGAAACATGAGTGTTTTATTCATCATTCTTAAACAACCCTTGTTCAGAGACCTTTTGTGTGGGATGTGCTACGATCTGAAGAAAGTTCTAGCTGGGCCCTCCCTACATGGTCATGTGCTGTTTATCTTGATATGAGGTCACCATGTCATACAGATAGTTGTGATGAATGTATCCATCATGACTACCCTTATCAGATGGTCAGTCATGATGGGTATATTGGACTTCATATATTTGTACCCCACTGTCATTTTGACGGCATGCACTTCTCTCTCACTCAATAATAATGTTCTCCTTTTTACAGGTAATGCCCTCAATTTTGAAGTTGAGAAAAACATGGCTTTCGAAATTCCTTTGACCAATGTCTCACATGCAACAACAAACAAAAATGAAGTCACTTTGGAATTTCACCAGAACGATGATGCTGCTGTGTCGTTGATGGAGCTGCGCTTTCACATCCCATCTGAACTGGAAAAGGATGTCGTGCAAGACTTCTACAAAAATGTCATGTCCAAAGCAGACATTATCCAGGCTACAGGCGATGCTATTGTTACATTCGATCAAGTACAATGTCTTACACCCAGGTATATTGATTTCTATGTAGCTCAAACTCATATCACATATCTTACCTGCAGTTGTCACACCTGTGACTGTTTGTAGCTTAGCATGACTTGATTAGTTTTCTCCACACTGGTTGGTTTTTCACTTGAGTTTGCCATTTATCATAATCTATTCCTTTCCACTTCATTTTCCATTTTGCAGTATTTTTCAATCTTAGTCTAAGTCTTCCGCAGTTTCTTTTTCAAATTACTATCACTCTGTTTGGCAAGATCAAGAACGAAGAGATCTTCCGGTATGCTGATCTACCCCTGATGATGGAAATCCTCATTGATAGAAATTTACTTTGGTTGGGACATGTACACAGGAAAGACAGCAACAGACTCCGTAGACAACACACACACACACTCTCTCTGTCTCTTATGCAGCCCAGCCCATTTAAATTTTGCTCTGATTATCCAAACACTGCATGTTCTTTGCTAAGTACTATCTGCCCATCCACAATAACAGAGGTCAGTAAGATGTCAGTATTGACCCATGGGACACTACAAGACGTTCATAAACACTTGGAATTATTCTGAGCATTAAGGATGCGTCTTTACATGGCACCAGCACCAGTGAGGTCTGTTTTGGCATGTTTTTTTTTACAGCTGGATGCCCTTCCTAATGCCATCTTTACATAGTGAACTGGGTGTTTTTTACATGGCACTAACAAGTTCTACTTTGGCATAGTTTTAGCTGGATGCTCTTCCAAATGCCAACCACTTTACAGTGTGGATGCATGTATATATGTATTTCTGTAAATTGCTTGCTCTCATCTAATTTCTTTTTTTCTTTCTGTTTCCAGAGGTCGATATGATATCAAGATCTACCCTACATTTCTCCAACTCCATGGTAAAACATTTGATTACAAAATTCCTTATGCCACTGTACTTCGGCTTTTCTTACTTCCACACAATGACAGACGACAGATGTTTTTTGTGGTAAGTGGTTTGGCCCCTTATGTCCATCTTTATAATTTCATGATAACTTTTTATGTAATATCTATTTCTTTATTGCCCACAGGGGGCTAAACATAGAAGGGACAAACAAAGGGTTTAAGTCGATTACATCGACCCTAGTGCATAACTGGTACTTATTTAATCAACCCTGAAAGGATGAAAGGCAAAGTCAACCTCAGCAGAATTTGAACTCAGAATGTAATGGCAGACAAAATACTGCTAAGCATTTTGCCCAGTGTGCTAACGATCCTGCCAGCTTGCTGCTCTTTATATGTAGTATCATCATCATCATCATTGTTTTATCTTCCACTTTTCCATGCTTGCTTGGATGAGGCAGATTTCCTACGACTGGATGCCCTTTCTTTTGCCAACCAAGAAGCACCAAGCTGTGAAGTGGTTGTCATCCAACCATTGAAACCAAGCCACGCAACTCTGCAGCTTTCCAGCTCCAGTCAAAAATGTCCAACCCATGCCAGCATGGAAAACAGATGTTACATGATGATCATGATGGTGATAATGATAGCCAACATGTTTTCCTGGAAGATTGCTAAGGAAGGATATCGCTTGCATAGTGGTGGCACTCACAAGTATCACATGATGTGAAGTCATAGAGATAGTAACATATACACACAAACACATTTTCATACATATACATGACAGGCTTCTTTCAGTTTCCACCTGCCAAATCCACTCACAAGGCTTTGGTTGGCCCAAGGCTATAGTAGAAGACACTTGCCCAAGTGCATTATTTGACGGATATTTGTCCTCATCTTGTTTGTTGTTAACACATTTCGGCTGATATATCCTCCATCCTTCATCATTTGTCTTGGGGAAATTTCAAACCTGGGTTCTCATTCCTAAGGTATTTCTCGATGTTATTATTATTCAAGTCACGGGCATATGGTGTAGCGGTTAAGAGTGCTGGCTACTAACCCCAAGATTCTGAGTTCGTTTCCAGGCAGTGACCTGAATAATAATAATAATAATAATATAATAATAATAATAACATCGAAAAATACCTTAGGAATGAGAACCCAGGTGCGAAATTTCTCCAAGACACCTGGTGAAGGCTGGAGGGTATATCAGCCGAAATGTGTTAACAAGAAACAAGATGAAGACAAATATCCGTCAAATGTAAACAATGTAAATAATGCTCATAATTCCTCATCTCTTAAATGTAGAACTATACTTGGCCGAGGTGCTACATAGTGGGCACTGAACCCAGAACCATGTGGTCTGGAAGCAAACCTCTTGACCACGCCAACCCTGTTGTTAAATGTAAACCAGTAACAATATAACCCATGGTCTTTCTATTTGTGATCTTTGTCTTTCAGGTCAGCTTGGATCCACCTATAAAGCAAGGTCAGACGCGTTATCACTTCCTTATTTTACTTTTTAACAAAGACGACGAGATGACCACAGAACTAGCCTTATCAGAGTAAGTATGCTTGTTCCTAAAGATTTGGTTTTGGAATCAAACGTTCCCTCTCTCATTTTAATTTACGTCTTTTTGTGCAGATATGAATTGAATTTGTTTACAATATATTGAATTCTTACTTATCTTGGCCTTGTGTCTTCATACCTGGGCAGAGCACAAACATTCTGATAATTAACATCACAACTTCTTTTCATTTCTTCTGCCCCAAGGCACTTTTTGCCATCATCACACAACTCTTTCACTCTGCACTTAATTTTAATTTATTATCTCTTGTGCTCCATGGACAAAGCACTGACACAGGTACTTTTTACATGGCACCAGCATCAGCAGGGTTGCCAAATAACTTGCAAAACAAAGACTACTTAGTTGAAAGGGTAGGGGTGGAACTGAGGGACATTGCTGTGTGCCAAGCAAGAGGATAGTGTGATAGAGGGACAGAATATAATAGTTGTCTTACTATAGGGGAGATATTTGGCTACCCCAGGAGTGGAAGAGGAGAGAGAGTTAGAGAAAGATGGAAACAGGTGAGAGAGAGAGAAATAAATGGTGCTGAAGATGTATTGGAACCTACCAACAATGTAGAGGGGTATAAGTAGTACAGAGGGGTTCCATAACAGTGTGATGTATATTTATAATGCTTGCCTCATTTCTCTCCAGTCTACAAATCAATGCTTAACCCTTTCGTTACTGTATTTCTGTTGAGATGTTCTGTGTTTCTTTCAATTACTTTAAATATAACAACGAATTTAGTAAAATAACTTAGTTATCATTATGCTAGTGTTAGGAGCATAAATTGTGACCAAGGTTTGATGGAAGATTTTAATTCAAAACTTATCAAAACAAGACATTTGTACTACAGAGTCAGAGACTGTTTCAGCCGGGTTGATATCAAAAGGGTTAAGAATTGTTTCTCTATTATATATTTTAACCCTTTTCTTACCATATTTCTGTCAAGATGCTCTGTGTTTCTTTCAATTACTTTAAATATAACAAAGAATTTAGTAAAATAATTTTTTTACCATTAAGCTAATGTTAGGAGCATAAATTGTGACTAAGGTTTGGTGAAGGATTTTAATTCAAAACTTCTGAAAACAAGACATTTTTATTACAGAGCCTGAGGTGGTTTCTGCTGGGTTTGGTAATGTCCACATTTCACTACCATTCAGCACCATACATGAAACAGTTTTACCTTTTGCACATAAAAATTCCTTGGCACCAGGTCATTTCTGTAGTCAGTCAGAACTCTGGTCAAAGTCATTCCATCTGTGACCATCTCAGTTACATTTTTCATTTAATCCAGGAGTGTCATATCCAATGTGTTGTACCCTTCCATTTTTAAGACAGATATTTGAGGAGATTAAGCCAGAATTTTGTGTGGTTTTGAGCATTTAGGATAGTGGTTCTCGACCATTTTCTACCTATAGGATCCTTTTGAATCCTATCTTACGCAGGTGGACCCTTATAGCCATACAATGTTTAAATAATCCAATAGTATTTTTATAATTAAATATCAGAAGAATTTTATATAAAATATTGTTAAAAAGAATTATTTTTTCTGTTGAATAAGTGTAACCAATTTATTGCTGATGAATTTCATGAACAAAATCTTACAACCCCTCATGGGTCATATGGCCCTTGTTGAAGACCATTGGTTCGGGGCTTCTTAATTCTAAGTGGCTAAAATTATCTGCTACATATAATGATCTAACTGATATTTTCGTCATCATCATTTAACGTCAGTTTTCCATGTAGGCATGGGTTGAACAGTTTGATAGGAGCTAGCAAGCTGGAGAGCTGTGTCAAGCTCCATCATCATCATCATTTAACATCCATTGTCTATGTTGGCATGGGTTAGACGGTTTGAGCAGGCTGGCCAGTTAAGTTAGAAAGCTGCACCAGACTCCAGTCTGATTTGGCATGGTTTTCTATGACTGGATGCCCTTCCTAACACCAAACACAGTGACATGGGCGCCAATTTGTGTGACTGTTCAGCTTGATGGGTCTTCTTCTCGGGCACGATGCAATGCCAAAGGTTTTGGTCATTGCCTCCATGAGGCCCAATATTCAAAAGCAACTCAGCCACTTTGCTGCTGTGAGGCCCAATGCTTGATTTTGGCAAGGTTTCAATGGCTGGATGCCCTTCCTAACACTAACCACTTTACAGAGTGTGTTGGATACTTTCTATATAGCACCAGCGCCGGTGCCCTTTACATGGAACCAGCCTGGATTTCAATCCAATAAACAGTGCAGAGCCAAGTTTTTTTTTTTTGTCATTCATGAATCCAAAACTTGAATTATTTTCATATTTATTTTGTTTTTTATTGTTTTATTTTTCTTTCTTATTCAAAGAGAAGAAATACAGAAGAAATATGAAGGAAAATTAACCCGTGAGATGTCTGGTACAGAGTATGAAGTCATTAGCAAAATTTTCAAAGCTGTTGTTAACCGTAAAATTACTGTTCCAGGTGTTTTTGTCAGGTGAGTTCTAAACAGCCCTCCTTTTTGTTCTTTGCACATCTGTGGAAAAATGACATGGTGTTGACTTATGAAAAACATTTAATATACCTTTTAGTATATTATGGTTGCCTAACGAAATACAGTGTGCCTATGAGTCATTAATATTTATGTACCAACTTCCAGGAATGTGTTTAATGTGTAAAGTTGATATATCCAATAATCTTTTCTACTCTAAACACAAGGCCCGAAATTTTTTGGGAGGGAGCCAGTCGATTACATTGACCCCAGTGCATAAATGGTACTTAATTTATCAACTCTGAAAGGATGAAAGACAAAGTCGACTCTAGTGGCATTTGAATTCAAAACATGAAGACAGATGAAATACCACTAAGCATTTCACCCAGTGTGTTAATGATTCTGCCAGCTCACTGCCTTTGGTATATCTAATGATGTTACACCACTGTATTTAGTAGCTATTTAAGCAATATTGTTCTTGGATGATAACCCTTTTTTTTTTTACCATATTTCTGTTGAGATGCTCTGTGTTTCTTTCAATTAATTTTAAATATAACACAGAATTTAAAAAATAATTTATTATAAAAATAATTTAGCTATCATTAAGCTAGTGTTAAGAACATAAATTGTGACTAAGGTTTGGTGGAAGATTTTAATTCAGAACTTTCAAAAACAAGACATTTGTATTACAGAACTAGAGGCAGTTTCAGTTGGGTTGATATCAAAAGGGTTAAGGGGTCAGAAAGTTTCCAATGAAGGAGCAAAATCATATATGCGCATTACCCTTTTTTCATCTTCAGTCTCTCTCTCTCTCTCTATCCACTCAGTCGAAGTTGACTCTCGGTCACTAGTTGGATCAGTGTCCTCCAGTCAGTTCTATCCTGGGCCGCTTCTTTCAGATTGGCTATGTCCATTCCAGTATCACTCTTGATGGTGTCAAGCCAGCGAGTTCTTGGTTGGCCTCTTCCTCTCTTGCCACTGACCATTCCGAGCATGATGTCTTCCAGGGATTTTCTCATAATATGACCGAAATATGCCAATCTATGCTTGGTGATCCTAGCTTCTAGCGACATTTTCGGCCTTATATGCTTAAGAACTTCAGTCTCATTGTTTGTTTATATCTGATGTCTCAGATATGAAATGCCATAACAAGAGTCAGTGCTGGCTATAATTCCTATAGAACAGCAGTAGAGATTACCTTGACATGCTATTCTTTCTGGTTTATATCCATTTATGATGTATTGTGTCTGTGATAGTTTATTACTTTTAATCTCTTATGACTATAATTAAGATATTTGAGGAATTTTTAAATGTTTATATATATATATATTTGTGTGTGTGTGTGTATATATATAATAGAAATATGTTACAAAAAGAAAATAGAAACTACATGTGGTAATGTAAGGGGAAAGTAAGAGGAAAAATAAGCGAAAATGCATATTGGAAATCAAAAAAAGTAAAGGCTTTTTATGAAAAGAAACGATTGATATATACAGTTAGATGAACTGAGGTAGGAATAAAAGTAATAAAAGTCATTATTGTGAATTGTTAAAGAGGTTCAAAGGTATACCGGTTTCGTAAAATTACTGTTCACTGGCTTTGAATGTGCACTGATTACCAAACGGTGTCGGGTTTATTAGTCCCTGAGTAAAAAAAATTTGTAAGGGAGGTAAGTAGTTCTTGATTTGGTGCAATTAGGGCAGATACAATACAGTAATGTGAATGGTGTATGGAACGTATGGGGGTTAGTGGTATTAATTGAAGGGTTAGTATATATATATATATATATTCATTCCATCCATGTTGGTATTTCTGGATTTAGATGAAATTAAAATAATGTATTTTCTGTTGTTTTACAGCCAAAAAGGAGACCAGGCGATTGGTTGTTCTTACAAAGCAGCTACAGGTTTATTGTATCCATTGGAAAGAGGACTAATCTTTGTTCACAAACCTCCCATTCACATTCGATTTGATGAAGTCTCTTCTGTTAACTTTGCCCGAAGTGCTGGCAGCACTAGGTCCTTTGATTTTGATGTAGAAACCAAGTCTAGTAATACTTACACGTTTGTTGGTATTGAAAAGTAGGTTGGGCTTTTTGTATTTTTTATTATTGTTGAGTGAGAGAGCAATGCATGGCATCAAAGTGACACTGGGGTAAAATATACGAAGCCCAGTATACGCATCATGACTACCTGTCTGATAAGAGTGCACCAGGCACATGCATCACAATCATGTGCACTACCTGATCTCATATCAAAGTAAACAGTGCATGACCTCGCAAGTGGGGCCCAGTTAGAATTTTCTTCAGGTAGAGTAGCCCATCCTGCTCAAATGGTTCTTCAATAAGGGTTGTTTAAGGATGTTGAATGAAACGCCCATGTTTCCAGAGGTGAATTATCCAAACTCCAAAGAATTCCTCTCAACATCTGGTTATGATGCTCCCCAACTACTTCTGCTTGTCATCAGAGATGCACATATCGTCAGCCACCAAGGGACATGTTCAACTGGTGAAGGTCAAATAACTGACAAGCAAATCTGTGGTATTAAGCAGAATATTTGCCGTATTCCATCTTTTATACCTAGAGAAAACAATGTACAGGATAATACTTCACTTCCAATCAGTTAAGTCCTGCATCAGGGCATTATTATTATACTTTTTATCATCATCATCATCATCATCATCATCACCACCACCAGTATTACTGCTGCTACAGCTATTGTTCAGTAGTTTTACTTCTACCTCATGCTTTCGCTGCTCCACAGTGCGCAGCTTATGTGTCTTGGGTATGTGGTGGCCATGGAGAAAATATCACTACCATTCTTGGAGAGAGTTGAGGGTTGGCAACAAGGTGGGTTATTGAGCTACTTCAATAAACTCCATACAAGTATGGAAAAGTGGATGTGATAATGATGATGACAGCAATTTTATTTTATATATTTTTGTTAATAAAACAAGTATTTCTGCCTTTTTCACAGAGATGAATATGGAAAACTGTATGATTTTATCCGTGGCAAGAAACTAAGAGTCAAAAATTTTGGTTCCAAAGTAAGATGTTCTAAATTATATATTTGTTTTGTTTTATTTTTTCCCTTTGTTTCAGTCCTTAGACTGTGCCCATGCTGGGGCACTGCCTTGAAGGGCTTTTAAATCTTGGTACTTATTCTCTCATGTTCATTTGACAAACTGCTAAGCTATGGGGACATAAACACACTAGTACAAGTTGCAAATCAGTGGTGAGAGACAGACACATGCACACATATGATGGGCTTCTTTCAGTTTCCATCTATCAAATCCATTTAGAAGGCTTTGGTCAGCTTGAGGCTATAATAGAAGACACTTACCCAATGTGCCATGCAGTGGGACTGAACCAGGAACCATCTGGTTCAGAAGAAAGCTTCATACCACACAGTCGCATCTGCACCTATTTGCTTGTTAGGTTTTTTTGAAAACCAATTCAACACAAAAGCCATATGTTGTGGTTGGCAGTAAACCGAATTGCCTTGCTGTATTTATTCTGGTTTTTTGCATTATGCTTTTCAAATCCTGCTGAAGTCAGCTTTGCTTTTCATCCCTCTGATGTCGATGAAATAAAGTACCAACCAAGTACTATGGTATTGACCAATTCTCTTCAAAGTTCCTAACCTAAATTGCAAATAATTAAACAAAACCGGAACTAAAGTTGCCAACAGTATTCATAATAGACTCCTATAGTCTCATATGCCTGGGTTCCTTGTTTCAATGACACCAGTCTGTCACAGTAGAGCAACATGAAATGAAGTGTTTTGCTCGTGAACACAACGCATCGTCCAGTCCATGAATCGAAACTACAATGTTATGATCATGATTCAAACACCCTACTCACGAAGCCACGTGCCTCCACTACTCATGATAAAGCAACGTAAAATTTGTGAATAGGTTTAAGGCTGAAGCCAAAATATTATCAGCCCAAAGAGGATTTGAGTTATGAGTATATGTAATATATTTATTATTACCATATAGGCACAGGAGTGGCTGTCTGGTAAGTAGTTTGCTTACCGACCACATGGTTCTGGGTTCAGTCCTACTGCGTGGAACCTTGGGCAAGTGGCTTCTACTATACCCTTGGGCCGACCAAAGCCTTGCGAGTAGATTTGATAAATGGCAACTGAAAGAAGCCTTAATGTGACAGTCTCATAAATGGGAAGAATACTACTGTTATTTAGCCCTGGGAAACACTGATGATGATGAATTTATTTTTAAAATTTAAGTGTAAGCAATGTTGCAGATATTACTAACAGCAGTGGATTTAGAGGTATCTGCGATGTATTCTTACCACTTTTGCAACTGTTTTTTTCCTTGTGATATCTCTGACACTCGTTCCTTTTTTGTGTGCAGGAGAAAGGTTCATATCGTGACGACATGGTTGATAGCAATGATGAGAGTGAAGAACAACATGATGCCTACTTGGAACGAATGAAACAGGAAGGAAGAGAAAGAGATGAGGATGAATCAGAAGACGAATCAGGTAATTTACCATTTTTTTAATTTACTTTTCTCTTTTAACTGAAAGAAGTGCCCCGCTCCCCGCTTGAGGCTTGTAGTTTTGCAAAGCTGCACGACAACCTCCATTGGACACCTGGCACGAAAATATGCACCTAGCACACACATTGGAGCTTGAAGCAGTTCTTAGTGCCCTTCCAGTCCTATCAAACCATCCAACCCATGTTTAAACTCAATTAGGTCTGTTGCATGTTGGTAGACTGTCAAATAACTAGGAGAAATGGTTACAAAGGGTTAAAAAAAGGGGCTTTTCCTGCTGGATTAGGAAAAGACTATTGTGAATAGACAGAATACTAAAAGAAATGTGTTACAAGGAATTACTCCAGAATGGCCAGTGGCATTTATTAAATACTATACAACATAAATTTTTGGTTTATTAAAACTCTCCAACTGTAGAAGATATCTCATGAGGACAGGTGCAGGCATGGCTGTGTGGTAAGAAGCTTTCTTCCCAACCACGTGGTTCTGGGTTCAGTCCCACTACATGGCACCTTGGGCAAGTGTCTTCTACTATAACTTCGGGTTGACCAAAGCCTTGTGAGTGGATTTGGTTGACAGAAACTGAAAGAATCCTGTCACATATTTGTGTGTATGTGCTTGTCCCCTACCATCACTTGCTGGCCAGTGTTGGTTTGTTTACCTCCCAGTACCATAGCAGTTCAGCAAAAGAAACCAATAGTATAAGTAATATGGTCAATTAATTCAATAAAAGCCCTTCAAGGTAGTGCCCCAGCATGGCCACAGTCAAATGACTGAAACAGGTAAATGGTAAAAGGTAGATGTGAGAGGCTGGATCTGGCCAAGTTGAACACAAAACACAAGTAAAATATTGGGGCCAGATAAGGGTTGGTTTAAATGCTAAAAGGTTTACGTTACTGACTACTCTTTGTGTTGGTGCCATGAATAAATATTCCCAGAGTATTCTGGGAAGTGGATGGAGATAGTAAAGCCTTCCAGCCTCAAAAGCAAGCCACATGATACTTAGGAACAGCAGCTCCCAATAAAAAAATAACTTAGGCAGGTGTAACAACGGGATTAAACCTGAAATCAATTCTTAATCACTCAGGCATCTGATCTATTGGTCCGTGCTTTTGATGGACCAAGTGCCTACAAGAGAGGATCTCTCAAGGCTAAAAGTGCAGTATTCCGTGTTCTAACAAGGCACCCAGGTTAAGTTGGATTCAAAGATTACCTTTTTGGTGTTAATACTGCTTATGTTGCTTAATAATCAATTTTTAATGAGCTTGTTTGGCTATTTGCAACATCAGTGTCTGAAAAGATGCTGATGATCTATGTATCATAACAGTGAGATTTGACTGGCACCCCACTGATGGTTTCCATTTGAATGAAATCACAAGATGTTGCAATTCTGGCGTTCATTATAGACAATTCTCATCTGCTAAGATATATGTGTGTGTTCTTTTATGCATCAAGCACCTATAAAATAGGATCTCTCAAGGTTAATAATGCAGTGTTTGGTGTTATGTTAAGTTGGATAAACTCTTACTTGTTTCAGTCATTTAACTGCAGCCATGCTGGAGCACCACCTTTAGTTGAGCAAATCGACCCCAGGACTTATTCTTTGGAAGCCTAGTACTTATTCTATTGGTCCCCTTTTGCTGAACCGCTAAGTTATGGGGACGTAAACACACCATCATTGGTTGTCAAGCGATGTTGGGGGACAAACACATACACACACATACATACATATATATATATATATATATATATACATATCATCATCATCATCATCATTTAGCGTCCGCTTTTCATGCTAGCATGGGTTGGACGGTTCAACTGGGGTCTGTGAAGCCAGAAGGCTGCATCAGGCCCAGTCTGATCTGGCAGTGTTTCTACGGCTGGATGCCCTTCCTGACGCCAACCACTCTGTGAGTGTAGTGGGTGCTTTTTACGTGCCACCAGCACAGGGGCCAGGCGAGGCTGGCAACGGCCACGAACGGATGGTGCTACGTGCCACTGGCACGGGGGCCAGGCGAGGCTGGCAACGGACACGAACAGATGGTGCTTTTACGTGCCGCCGGCACGGAGGCCAGTCGGGGCGGCGCTGGCAACGGCCACGATCGGATGGTTCGCTTAACCACAGCTGCAATTTCCATTGATGTTGATTGACTTCGATTTTGGTTCTGCTTTCTGATATCGGATTTGATTTGGTTTGATTTTGATTTGATTTTGATTTTCACTTGTCTCAACGGGTCTTCACAAGTGGAGTTTTGTGTCCCAAGAAGGAAAGGTATGTAGGCCACAGGTTATGTTCTCACTAGTCTTGCCGGGTCTTCTCACGCACAGCATACTTCTATAGGTCTCAGTCTCTAGTCATTTCCTTGGTGAGACCTGAAGTTCGAAGGTCGTGCTTCCCAAGAAAGAAAGGTATGTAGGCCACAGGTTATGTTCTCACTGGTCTTGCCGGGTCTTCTCACGCACAGCATACTTCCATAGGTCTCGGTCTCTAGTCATTCCCTTGGTGAGACCTAAAGTTCGAAGGTCGTGCTTCACCACCTTGTCCCATGTTTTCCTGGGTCTACCTCTTCCACAGGTTCCCTCAACTGCTAGGGTGTGGCACTTTCGCACACAACTATCTTCAGCCATTCTCGTCACATGACCATACCAGTGCAAACGTCTCTCTTGCACACCACAACTGATGCTTCTTAGGTCCAACTTTTCTCTCAAGGTACTTACACTCTGTCGATTATGAACACTGACGTTACACATCCATCGAAGCATACTGGCTTCATTTCTTGCAAGCTTACGCAAATCCTCAGCAGTCACAGCCCATGTTTCACTACCGTGTAGCATGACTATACGTACACATGCATCATACAGTCTGCCTTTTACTCTGAGCGAGAGGCCTTTTGTCATATATATATATATATATATCATCATCATCATATATATATATATACATATATACGATGGGCTTCTTTCAGTTTCCGTCTACCAAATCCACTCACAAAGCTTTGGTCGGCCTGAGGCTATAGTAGAAGACACTTTCCCAAGGTGCCACGCAGTGGGAATGAACTCAGAGCCATGTGGTTGATAAGCAAGCTACGTACCACACAGCAACTCCTGCAACTATACTGATTACCTTTTGATATAAAATGCTGCTTTTATCACCAATAATTAATGATTTTTATTTATTTTTTCAGATGAATCTTTCAATCCTGGAGAAAGTGGCAGTGAAGTTGCAGAAGAGTGAGTTTTTATGAATTTATATATTACTATTATACACTTGTATTTGATACCAACCTACCTGAGACTACCCCAACTGGTTCTGTAGTACAAACTCCTTGTTTTAGAGTGATCCAAATCAGTCTTCCATCAAAATTCCGTGTTAATTTATGTTCCAAACATCATCATCATCATCGTTTAACATCCGCTTTCCATGCTGGCATGGGTTGGGTGGTTTGACTGAGGACTGGCAAACCAGATGGCTGCACCAGGCTCCAATCTGATCTGGCAGAGTTTCTACTGCTGGATGCCCTTCCTAGTGCCAACCACTCCGAGAGTGTAGTGGGTGCTTTTACGTGCCACCGGCACGAGGGCCAGTCACGCGGTACTGGCAACGGCCACGCTCAGGTGGTTTTTTTTACGTGCCACCTGCACAGGAGCCAGACCAGCGGTACTGTCAACAACCTTGTTCAAATGTTTTTCACATGCTACCAGCACAAGTGCCAGTAAGGCAATGCTGGAAATTATCACGTTTGAATGGTACTTTTTACGTGCCACTTGCACAGAAGCCAGTCAACTGCTCTGGCAGTGATCATGCTCGGATGGTGCTCTTAGCGCGACACTGGCACAGGTGCCAGTCATCGAATTTGATTTGATTTCTATTTCACTTGCCTCAGCAGGTCTTCGCAGTTAGCCGCTCTGGCAATGATCACACTCGGATGGTGCTCATATATATATATATCATCATCGTTTAACGTCCGCTTTCCATGCTAGCATGGGTTGGACGATTGACTGAGGGCTGGTGAACCAGATGGCTGCACCAGGCCTCAATCTTGATGTGGCAGTGTTTCTACTGCTGGATGCCCTTCCTAACGCCAACCGCTCCAAGAGTGTAGTGGGTGCATATATATATCTCCTTCATTTCTTCATTTAACAGATATGATAGCAACCCTGAGACCACATCAGATTCGGAAAGTGGTGAAGATGGAGAGCCAAAGAAACCAAAACCTAAGAAACACAAAGAAAAGAAAGCCTCCAAACCTAAAGAAGTGAGTTGTTTGTTTTTTTTTTTTTATCACCCCCACCACCACCACCCAAAAAATTTTTTTTAATTTTGACCTTTTCTGGTTTCTTAATTCACTCTGCTAAATGTATGTATTTATGCTATGTTGTTATTAGTAGACAATGATGATGTTATAGATCTCCAATAAATCTGGAGTTCATTGTATTTCTGACAGAATGTCTTTGTAACTCATTTTCTATTCTTCGCTCTATATGCTGTAAAAAGCATTATAAACTGGAGAAATCTGCCAAGCAACCAACTTTACTTTCAGCTGTTGTTATATATATATATATATATTTTTCTCCCTTTCTTATTCTTTTCAGTCCAAATCCAGCAAATCCCGGAAGAAAAAGAAGAATGTTGACCCTAATCGTCCAAAACGTCCATTATCAGCCTACTTCATCTGGTTAAGTGAAAACAGAGAAAAGATTAAAACTGATAACCCTGGCATTTCCATTACAGATCTTACCAAGAAGGCTGCTGACATTTGGAGAAACATCACTGACAAATCTGTTAGTATGCTGACATTTTACTACAATTATTCCCTCTTTTCTTTTTCTTTTTTGTTCTGCTATTTTTATATTTTTTGTTTTTGTTTCCCAACATGATGTTGGAAATCTGCAGGTTTTTATGCCCTGTTTCTGCCATTTTATCTTTTATTATTATTATTATTATTATTGCCTTTGCAACTCACAGCTTATTTTGCTGGGTATGATGGAAAGTGTCAGCTGTCCACAGCCAACTGACTAAAGTGATACATGCTTTACTGGTCAAGCTTCAAGAACCCTGCGAAGAATTCTTGCACTTCCAAGCAATGCTGATTTTTGTTGGTGTTCTACCTTCACACTTGCACCAATCTTTTTCAGCCATGTTGATAGTTGAGTGCTGATACTTCTAAGTGCACCAATTACTATTGGTATCACGACAAGTCTTTTCATTGACCACAACACTCGTATTTCCCACTTCAAATCGTCGTTGTTTATTTTTCTTTCTTCTTTCACATTGATCCTGTTGTCACCGGGGCATCTTTCACATTGATTCTGTTATCACCAGAGCATGCTATGTTGATTATCATGCATGTTCTTTCTTTTTTATTCACCACAACAATATCAGGTTTCTGATGTCTGGTCAGGTGATTGCAGTGGATCATTACATTCCCACAAGATTTTGTAATTCTCATTCTCGGTAACTCATTCTAGAGTTTGCTCATACCATGTCTTTGCTCTTGGTAGGCCATGATTTCCTCAGAGTTCCCAATGGATCATTCTTACCACATTGTCATGGTGTCATTTGTATTTGTGTTGTGCCAATTTCAGGCATTTACTAATGATGTGCCATACCATTTCACTGCTATTGTTGTTATTACTATTCAGTAACTTTTAACATCTGATATTCAAAAGGTGATGAGCTGGCAGAATCGTTAGCATGCTGGGCAAAATGCTAAGTGGTATTTTGTTCGTCCTTACATTCAGGGTTCTAATTCTACTGAGGTCAACTTTGCCTTTTATCCTTTCAGGGTCAGTGAAGTAAATAGTAGTTAAGCATTAGGGTCATTGCAATCAACTATCTCCCTTTCCAAATTTTCAGGCCTTGTGCCTATAGTAGAAAGGATTATTATTATTATTGAGTGAGAGAGCAGTGCATGCCATCAAAGTGACACTTTGGTAAAATATATAAATGCCCAGCATACCAGTATACCCATCATGACTATCCGTCTGATAAGAGTACACCAGATACATGCATCACAACCATATGTGCGTGACATAGTGATATCATATCAAGATAAACTGTTTGTGACCTTGCAGGTGGGGCCCAGTTAGAATTTTCTGCAGGTTGAATAGCCAATCGCGCTCAAAAGGTCTCTGAATTGTTTAAGGATGTTGAGCAAAATACCTATGTTTTCAAAGTTGAATTATCCAAACCCCCAAAAATTCCTCTCACCACATTGCTGTGATACTCCCCCACTAGTTCTGTTCATGATCAGAGATGCACATATCATCAGCCACTAGGGAACATGTTCAGCTGGTTAAGATCTAGCAACTGGCAAGCAAGTCTGTGACATTGAGCAGAATATTTGCTGTAGCCCATCTTTTATACCAAGACAAAATAATGTTTCAGCTCTTAACTCTTAACTCTCTGAAGGATCTAGGCCTCTTCCAGGTCAGGATTCTTGAACACCCCTCCACTAGGAAGCAAACTGCTCAACCATAAAACCATGCCTACTCTTATAATAGATACCAATGTGTTTGGACAATAAGATTTGGCAAAACTAGATCTTGATGGCCATGTTGAGTTTGTTGATCATATTATCCATGTCCTCAGCACCAGATTATTAACTATCATTGCATGGAAAATGTATAACTGTGTGCCTCCAAACAGACTGAATCCTGTCTCTTCTGGAGTTGCAGAACCTAGGTTTCTCTTCAGTTAGCAGATTCTTCACCTAAGATCTATCCCTAACAGAACTGACAAATAGCTATTTAACAAGAACAGGCAGAAGTCTGTTCAATTAGAAATGTTCCAAAAAGATAAATATTTAAAGATGATAGTAAATTAAAGCTCTTGACTGAAGAAACTGAAGCTAAAATCATTCCCTTCTCAAAGTTCCCACCATTCTTCTTTGAAATTTCTGAATTTGAAAGTATTCTACCTTTGTGTTTCTAGAAATGGGAAAAACTTCAAGAAGAATCTAAAGAAAAATATAATCTACTTATGGAAGAATATAAAAAGACAGCTTCTGAAAGACCTGATAACGATGAGAAGTGAGTATTAAATGGGTTTTGTTTGTGTTTGTTTGGCATCCATTTTTCCATGCTAGCATGTGTTGACATTTTAGCATTTAAACCAATCATATCAGACCCAAATATTCTACTTGTTTTGTGCTTAAACTGACCAGATTCAGCCTCTCACACATCCTAGCCTACAAATGTATTCTAAAAATGAAGAATCACATTGTCAAGATCTCAAAGTGAAGAAATTTATTAAAAACAATGTGAATAAATAAACATTACATTTGAACAAGTAATCTGAATGCTAAAGGGTTAAAGGAATGCTTATTGTTGAGGTTTTTGTGTGTGTGTATATACAGGGTGACCCAAAAGTAGGTTTACAGTTATTCAACTATCATTATCATCATCATTGTTTAACGTCCGTTTTCCATGCTGGCATAGGTTGGACGGTTTGACTGGAGACTGGCAAGCCAGGAGGCCACACCAGACTCCAATCTGATCTAGCAATGTTTCTACAGCTGGATGCCCTTCCTAATGCCAACCACTCCAAGAATGTAGTGGTTGCTTTTTTTGTGCCACTGGCATGGGAGCCAGTCAGGCAACACTGGCATCAGCCATGTTCGGATGGTGCTTTTTCTCTTTCACATTCATATATTAACAGTTTAGATCTTAATTATGAAAAAAAATACGAAACCCTGTTCTAATTAAGATAGAAATTTAAATATAATAAAATGTTTTAAAATAAATTTAAAGCTCCTACATGATAATTGTAAACCTACTTTGGGGCCACTCTGTATATAGATATAGATAGGTGTATAGAACAAATAAACTATCCTATCCTGGCAGAAAATGCAAAGTTTTGGATAAAACACAGGGAGGGCAGTGTACATATATACACTCATATCATCATTTAATGCCTGTGTTCCATGCTGGCATGGGTTGGCCAATTTGATAGGCTCCAAAGCTTGTGTGCATACAAAGCACCTGTAAAGTGGTTGGCATTAGGAAGGGCATCCAGCTATGGAAACCATACCAAAACAGACGACTGGAACTTTGTGTAGCCCACTGGCTTGCCAGTTCCTGTCAAACCGTCCAAACCATGCCAGCATAGAAAACAGGTGTTAAATAACGATGCTATTGTGCCACAAGCATTAGTGAAGTCACCACACAGCTTATAAGACTACAAACTCTGAGAAGAAGAAGTGCTTTATGCTAAGAAATAAGGGGTTAAAGTTTAAGAGAAAGAACCCCCAAGATACATGTACATTACTTTGAATTTTAGGGGTTTCATTTACAGGGTACATGTTCAGGTAGGGTCATGCATCGCATTTAGGGGTTTGGTTAGCAAGGTGCATGTACACACAGTTGTTATGATTTGGTTGATTGTCCAATGCAGTGGTTCTCAACCAGGGTCCGTATAAATTTTTGTTCATTAAAATTTCATCATCGTTGTCGTTTAACGTCCGCTTTCCAAGCGGCATGCTGGAAGGCTGTATCAGGCTCCACTCTGATCTATAGGTTTCTACAGCTGGATGCCTTTCCTAACGCCAACCACTCTGAGAGCATAGTGGGTGCTTTTTACGTGCCGCCGGCACGAGGGCCAGTCAGTGGGTACTGGCATCGAATGGTGCATTTTGCTTGCTACCGGCATGGGAGCCAGTCAGGCAGCACTGGCAGAGACCAAATCTGCAATAAATTGGTTATACCTTGTTTAAATTTTCTTATACAATTCCTAATAATATGTAATTATCAGTACAATTTAAAAAATTTTTTTATATATTCATTGAATGGCTATGTGGGGTCTCAGCAGAGTAAAATAGAAATAAAAGGGGTCCCTAGGCATAAAATGGTTTACAATTAGCATTTTACTAATTTAGTACGTCATTCTTCTCTCGTTTCTTAGTTCATCTCCAGCAAAGACACCTAAAAAGAGCTCTGCTCGAAAATCCGACGCCAATGTTAGTCGAGCTACCGGCGACTATAAGAGCAAAGAGTTCATCTCCAGCTCTGAATCCAGTTCAAACGAGGACAAACCAAAGAAAAAGAAAATGAAGAAAGAGACGCCTGAAAAGACAACAAAGGCCAAGAAAGCTGACAAGAAAGAAGAGAAGGCGGAGAAAGATGATGATGATGACGAGGAAGTGGGCGAGGTAAATAATGCTTCACTGACATGTTTTATGTCAACTGGTTTACAGTTTTTCAATGATTATATAGGTATAGGCATGGCTGTGTGGAAAGAGGTTTGCATCCCAACCACATAGTTTTGGGTTCAATCCGACAGCATGGCACCTTGGGCAAGTGTCTTCTACTATATCCTCGGGCCAACCAAAGGCTTGTGAGTGAATTTAGTAGGTGGAAACCGGAAGAAACCTGTTGTATATTTATGTGTGTTTGTCTGGTTTTTTGGGGTCAGTTCATTCAACTAAATTTCCTCAAGGTGTTGCCCCAGCATGGCCACACAGTCTGATGACTTCAATAAAAAAAAAAAAAAAGCGATATGTTATTGAAATCTCAAAGTTACAAGATAAAGAGCGCAGGTGTGTTCTTATGTGGGGCCAGCACCTGCAGGATCAGGTGCTGTAAAATTTATTAAAGTAACTTTATCATTGAGCAGGTGTTTTGAACTTAAACTAACATGAAATTTCAATGGAAGGTTTTAGCTTAAATCACTTTTAGGATCTTCACTTTTTGACCGACAGATTTAAAAAATAATTTTTTGTAACTAAACACTTTCAAACTTCAGACACTGGTAGAATGTGTCATATAAAACATCTTTTACTCCTAGCGTTTTTGAGAAAAGTTTATATTTAGGAAGTTATTTCACGTTAAAGTTCTTGTATTTTGGTAATTTCAACCAATCAATGACGTGTATTCAGCTGATTAAAATTACTGCCATTGTTTGTCAACAACAACTATCAGTGGTGTATTTTTCGTTTGTCACTGTTATTTATGACAACCCTAAACCTAAAACCTTAAAGCTAAAACCAGTACAAATACACGAACGATGTCATAAATAACAGTGACAAACGAAAAATACACCGCTTATAGTTCTTGTTGACAAACAACGGCAGTAATTTTATTCAGCTGAATACACGTCATTGATTGATTGATATTACTGAAATACGAGAACTTTAAGATGAAATAACCTCCTAAATATAAGCTTTTCTCAAAAACGCTAAGAGTAAATGATGTTTTATATGACACATTCTACCAGTGTCTGAAGTTTGAAAGTGTTTAGTTACAAAAAATTATTTTTTAAATCTGTTGATCAAAAGGTGAAGATCCCACTTTTAAGCATAAACTTTGTATCATAGAACTAAAGGTGACCTCGGGAAGGTTTGTATCAAAAGGGATAAACTAGCCACCGAAGAGATATTTCTCTTAACAACCCTTTCTAATTGTAAATCTATTGAAATACAGTCTTTGCTTTAATTAAACTTTAAAAATAATGAAAAATTTCTTAAAATCATAATCATCATCATCATCATCATATAATATGTTTTCCATGCTGGTATGGGTTGGACGATATCCAAGTCAGAACTGCACCAAGCATTTGTTGTCTGCTTTGGTGTGTTTTCTGCAGTTGGGTGCCCTTCCTAATGATAGCCATTGTACAGAGTGTACTGGGTACTTTTATGTAGCACCAGCTTCATTGAGGTCACCATGTAACTTGCAAGACAACACCCTTTCAAGTGAGGCGGGAGAGTAGTATTAAAGGATGAAAAAGGTTGCTTTGTTTTCATTAAAATGGTGTTTGGATCATAAATTAACATGGAATTTTGGTGGAAGGTTCTTTAAAGCAAGAACTCTAAAATATAGAGCTATGGGGTAGTCTCAAGCAGGTTAGTGTGTGGGTTCTGTGAATTCTCAAGAGATTGCTTTGGTCCTATACAAACATTATCCTGTATTCCTTTTGCATTTTTCTCACGAGTCTTTAACAACTTTCTGGCCACATTTCCATATCCTTAAATTTTTTCCATTTTTCTTTCACCTTTTCCTCTAGTTACCATCTGATGAAGAAATCCTCAGTTCTCCGGAAGCTTCTGAGTCAGGATCTGCCGGTTCGGAAGAAGAAGAAGAAGAAGAGGAGGAGGAGGAAGATGAAGAAGCGGAATAATAAAAAATATCTCATCTCCCCCTCCCTTTTCCACACAAACACATATACATATACATACACACACACGCACTCACACACTTCTTATTCTGAACTATTTCACCAGCGACAGACTTATCTGATATTTACTCTGTTATTCTTATTCCTCTTTTCATTTGCCAATGACTCATCGTTGGGGAGAAGAGAGACCATTTTATTTTTCCTTTTTGTTCTTTTTTTTTTGTTCCATGTTTTAGGTTACATATACATATACACACAAAAACACATATATATATATTTATATATGTATTTTTTTGTTTTTTTTTCCTTCCTAAATTCATGTCAAAATATAAATAACAAATTATGTTTGTTTAAAACGTGTCATGACTTTCTTTTTGCTTGCTCTTTTGTTTGTTGCTTTTGATGATTTTTCTTCAAATTAACTGTGGTAATGAGTATATGCTAAAAGAAGTTGAAATCTTAGCTGGCTGATAATAATAATAATATTAACAAGAGCTCTTAGAGAGCGCAAACCTCTGCCATGGCAACACCAATGTCCTCTAAAGGCTGTTATCGTCGCCAGCAGTATCGAGCACGAGTGTGTGTGCCAGTCGGTCGGCACACAAACATGATCTCTGCTCTGAGTTAGTTGTGAAGAAGACACACATTGGACGAAGCACGGGCAAATGGTGGGAATAGTCACAGTAGTTAGTAGCCAACAGTAAGTAAACTGGGAAGCAAGCGATTAGCAATGTTGTAGTTCGGAGAAAGCAAAGAGAGCTGGTTGCCAGAGGTGGTTTTTTAAATGCGAATATCTGAAATAAACTCGACTGCTCTCACAAATGAGAATACTAAAAATGAACCTGACCACTCTCAAAAATTAAGTAAAAAGCTAGGAAAAATAATCCAGAATCCTTGTCCAGTACCGGGGCAATCTCAAAATCTAATCAGTTTGTGCCAGTTATGAGGTCAGACATCCCTGAAAGTTTCATTCAAATCCATCCAGCAGTTCTTGAGATATCTAATCCACAGACAAACAAACACAACTGAAAACAATACCTCCACCTTTGTTAAAGCAGAGGTAATAGTGGTTTCAAATTCTGCCACAAGGCCAGCAATTTCAGGAGACGGGTAAATTCATTACATCAACCCCAGTACTCAACTGGTCTTTGTTTTATCAAGCCAAAAGGATGAAAAACAAAATTGAATTTGGTGGAATTTGAACTCAGAATATAATGACAGACGAAATGCCACATAGCATTTTGCCTGGCATGCTAACGATTCTGCCATTTTGCCGCCTTGCCGAAAGAATACAAATTTCAGAAGATGCTAAGATCAGAGATTTTGTTTTTTAAACCTCGTTCATCTACTCCTCTATTTCTGTGCAGATCATAAACCCCTTATTAGTTCTTTCCATTATTCTATCTATTTCATTATCATGTAAACATAGTTACAATAGTTTCATCTTCCTCATTGTTTTAAGTTGATGTATATCTGTTAATTGTCATATATTTATTTATTCAAGTTTATCACATCATAACTCATCTCTCTAAATTTGTCACAGATTGGCTGACTGAAAATTCTTAGATTTTTCAGTTCTATTTCACTATTATCGGCATTTGCTGTTTCATTAAATTATGTTACCCAAAATCCCAAAGAATATTTTTCTCCCTCGTGTTCTATGCCTGATCACCCTAACTCTGGCTCTCTCTCTCTCTGCCTCACTGTCTGTTTCTCTCTCTCTTTCGATTTACCACTTAATTCGCCAACACTTCCCCCCTTTTCCACCACCACCACCCTATATAAACTAGCACATGCACTCGGATTCCCCTACTCGATTTTAATAACTCCCTCGAAGGAATACAAATCCAGAAGATGCTCTTGTCTAAATTTGCTAGCTCACGGTACACCCGTCCTCCCACCCCCTCCACCTGTACCAAAAGTTCCTATCCTCTTGTCATCCTTTGGTTGTCTCCCATGAACACTTCTAAAGGCTTAACGCCATCCCCACTCCTACCTAGGGTTCATTGATCATATAGTGCATAAAAATGATGGTGTAGTGTATGCAGGTTGAAGGCTATTGTTTGTTTATGAATTCTGCCAAATGCGAGCTTTCTTTCCAGGTACATGACGCTGCTGTCCCCCATCCCAGGGTCTCACGGGCCCACACTCTCAGATCTGGCACACTGAAAAGTAGGTCTGGTGAGATTGTTGAGATGCTTGAATGGAGATGTGTCAATTTGTGCTGCCTCCAAGAAGTAAGGTAGAGAGGAGGTTCTGCTAGGTTCCTCACAGGCAAAGAACACTGGTACAAGATTTTCTGGGCATGGAACACTGACGGGGTCGGGGCCATGGGTATACTTCTTGCGGAGGTAGTCCGAGTATGCAACAGAGTACTTAAGATTAGATTAGTGCATTTTATGACACCCTCTTGCAGACTACCTCGTTGACAAATGACAGGGACCTCTTTGTGGATGGTGACTTCAATGGACATGTTGGACAACATACAGGGGGCTTCCATGGTGTACATGGAGGCTACAGTTTTGGCTCTTGTAATGAGGAGGGAACCAGGCTGCTGGAGTTCTGCGATACAAATGATCTTATGGTTTGCAATACTAATTTCAGGAAACCTGACAGTCACCTACCGTTCTGGCAGACACACTAGCCAAATTGACTACATCCTCCCCTGAAAAAGGGAAAAATAGCTGTTTATAAATGCCGGTGACACATGAAAAACAACATTCAAGCGAGGTGGCACATAAAAAACACCATTTGAGCGTGATTGTTGCCAGTACCACCTGACTGGCCCTCATGCCGGTGGCATGTAAAAGCACCCACAACACTCTCAGAGTGGTTGGCGTTAGGAAGGGCATCCAGCTGTAGAAACTACCAGATCAGATTGGGGCCTGGTGCAGCCATCTGGCTCACCAGTCCTCAGTCAAACTGTCCAACCCATGCCAGCATGGAAAGCAGACGTTAAATGATGATGTTTCAAATTTTGACACAAGCAGCAATGGGGGAAGGAGATGAGTCCATTACATCAACCCCAGTTTCCAACTGGTAATTATTTTTATCAACCCCGAAAGGATGAAAGCCATGACAATTTGAACTCAGAACGTAGCAATGGGTGAATTACCGCTAAGCATTTCATCCAGTGTGCTAACGATTCTACCAGCTTGCTACCTTTAATAATAGTAATAATAATGTTGATGATGGCTTCAGATTTTGGCACAAGGCCAGCAACTTTGGAGTAGTGTGTAAGTTGATTACATTAACCCCCAGTGCTCAACGCGTACTTATTTTATCAACCCTGAAAGGATGAAGTGTAAAGTCAACCTTGGCGGAGTTTGAACTCAGGGCATAGAGATGGACAAAATGCCACAAAGCATTTTGCCTGGCATGCTTCTGATTCTGCCAGCTCACTGCCTTAATAATAATAATAATAATAATAATAAACCTATCTACTAAAGGCACAAGGCCTGGAATTTTGGGGGATAGATAATTTGATTATGTCTACCCCAGTATTCAACTGGTACTTATTTTATTGATCCCAAAAGGATGAAAGGAAAAAGTGACCTCGGTGGAATTTGAACTCACAACGTAAGGATGAATGACATGTCACTAAACATTTTGCCCCAGCATGTTAATGATTCTGTCAGCTTGCCACCTTTATAATAATTATTATTTCTACTTTGGGCACAAGGCCTTGAAAATTTTTCGGGGAAGGGGGCTAGTCGATTACATTGACCCCAGTGTGTAGCTGGTACTTATTTCATCAACCCCCAAAAGGATGAAAGGCAAAGCAGACCTCGGCAGAATTTGAATTCAGAATGTAGCAGCAGATGAAATACCTATTTCTTTACTACCCACAAGGGGCTAAACACAAAGAGGACACACAAAAAGATCAAGTCGATTATATCGACCCCAGTGTGTAACTGGTACTTATTTAATCGACTCCTCAAGGATGAAAGGCAAAGTCGACCTCGGCAGAATTTGAACTCAGAACGTAGCGGCAGATGAAATACCGCTAAGCATTTCACCCAGCTTGCTAACAATTCTGCCTGCTCACCACCCACTTAGTAGTAATAATAATAATAATAATAATAACAAACCTTTCTACTAAAAGCACAAGGCCTGGATTTTGTGTGTGTGGAGGTGGGGACAGTCAATCACATCAACGCCAGTAATCAACTGGTACTTAATTTATCGAACCCAAAAGGATGATTGGCGTTTAAATTTTGCCTGAAGGGCAGCTGTTTTGGGGGAGGGGATGAGTTGATTACGTTGACCCCAGTGTTCAACAGGTATGTCGGGTTCAGCAGAATTTGAACTCCGAACATAGCAGTGGGCAAAATACCATTAAGCATTTCAACTAAAGATTCTGTCAGCTTGACACCTAATAATCATCATCATCATAATGGGGCAAAGTCAATTACAGTGTGCGCCAGTACTTGACTGGTATTTTATTTTATTGACTCTGCATGGATGAAAGGCAAAGCCCACCTCGGTGACATTTGACCTCAGAATGTAACAAGTGAGAAGAAACACTGCTGAGCATTTTGTTGTCCAATGCATTAACAATTTTGCCTCCTTAATGATAACATTTTTGAAGTTTTGACCCAAGGCCAGCAATTTTAATGAAAGGGAGTTGCTTGATATGATCAGCCCCATTCCCCAACCGGTACTTTTATTTTATTGATCCTGAAAGGATAAAAAGCAAAGTCAGCCTAAGCAGGATTTGAACTCAGGACCTAAAGAGCTGGTCTTGTGACTAAATTAGGAAAGATTATTCTTATTACAGCCAATGGGATTGACAAAAATCTAAAGTGTTCTATATTTAAGAGATGAGGAATTATGTACATTATTTACATCTTGTTTGTTGTTATCACGTTTTGGCTGATATACCCTCCAACCTTCAGGTGTCTTGGGGAAATTTTGCACCTGGGTTCTCATTCCTAAGGTATTTTTGTTTTTTCGATGTTGTAATTATTATTCAGGTTACTGTCTGGAATTGAACTCGGAATCTTGGGGTTAGTAGCCAGCGCTCTTAACCACTACGGGCATATGGCGTAGTGGTTAAGAGCGTGGGCTTCTAACCCCAAGATTCCGAGTTTGATTCCAGACAGTAACCTGAATAATAATAATAACAACAACATCGAAAAAACAAAAATATATGTATGTATGTGTGTGTATAAATCGGTGCCACACCCATATCTATGTATTATATATTCTTACAAGACATGCTGCTGCCACATAAAAAGCTTCCAGTACACCTTGAAGTGGTTGGCATTAGGAAGGGCATCCAGCTGTGGGAACCAAAACAGACAGATGAAACCTGATGCAGCTCTCCAGCTTTGCCAGCTCCTGTCAAACTACCCGACCCATGCTAAAATGGAAAATGGACACTAAATGATGTTCATGATTTACATTATTTACATTTGATGGATATTTGTCCTCATCTTGTTTGTTGTTAACACAACATTTCGGCTGATATACTCTCCAGCTTTCATCAGGTGTCTTGGGGAAATTTCGAACCTGGGTTGTCATTCCTAAAGTTTTTTTGGGGGGGGTTGTTGTTGTTTTTCAGGTCACTGTCTGGAATTGAACTTGGAATCTAGGGGTTAGTAGCCTGTGCTCTTAACCATAATGCTATATGCCTACGGGCATAGTGGTTAAAAGTGCGCAAGATTCTGAGTTCGATTCCAAGCAGTGACCTGAATAATAATAATAACAATAACATTGAAAAATACCTTAGGAATGAGAACCCAGGTTCGCAATTTCCCCAAGACACCTGATGAAGGCTTGGAGGGTATATCAGCCGAAATGTTGTGTTAACAGCAAACAAGATGAGGACAAATATCCATGAAATGTAAATGATGTTGATGATGATGATAATAGGTAGGAGCATTTAAGTGCCAGAGGTCACTGAATACTGTATAACTTTTAAGAATCGCTTATCTAGATTAACATACACTCATTTCCTCCTTTTCACATGGTCTTGGAACAGTTAAAGGAATTGTTTGTTTTGCTCTTACATAGACATAAAGTCTCAGATTGATGGAGAAAAGAAAATGAAATTGTGTGATGTGTTTATTTTTTGCTCCCAAGAGCATTAGCAGTTGGCTGTACGAAGTGAAATGGCTCCAAACACTTATTGAAACTAGGTCACGTAGAAAATTACTGCTCCATTTTGGAAACAAATGCTTCCAGCAGGTAATATCTAAGAAACTGGTAGCTGCAGGCAGTTTTTATGATTTCAGTCATACAATTATTAATCAATAGATAACAATGCAGAGTTGCAGTTTCAAATCCTGCTTAACCTCTCTGTTAATATATCCCTCTTGAAATACATTGCTTTTGTTACAATTAATTTTGAAAATGATGAAAAATTTACTGAAATTTATGTTCCAAATACCAGTATTAAACTGGTGTTTAGAACATAAATCAACTTGGAAAACCCTTTCGTTACCTTATGTCTAATGAAATACACTGATTTTGTTAGAAATAATTTTGAAACATGGGGTGGTGGGGGTCACACACATCTTTGTATATTCATGCACATGTGTATGTACAACAGGCTTCTTTCAGTTTCCATCTACCAAATACACTCATAAGGGTTTTGGTTGGCCAGCAACTATCTTTTACTTGCTTCAGTCATTAGACTGTGGCCTTGCTGGAGCACTACCTTGAAGAATTTTACTTGAAGGAATCAACTCCAGTACCTTCTTTTAAAGTTACATTTATTGAAAGAACTTTCTCAGTATTAAACTGGTGTTTGGAAAATAAATTTACATGGAATTTTCACTGGAAATTTTGATTTCAATCACTTTTAAACAGCGAATTTGTATCATAGAAGTAGCAGTGGTCTAGGATGGTCAGTATTCTAAGATTTAATGTAGATTCTGTATTTGTAAAAAGGAGTTTTTTTTTCTCTTTTACACATTTCCAATAATTATTTGTCAGAATTAGAATATGAGCAGAACCTTCAGAAACACATCACATAATGCACCAAGGCCCAATAAAATTTTGCTGCAAAATGTTTTAGTTTTGAAGTGAATGGTTTTAATTTGTTTGTTAAATCTTGGCACAATAATAGAAAATAGATCTTTCTGATGTATCTTTCTTTCCAAGAGATTTTAAAAACACAGCTCAATTGATTGAAATTGAAATTAGAATGGGTATCAAAATCACTTTGTGAATACTCTGCTATACTCTTTAAACCAAAGTCTTGGGTTTTTTGTTTTTGTGTTGCTGTCACTTTACTGGCTTTCTTAACTAAAGTTAGGTTAATGCTGAAATATTTAATGTAATGACCATCAAAAAGCTAATTAATAATAATGTAAAGAAGAAAAGATAACATAAACTGGATAACAAATAAAATTTCAAGATGGGAGGTAACTTGGTACATGTTTATATATTATTAGATCTCTTCAGTGAAACACTTTGCTATACTAAATGAAGTAGTGATGGGATAATCAAATACATATTGAATGTTAGACATAAGTCTATGTTAAAAATTAATACATTTTTAATAAATGGAAGCTAATTACTCAGAAACACTAGCATTTAACTGTTGTGATGTCTCTAGTGCAAAACCCAGTTTATGTCTTATGCACAATTAGAAAGTCTGCAACTCTACAACTCGGAGTTGTCTCCCTTCAAAAAGGTATTTTAACTATGTTTTTTTTTCTTTGCTACTACCACCACTAATTACTACTACTACTACTACTACTACAACTACTACTTTTGATCTGAGGCCAACCAGAGCCTTGTGAGTGGATTTGGTAGACAGAAACTGAAAGAAGACTGTTGCATATATATATAAAGACACACACACACACATATATATATATATATGTGTGTCTGCCTCCCACCACCGGTTTTGGTTTCTTTATGTCTTCATAACTTAGCAGTTCAGCAGACAGGGCTGATAGAATAAGTACCAGGCTTTTAAAGAAAGTAAGTATTAGGATCGACTAAAAATTTTCGAAGGCCATGCCATAGCATGGCCATAGTCTAATGACTGAAACATGTAAAAGAAATACATACATATGTATGTGTGTATGTGTATATATATATATCTGTGTATATATATATATATCTGTTAGGACGCACAAGCGTTGGGCCTCGCATTGAGCCTCAGGGAGGCAAAGTGATTGAGTTCCTTTCGGCATTGGGCTTCACAGAGGCAAAGTGACTGAGTTCCTTTTGGTATTGGGCCTCGGGGTGGCTGAGTTCCTTTCAAGAAAAATCTTCTCACTTACATAACTGGCACTCTGTTAGTTACAATGATGAGGGGTCCAATTGATCTGATCAGTGGAATAGCCTGTATACGAAATCAACATGCAAGTGGTTGAGCACTCCACTTAACATAACTCTCATAGAAATTTAGTGTGACACAGAATGTGACAAGGCTGGCTGAGAGGACTGGAGCAATGAGAAATAAAGTGCCTTGCTCTGGGACATAATGTACCACCAGGTATTGAACTCATGTCCTTACACTCATGAACCAAATACCCTAACCACTAATCCATGTTCCTTCACAAATGTATAGATATGTATGCATATATATGTGTGTATGTATATATATATATATACATACACACCTGGATGTGTAATGTCAGTGTGCATACATGACAGAGTGTGAGTGCCATGAGAGAAAAGTTGGACATAAGGAGCATCAGATGTGATGTGCAAGAGAGACTGCTCTGGTATGGTCATGTGTTATGTATGGATGAGGCCAGCTGTGTAAGGAAGTGCCACACCCTAACTGTGGAAGTGGTAGATCCAGGAAGACATGGGATGAGGTGATGAAGCATGAACTTCAAATGTTGGGCCTACAGAGACAATGACAGGAGACCGAGGCCTTTGGAGATATGCTGTGATTGTAAAGACCTGGAAACTAAAGTGAGATTGCAGCCATGGCTGATGCCAGTGTTGCATGTCTGGCCCATTTAAAAGTAGCCTTGATGCGTTGGGTGATATGATATGCTTGAGAAGACCTGCTGATTCAAGGAAGACCAAAATCGTAGCTGTGACCAGTGCCCCCTGACTGACTCCCATTCCAGTGACACATAAAATACACCATCCAAACATGGTCGATGCCAGTGCCTCCTGACGCCGGTGGCACGTAAAAAACATCCACTACACTTTCGGAGTGGTTGGCTGTAGAAAGAGCATCTAGCTGTAGAAATACTGCCAGATCAGATTGGAGCCTGGTGCAGATGCTGGCTTTCCAGACCTCAGTGAATCCGTCCAACCCATACTAACATGGAAACCGGACGTTAAATGATGGTGATGATGATGTGTGTGTGTATATATGTGTATCATCATCATTGTCAACATTTGTCATCTGTTTTCCGTGCTGGCATGGGTTGGACAGCTTCACAGGAACTGACAAGGCCCAGGGCTGCACATGTTCCATAATCTGTTATAGCCTGGTTTCTATGGCTGGATGTCCTTCTTGATGCCAGCCACTTTACAGAATGTACTGGGTACTTTTTACATGGTACCAGCACCCACACCAATTTTTTAATGTGGAACCTTGGTTTTAGGATCTCAGTTCTGCTATGGTGGCCATGTCTTCTTGAGTACTGCAATGTGTCACATATCTCAGTCCTCTGTCATCTTCATAATGTTTATAATGTCTTTCTGGGTTTCCCTTTTCCACAACTTCCCTCTACTAAATGATCAGTTCTTCTTTATGCAACTGTCCTCCACCATCTGCATCACATGACCAAACAAACACCATCTCTTTTGCATATTGCATATAATTCTTCTTATGGCCAACTTCTCTCTTAACCCATTAAGTCCCACTGTCCTATAAATAGGACACTAAATGAAAACATTAAATAAGCTATATCACATTGTCTCAGTGCCCTATTTATAGGACACCTAGTATTTCCATTTCTACTTGAAGTAAAGGAGTTTTAATAATTATATTTTTCATTTCAACCTATTTTCAATCATCTGTGAAAATTTAAAAGTAATATTCAAAAATTTAAGTACTCTGGGACTTAACGGGTTAATAAAATATTGTTCTGTCACATATGCACACATCCAGTGGAGTATATCAGCTTCGTTCCTCTCTAGCCTTCATGTGTCCTCCCCATTCAGGGCCCATGTCTCACTACCATGTAGCATCACAGTTTGCACACATGTATTGTACAATCTTCCCTTCATGCAAAGAGAGAGAGAGAAAGAGACCTTACATTGCCATTAGAGGTAAAAGCCCTCTGAATTTTCTCCATTCTATTCTTATTCTAGCAGTTTCACATTTTGTACAATCTCTTCCACAGCTAATTAGGTCACCTAGGTAGCAAAAATTATCTATAACTTCCAGAAAGCCACCAAGGTATTTAAGGCAATCCGTTTCCCATATATGTGGGCTTTATGACTTCCATATGGCATCTTCCACATACAAACACTATTTTCCTTGTTAACCTTCCTACTGTTCCACTGCACAGGGTGCACCAAATATATATCTGTGTATGTGTGTGTGTGTGTGTATAAGTTCCACTGTATGGATCCTTGGGCAAGTGTCTTCTACAATAGCTCCAGGCAGACCAACGCCATCTGAGGAAATGTGATAGATGGAAACTGTGTGGAAACCTGTTGTGTGTGTGGTGTGTGTGTCTTTGTGTTTGTTCATCACCACCACTTCGTAACCAGTGTTGGTTTGTTTACATCCCCATTTGTTAGTGGTTCTGCAAAAAATAAGTATCAAGCTTAAAGTAAAAAAAAGTGCTGGGGGTCGATTTATTTGACTAAAATCCTTCAAGGTGATGCCCCAGCCTGGCCACAGTCCAGTGACTAAAACAAGTAAAAGGTAAAAGCTAAGATATGTGTGTCTGTGTGTATGTTTTTGTGTTTGTTACCATATTGCGTGACAACCGGTGCTGGTTTGTTTACGTCACCATAACTAGCAGTTCGACAAAAAAACGATGAAATAATTACCAGACCTTAAAATTTTTTTTAAATAGCACAGGGTCAATTCGTTAGAATAAACTTCTCAATGTAGTGCTCCATCATGGCCGCAGTTCAATGATGGAAACAAGTAAAAAAAATAAATAATAATAATTAAGTTTAAGTACAAAACAACGGCGGCAATGTCGATCTAAAATAAAATTATGTTCCTTTTTTGCTTCCGTAGATAAAGTTGGCTTGCTTACTCAGCTAATACAGTTATGTTCTGTGAAAACTGAGCCGCCGGTAATTGCAGTCCTTCTATGTTTCCTCTCTTCTCTATTTCTCTATCATTCTACACTTTTACACTTTCTCACACATACAGCACTAAAAGTAGTTCACTTATTCGTCTGTCCCTTCGCTTGCGTCGGAGTTTAATGCCAAAAGTTCCATAAAGGGAGAGGAAGAAATCAAACCCCCATAACTGCACATCACACAGCACCACTTGGAATAAGGACTATATAATATATAGACGAAGTAATTATATTTATGTATATATCTATGTAGAATATATATATATATATATATATAATATGTATATATCTATGTAGAATATATATATATATATATATATATGTATATATCTATGTAGAATATATATATATATATATATATATATATATCGGTGTTGGGTCTACAAACATTAAATGGTTGTAAAGTTTCTGCTCTAATCTTATCGTAAATCTTTCCTCACTTCTCAAAGAAGCATGAAAGCAATCTTCACACCGACATGGACGCCCGTGTCTATGCTTGATTTTCTATCTTTGTGTCTTTAAGAAAGAATTATTTTAGTATATTTTCTTTATGTTATTCTCTGTGGAAGTGAAGGCTTTCATCAATTTTAATTAAGAGCGATTATTCTACTATATCTTTTTTTTTTTGTTTTAGGTGGGAAGGATTTAGATTGGAATGCCAGAATGGGTTAGACTGAACTATTTTATATTATTGCTACATTATTATATATCATATATTAATATTATCATCGCTACTCTAAGATTCTTTTACTTCATTTCATAGTTTTGGAAAAATAGATGCTACTCTATAGGACCATTCTTTTATAAATCTGAAGTTTTGTGTGCAGTGATTAAAAAAGTGACATTTCCCGCCCCATTCCAAAACAAACATATTCTAAATTCTTCTAAGAATATTTTAGGGTTCATATTACAAATATTAATCGCTAATACTATTATTATATAAATGCAGAAGGCGGAAAATGTGACAAAGGAGAAAAATAAGAGCGAAGCAACGAATTTTAAAATCACAGTAAGAAAAATTATATAACATAAATGTATGTGCATTGAATAACCAGACGATAACCAGTCAATAATTAACAATAACCAGATGATTATTAGTAATAACCAGACTAATTATTAAGTACCAGACGATAAGTATCAGTAAACCAGACGACACTTCAAATGGATTATACACGGCACTTGGCAAGACCAGACGACTACAAAAAAACATTAATATTTCAAGAAAACTGGAAAGCGGCGCAAAGGAGGTAGCAGATAACAAAGAAGGAAGTGTCGGCTGTATTTTGTCTTCCGCAGGATTCTCTTTTGTAAACACACACAGACAGAGAGAGTGAGAGAGAGTTTGAGAGACTGAATCGGTCACCAAAGCAAATGCAAGCCACACAACACTGCAATATTAGTTAATGTATTTATTATCATCACCACAGTCGTTATTATCATTACTGTTATCGTTGTCATTATAAACGTTAACAGAATTAATTAAATGATAATAACAAGCATGATGATAAAGAATGTTAGTGATTAATTTGGGATGGCAAACACATGAAATTTTGATACGGGTTCCTCGTTGTTGCCAAATATTTAAACTCAATGGCATTGTAGTAGCTTGAGCAAGACACGTGTGCGTATATATATATATTATATATATATATATATATATATATATAATGATGTGTATCTATATGATTGCTGTATTGGATTTATAACGATATTAATATAAATAACGATACACACTGTACAGTTTTAAAATGGTCAGCGATATTTGATAATATATTCCAACTGACGATAATAATAATAATAAATGATAATAATATATTCTAATAAACTGCCCGGTATTTAAGAGTAATTCATTCGTGGTATATTTACAAACAAACAAAACACCCGAGGAAGGATTATGGCAGCAGAGAACAAGCGACCACCCGTCACTATTAGCGAATTGGTGCAGGTAAGTCTTGTGTTCTTTGTACATTAGTTCTTCTGTTGGTGGTGGTATAGAAGCATGGACATTTCCATGTCTTCATCTATCTGTCTGTCTGTCTAAGTGTGTGTGTGTGTATGTGATTTGGTCTCCACCCTAACTATACAAATTTAAGGAATCTTTCTGTAATATCTCTCAATCTCTCTCTCTTGCAAAGAGTTAGTGAATTTGTGCCCGTTGTGGGTGTCAGCCTTTTAATATGACTATATATATATATATATATATATACATATATATATATATATATATATATATATATATTATATATATATATATATATATATATATATAGAGAGAGAGAGAGGGAGAGAGATGTGTGTGTATAGTGTATATGTGTTTATATGGATGTATATAAATATACACACTATACATATGGACTTATATAAATGCATACACATACACACATACATATTCAAAGACACCCACAGCCACACACACACACATATATATATATATATATATATATATATATATATATATATATGACCGTATTAAAAAAGATCAGTTTGAATTTAGGACCGTAAAAGCTAAGACACCCCCCACCCGATGTTTATATTGTGGTCAGGTCGGTACGGTGGGGTCGTTTATAAAATAATTTGTTTCGAATTTTGACATGAGCCCTGTAATTTTAACGCACAGGAGCTTAGTCGTTACCCTTGACCCCTACTACTTGTCTGGTACTTTATTTTATCGACCCCCTGGAAGAATGAAAGTCAAATGTGTCCTTGGCGGAATTCGAACTCAGAACGTTTACAGCCGGAAGAAATACTGCAAAGCATTTTTATTCGCCGGCGCTCTAACGATTCTGCCCATGTTTTATAATATGCTTCATTTACAAGCTGTCAGTTCAACCGTGACGGTTTGATAGTAGTTTTTCACATATATAAACATATATAAATGTGTGTATGGGGGAGGGGAGATTTGCCGTTCATTTCATTGAGATCGATAAATAAATTATCGATTTTATATTGATTGGGTGTCGATTACAGTGATTTGAGCACTCACCTTCTTCTCTACAAAAGAATAGAACTGTTCGAAATGTTGGGCCTGGCCCTAGTAATAAGATATTCTCCCACACCCTTAGAGGTCCCCTACATGTGGTCGCTCGAAATAATAGCTAAATCTCTCTCATATCACCCTGGTTGTTTGTTGTCTTAAAGGAAGGACACATGAGATAATGGTTGTTCTATACTTTAATAACAAACGGAACGATGGTCGCAGCTGGAATGTTTATGATCACGTATCTCTTGGATGTTGGGCTGACCTGGGGTTAAACAGCAGCTACCACGCACAAACACACGCCTTCATACATGGACATTATTTATGGTGTGTGTATACATACATGTACATAAAGATATCCATACATGTGTATACTTACACCCATCTGTGTGTGTGTATATATATATACATGCACACACCTATCTATCTATCTATCTATCTATCTATCTATCTATCTATCTATCTATCTATCTATCTGTCTGTCTGTCTGTCTATCCATCTCTCTTTCTCTCTCTCTCTCTATCTATCCATCTCTCTGTCTATTTATCTATCTATCTATCTATCTCTCTCTCTCTCTCTCTCTATCTATCTATCTATCTATCTGTCTGTCCATCTCTCTATCTATCTATCTATCTGTCTGTCCATCTCTCTATCTATCTATCTATCTATCTATCTATCTATCTATCTATCTATCTATCTATCTATCTATCTATCTATCTATCTATCTATCTATCTATCTAATCTGTCTGTCTGTCTATAAAGATAGATAGATAAATAAATAGATGTGTGTGTGTGTGTGTGTGTGTGTATGTGTGTTTGTGTGTGTGTATGTGTGGTTATACCCAGGGCTAGTTTCTGATATCTGTTGTGAGAATGAATGCGACGACCAGAGTCCCAACCATTCCAAGCAAGTTCTTGCCACAATCCTATGTTAGCCTGCTAACACCAACAGCATCGCTACCCGGGGCACTAATGCTTCTGTTGTGCAACAATAATTATAATTATATTGCTGCAATGACGGGTGGCCGAATGTCTACATTCATATATATATATATATATATATATATATATATATATATATATATATACACACACATATACATATACATACACACCCACACATCACCCATGTGTGGTCGTCATCAGCACCATCATCATTTAACATAAGTATATATATATATGTGTGTGTGTATGTGTGTATATGTATGTATACATGTTATGATGTGTGTATATAGAGGATTTAGCTTACTTTTTTATCTTCCAAAACCCAGTAAATTTGCAGGCCACATGCTTTGGGTGTGTGTGTCTTTAGGGGTGAATATACACACACACACACACACGCACATATTTATAATATGTTTGTGTGCAAAGTTTATAAAATTTAACATCTATTAATTTTTAATTTATTAATTTCTCTCTCACATATATTGCATATATAAAATATGATTTTAATGCCATACATATGTAGGTGTTTATATAGTTTCTGAAATACACGGATGTATGTATGTATACACACACACACACACACACACACAGACACGTGTGTGTATGTATTTATGTGTGTGTGCACTTACGTTTAGTGTTTCGTTCTAAGGCATATATATAAAATTAGCACTGTCACATCACTGAAGACTGGACCTTTGGATATGTGTCTGCTACACTGCTTGAAAATAAAAAATAAATCGCTTAATTCCATTCAAGCCATTCTTTGATTCTAATCGAATGAAGCTTGTTGAGTAAAATTGGTTGGTTTCTTTTGCCAGATTGTAAAGATATTGCATGTGAGAGGAGCCAAATGATTCCATATCACACACACATACATGCACACACACACACACACACACACCACACACACACACACGTCTGTGTGCATGTGTATGTATATATGTATGTATTGTATATGCACCTGTTTTGTTAATTTTGTATGTGTATGTATGTGTGTGTTTGTATGTGTGTATACATATATATATATATGAGGGGGTGTTGGGTGTGTCTATACATGTGCTTAAATGTATGCATATGTATTTGTGTGTGAATGAATATATATATATATATATATATATATATAGGAAGTGCAGAGACTGAGGAATCTGTGTTAACATGCATATGTTTGGGTTTTTATTCATTGTATATATCGCCTCCTGTGTGTATATGTTGATAAATGTTGCCATTTCATTCTGTTTACTTAATATAAACGTTTTTGTTGTCAGAAAGTGTGTGTGGGTTATATAATATTTCGGTAAACAGTCAGAAATTCTGTTCTCACCTTTTTACTACACTTTGTCTCTGTTCTATCTATCTGTCTGTCTGTCTGACAATCTATCAGTCTGTTTGTCTGTCTGTCTGTCTGTCTGTCTGTCTATCTACCTGTCTATCTATCTATCTATCTATCTATCTATCTATCTATCTATCTATCTATCTATCATCTCCATCCATCCATCTCTCTCTCTCTCTCTCTCTCTCTCTCTCTCTCTCTCTCTCATTATATATATATCATCATCATCATCGTTTAACGCCCGTTCTCCTTTCTAGCATGGGTTGGACAGTTCGACCAGGGATGTATACAAAATTTATCTGATCACTGATATATAAATTTGTCATTTGTCTTTTATTTTTTCTTTAAAAAAAAAGGGGGGTTTTCTATGATATTGAGATGGACTGGAAAGAAAAAATAAATATTGGTTTATTGTTTAACATGATGTAGTAAGTTGTGTGTAGTTAGTTTGCTTCTCAACCACATGGTTCTGGGTTCAGTCCCACTGCATAGCACCTGTCTTTGGCAAGTGTCTTCTGCTATCTATAACCTTGGGCTGACCAAAGCCTTTGAGTGGATCTGATAGATAGAAACTGAAATTGGCTAAACTGGCAAAATGACCATTCTGAAATACAACAATATATATATATATATATATATATACATATATATATATAAATATATATATATATATATAAGAAATAATTGAGATTCGGTTGAATTAGGTACTTAAGTTGAAGCACTGGTCAGTGCGGTATTATCTGTACAACTCAAAGTAAGGTGAATAAAATCAAAATAAGCAACAGGATATTAAGAGGTGATGCAGTACGACCGTTTCAAGCACCTCCATTTAATTGAACAATGCAATCATTACATCAATTTAAATGCAGGGCTATCCTCAGCTGCATAAATAAATGGAATTTTTAATCAGTTGGACACATTAATATAATTTTACTCAGATTCTCTAATAGAGCAAGAAGAGGGAGATAGTCCATGTTGCTACTAATGTAACTCAGAATATACTACACTTCTAAGAACTGTATGAAGTTTGTTCGGTCATAGCTTGTAAAGGATTGTGGTTCACTTTTAATTTATTGTTTTTTTTTTTTATCAACTACCAAATCTAAGGCTAGAGGACAGTCTCTGTTTAGAATGGATAGACAGAGTGAGTTGAGAGTTTATAGTTGGGTATGGTCATAAATATTGTCAGGATTTTAGGAAAAAAAACTAATAAATTAAAAATGAACCACAATCCTTTACAAGCTAAGACCCTAACAAACTTCATTCAGTTCTTAGAAGTGTAGTCTATTTTAAGTTACATTAGTAGCAACATGGACTTTTCCCTCTTTTTGCTCTATTAGAGAATTTGAGTAAAATTATGTTAATGTGTCCAACTGATTAAAAATTCTATTTATTTATGTAGCTGAGGATAGCCCAGCATTTAAATTGATGTAATGATTGCATTGTTCAATTAAATGGAGCCACTTGAAACGGTCGTACTGCATCACCTCTTGATATGTTGCTTATTTTGATTTGATATATGTCTATATGTATTTGTTTTTGTGTCTGTGTTTGTCTGAGACCAATAGAGTAAGTACTAAGCATAAAAATATAAGTCCTGGAGTCAATCCATTTGGCTAAAATTCTTCAAAGTAGTGCTCTAGCATGACAGCTGTCCAATGACTGAAAAAAGATAAATATATCCACTCAGTGGGCTTCTCTACAGTTTCCACTTACACAATTCTACCTACAAGGTATGGGTTCACCAAAGATTTTAGTAAATGGCATTTACCCAAGATGCTACATAGTGAGTTTGAACCTGGAACCTTGTGATTGTGAAGTGAATTTGTTGACCACTCTGGCCACTCTGTATCTATGATAAATTAAGTATAAGTAACTAAAACTGTTGTCGGTTTATTGTGCTATTGTCCTCCCATACAAATATTTATTGGCCAGGTGCCAAATCAAAAGAAATCAATAACTTTTATTCTAATGTTGGTATAATGTTCCTAAGCCATATTGTAAATAAACGAAGCAACACTCTGGCTTTATCACATGGTCAGACTTGCCAAAAAAAAACGATTTTAATTGCCGTGTTGATGGTATCTTGTAAGAAGGCAATGTGGGGTTGAAACACAAGAGAAAGGCCATGGATATGAAAGGTCTTAGGGAAATGTGAGAGATGTAGTGATGGCAGTGTACACTGGTTCCAGTTAGGACGGGTTGTATCTCAATTCACTTGTCCTCCTACCTAGCTGGTGCTGAATTTAAGGAGGACAGCATTACAGTTATTTGAAAACTGAAGAATAAAGCAGAAAATGCTTCATCATGGATATGCCAGACACACGTCGTAAGAAGATGAAAACTTTACGGCAGTGAATAGTAAAATGTAATATTTGTCGCATGCATGGATTGGTTACAACTGCACTCAGTTTGGTGCAGTAGCTGCATAGATGTTGGAATAGCATGGAGAAAAGACATGCTACATTAATGGATCCTTTTTGAGGTATTTCCTTTTGGTGGTTCAATTTTGTTAATTAGGTTATTAATTAACTTGATATACTACATAGCTTTTCCATTCATATCAACACAAAATCACCACACATGTTTCCTCAGAATCCGTATCTTGTGTTTTCGTAGTTGCCACAACTGACAGACTATAGTAAAATTTGCCAAAGTATCACAGAATGCTTTCCACAATCCTTTGTTACTACAATCAATAAACAAAGTTGTATCCCTGTGAGTGTGCCCCCCTTTGTGTGTGTGTGTGTGTTACAAAATTCAAGAATCGGGAGTGGGTCTGTGGTAAGTAGCATGCTAACCAACCACATGGTTACGAGTTCAGTCCTACTGCGTGGCACCTTGGGCGAGTGTTTTCTACTATAGCCTCGGGCCAACCAAAGCCTTGTGAGTGGATTTGGTAGATGGAAACTGAAAGAAGCCCATATGTATATGTGTGTGTGTGTGTGTTTGTCCCCTCAGCATCGCTTGACAACCGATGCTGGTGTGTTTACGTCCCCTGTAACTTAGTTTAGCAAAAGTGACCGATAGAATAATTACTAGGCTTACAAAGAATAAGTCCTGGGGCCGATTTGCTTGACTAAAGGTGGTGCTCCAGTATGGCCACAGTCAAATGACTGAAGATACATTGGCTTTTGTTTCCATTCTTGAAAGGTCATATCCTGTTTTGAAAAATCCGTGAAGACTTAAGAGAATGCGCGTGCACACACACACACACACACACACACACACACACACACACACACACACACAATAGCAGTCTATCCCAGACATTTCTAAACAATGTGCTGCTGTTTCAGTATGCTGTGTATGGACTCCTGAGGGAATATCTTTTACTTGTGTCAGTCATTAGACTATGGCCATGCTGGGACACTGGTTAAAGAATTGTTTTGTCAAATGAATTAACCCTCCTTTTTTTCTTTTCTTTTTTTTTGAAGCCTGGTTCTTATTCTGTTGGTCTGTTTTGCCAAACCACTAAGTTGCTGAGATGTAAATAGCTGAACCACTAAGTTTCAGGGATTTAAACAAAACCAACATCAAATGTCAAGTGGTGGTGGGGGACAAACCAGACACACACACACACACACACACACACACACACACATAAACACAATGCTTCTTTCAGCTTCCGTCTGCCAGATGCACTCACAAGGCTTTGTTCAGCTTGAGGCCACCGTAGGAGAAACCTGCCCAAGGTGCCGCTCAAACTGAACTTGGAACCATGTGATTGGGAAGCTTGATGTATATGATCCAGTATAAGAAATGGCTTTTATATTCTAGGAGTGCACTGAGGTCCATGGGGCTGAGGTTAGGAAAACGGTGACACTAAAAGCCTTACACATGAACCGAAAAGTGGAACACCTGCTTTCTACCATTTACATCATTACTCTGATGAGTTTTCCAGTTGTGATTATTTTGTCATCCTTTTAGGGTTACCCAGGCTTGAATTATTTGAAGTGTCCTCTACCCACCTTTCTTTTAAAGGTAAAGTGTGACTTTTGAAGAAGGTCTGGTTATTATTTCTGGCAGATTGAGAGACCATATAGAGGTTCCCTAGTTGGTTCGTAATGATGTTTATATTAAACAACATAGGTAGATAGATAGCTAAAAGGAATGACCACTAGATAGACTGACAGACAGATAGCTTGAGAGAGAGATAAGTAGACATAGAGAGATAGGCAGACAGATAGATAGATAGATAGATAGATAGATATATATATATATAGAGAGAGAGAGACAGATAGATAGATAGACAGAAATAGATAGACAGAGACAGATAGATAGACAGTGATAGATAGATAGATAGATAGATAGATGGATGACAGGACAAACTTCTATCTACAAGGTTAAAAAAAGTGAAAAAGATAGTGTCGTGTAAGAGATAGTGATGGGTGCAAGGAAGAAGGAGCTAAGCAGGGTGTCTAAACAGCGATAATGAAGGGAATTAGTTTGGTTAATAAGAGCTAATTGTTATGTGTGTTCTTTTATAAGTCATTAATTGCTCGTCTCGTTGCATCTTGACGCTGAGCTGTCAGCATGGCGTACTGACCTAGCTTCTAATACAGCTGATAATGTTAATAATGACGTTGGCGCAAGGTCACGTTTCATTTTTTTTTTTATTTTTAGGGGAGGATGGGATGTAGTTGATTGAACTACAAATCCAATATGATGTTGGTTTTTATTCTTTTAATTTTTTTTTAGGGTCAGTAAAATAAAAGTACCTGTCAAATGCTGGGTCAATATAATTGGCTAACTGCCCCTTCCTTCCCTTCAAAAAATTTCAAGAATTGTGCCTCTCTTAGAAGCAATTATTATCTGTCCCTGTCCTCATCTGATACCCATGAGACAAATAAAAAAAATTTGTTATTATTTGGACCAAATGCTAAGCAGCATCTCTTCTGGCTCTTTCAGTTCTGAGTCCAAATCCCATTGATAGCAGCTTTGCCTTTCATCTTTTGCGTGTCAGCAGTACCAGTTGAGCACTAAAGTCAATGCAATTGATTATCCCCTGTACCACAAAATTGTTGGCTTTATGCCAAAATTTGAAACCATTATTATTATTGTTTTTGTTGTTGTTATTATTAGGCGGCAAGCTGGTAGAATAATTAACACTCCGGGCGAAATGCTTAGCAATATTTCGTCTGTCTTCATGTTCTGAGTTCAAATGCCACTGGGGTTGACTTTGCCTTTCATCCTTTCGGGGTCGATAAATTAAGTGCCAGTTAGGCACTGGGGTTGATGTAATCTACTTAATCCTTGCCCCCAAATTTGAGATTTTATGCTTCTAGTAGAAAGAATTATTATTATTATTATTATTATTATTATTATTATTATTATGTGAGAGAGCAGTGCATGCCATCAAAGTGACACTAGGGTGAAATATATGAAGCCCAGTAAAACCATCATGACTACTTGTCCGATAAGGGTACAACAGGCACATGCATCACAACCATATGTGCATGACATGGTGATCTCATATCAAGAAAAATTGTGCATGACCTAGCAGGTGGGGCCCAGTTAGAATTTTCTTCAGGTTGAGTAGCCCATCTTGCTCAACAGGTCCTCAAATAAGAGTTGTTTAAAGATGTTTGATGAACCACCTATGTTTTCAAAGGTGAATTATCCAAACCCCAAAGAATTCCTCTCAACACATGGCTATGATGCTCCCCCACTACTTCTGCTCGTGATCAGAGATGCACATATCATCAGCCACTAAGGGACATACTCAACTGGTTAAGGTCAAACAACTGACAAGCAAATCTGTGGTATTGAGCAGAATATTTGCTGTAGCCCATCTTTTATACCAAGACAAAACATGTACATGGTAACACTTCCAATCAGTTAAGATTAGAAACCATGAGAGCCACTGTCTGGTACTGCATCAGGGCATTTATTATTATTATTATTATTATTATTATTATTATTAAGACACTTTCCTCTTTGGCCAAGCCCTCACCAACTTTTTCAAGTTTCACTTGAAAAGGATGTTGAGGGTGGAGTGGGAAGTGTTACCTTGTAGCAAGTTTGTTGAAAGGTGGGTGTATATTGGCAGAATGGCCAGTGTGGATGGACCAATTCTGAGTATGCACTTGTAAGAAAAAAAATGAGAAGGGCTCTTGCCCTGTTGTTCAGGCACCTGTGGATTTTGTGGGTTCTTCCATGAGTCCTTAAAATGCCTCCCCTATGGGGAGTTTTAATTTGTTTAATTTTTAGTTGTTATTTATATTGTTTACACATTGTAAAACCTTTTGTATCGCCCCTTTTATGTTGTTTTATGTCTTTGTAATTTTATGTGAGCCCTTGTGGCCAATAAAAGAACGAATTATTATTATTATCATTTGATGGCGGATTGACAGAATTCGTTAGAGTGTCAGCAAAACACTTTGCAATATTTGATTGGATTTTTTATGTTCTGAGTTCAAATTCTACTGGGGTCAACTTTGCCTTTCATCCCCATAGGACCAATCAAAACGATTGACTTGCCAATTTTGCAAGGCTTTTAAAAGTAAGAAAAAGGACCTAAATATCAAGGCTCAGTCAGGTCTGATTCGGGGCCTAAATAATGTCATCATGCACAATTTCAATCCAAACAACAATTGCATTGACAATCACAGTCTGTGTCGGCCTGCAAAAGCTATAGCCATTGCTTGTTTTCCATCATATGAAAATGAAATAGGAAATAAATAAAAAGTGAAATATACTCACATGTAAGAGTATAGGAGAGTGATAGATGGTTAGAGATGGGAAATGGATTAGGGGTGAAAATAAATGAAGAACAGGTTTGAAGGTTGATAAGTAGGGAAGAGTAAGGGTTGAGGGATGGTTGGAGTGGGTAGGAGGTGGTGGGGATAAGGTGTGGACATAGAGATGAGTTTGTGGGTGAGAATAGGAAATGACTGACTGCAAACAAAAGGAGGTATGAAGATCAGCAGAATAGTAACAATGGCACAGTAGATAAGGGAAGGACCAGAGAGAGAGAGAGAGAGATGGCTTGTAGTTGATATTGATTATGATTAATATAAAAAGTAGGTGGGAAGGAAAGTATCAAGACTGAAGGATAGGTACCAAGTGAAATGGGTCTGGGCAGTAAGAAGGATATATATATATATATATATATATATATATATATATATATATATATATATGTAGGTGTGTGTGTGTATATATATATATATATAGGTGTGTGTGTGTGTGTGTGTATGTATGTGTGTATATAAATATATATATATATATATATTATATATATATATATATATATATTCTTTTATTCTTTACTTGTTTCAGTCATTTGACTGCGGCCATGCTGGAGCATCGCCTTTAGTCGAGCAAATCAACCCCAGGATTTCTTCTTTGTAAGCCTTGTACTTATTCTATCGGTCTCTTTTGCCGAACCACTAAGGTACGGGGACATGAACACACCAGCATTGGTTGTCAAGCGATGTTGGTGAGACAAACACACACACATACACACACACACACACACATATTTGATGGGCTTCTTTCAGTTTCCATCTATCAAATCCACTCACAAGGCTTTGGTCGGCCTGAAGCTGTAGCAGAAGACACTTATCCAAGGTGTCACGCAGTGGGACTGAACCCAGAACCATGTGATTGGTAAGCAAGCTACTTACCACACAGCTACTCCTGCACCTTTGAATGTTATTTTATAGGCCCCAGTAGAATTTGAACTCAGAATGTAAAGAGCTAGAATGGATACTGCAAATAATAATAATCCTTTCTGCTATATGCACAAGGCCTGAAATTTTGTGGGCTGATTACATCGACCCCAGTGCATGAGTGGTACTTACTTCATTGATCCCTGAAAGGGGAAGAATGGCAAAGTCAACCTTAGTGGAATTTGAATTCAAAATGTAAAGATGGGAAAAGTGCTGCCAAAAAGGCTGTTCTAACGATATTAAAACTAATAATCCTTTCTATTATGGGCACAAGGCCTGAAATTTTTTGGGGGGGCGGGAGGTGACTAGTCGATTACATCGACCCCAGTGTTTCACTGGTACTTGATTTATTGACCCCCCCCCTCTAAAGGATGAAAGTTGAAGTTGACCCCCGGTGGAATTTGAACTCAAAAACATAGTGGCAGACGAAATACTGCTAAACAGTTCACCTGCCATGCTAACAATTCTGCCAGCTCACCATTTTTAAATATTAAAACTAATAATAATAACAATAACATTGGGTATTGATTTAGACATGAAGCCAACAATTTTGAGAGGAGGGGGTTAATTGATGCCACTGACTGCAGTACATGACTGGTACTTTATCTTATTGACTCCCCGCCGCATAACTCCCACACGAATGAAAAGCAAAGTTGACCTCAGCAGGATTTGAACTTGGAACATATATTTAGAAAAATGTATCTTACACCGTATTGTCCATTTTGCTAAAGATTTTGCCCATAATAATGCTTTCTAATTTTGGCTCAGTACCTAAAACTTCAGAAGGGAGGGGTAAGTCAATTACATCGACTGCAGTGCTCAACTGGTACTTATTTTATTGTCCTTGGAAGAATGAAAGTCAATGTTGGCCTTGGTGGAATTTGAACTTAAAACATAAAAAGCCAGAAGAAATACTGTCAATCACTTTGCCTGATGTGGTAATGATTTTGTCAGTAAAGGTGCACAGATACAATCAACAATGAAAATGTACAGAAAATAGACTCCATCAAATGCTAAGAGTCAAAACTAGTAGTTGATAGCTTCCGTTACCTTGGTGACCAAGTAAGTAGCTGTGGGTGGATGCTCTGAGAGTATAGCTGCTAGAATAAGAATTGGCTGGGCAAAGTTCAGAGAGCTCCTACTTCTGCTGGTAACAAAGGGCTTCTCTCTCAGAGTGAAAGGCAGTGAAACATGGGCTGTGACTGCCAAGGACAAGTGTAAGCTTGTAAGAAATGAAGCCAGTATGCTTCGCTGGATGTGTAATGTCAGTGTGCATGCATGACAGAGTGTAAGCATTTTGTGAGAAAAGTTGGGCATAAGAGGCATCAGATGTAGTGTGCAAGAGAGACGACTGCACGGGTATGGCAAATGGATGAAGACAGCTGTGTGAAGAAGTGCCACACTCTAACAGATATATTTTGATATACAAGCTTCAGATATATTTTGATATACAAGCTTCTTTCTGTTTCCATTTACCAAATCCACTCACAAGGCTCTGGTCAGCCCGAGGCTATATTAGAAGACACTTGCCCAAGGTGCCATACAGTGGGACTGAACTGAGAACCCTGTGGTTGGGAAGACAAAGAAAAGTTTGTGGTATTCTGTTTACCTCCAAAAAGAAAGAAAATAAAATTATACATCCTGTTTACATTTTGTGTGGTTAGTCTTGATTCATCATTATCATCATCATCATAGTTCCTTATTGCTGTTGAAGGACAATGAATTCAGTGTTGACTAAGAAATTGCAGGTGTGGTCCCTTTGTAGGATATTAAAGGATGGTCTTCTTGGTTTGATTTGTAGCATAATAATAATATGACACATGTGATAAGAAGTCAGAAAACACATTTTTTATTCATGAGCTACAAGTGTTCATAGAAATCTTCAAAAGATTAGTAACTCTTCTCCTAAAGTTGACCAAGTTGTTGTTAATTAACCTTAGGTCATTATCGATGAAGTGAAAACACATGGGCTTGTGGTTAGGGTGTCGTACTTATGATTGCAGGATCGGGATTTCAATTCCCAGACTAGGAGGTATTTTGTGTTCTTGGACAAAACATTTCATTTCACATCGTTCCAATTCACTCATCTGGAAATGAGTAACCCTGCAACATATTGGCATCCTGTTCAGTGGGGATGTTGTGATTTCAGTCATTTGTATGGCATGGCAACCAGTCCCATGAGCCCTGGGACTCAAAACAGTTATGTCCAAGGATTAATAATGATGAAGAGGTTACTTTCTGTAGAGGGATTACATGGCTTTGCCAACCAGTGTACAGACTTGTACATTTATTTAATGATTCATCACTACTTCAAGATGTACAGTGAGGTCTATACTTTTCTGATGAGATCATAAGATCGAGGCATGAAGGCACATAGCTTAGTGGTTAGGGTATTTGATCCATGATTGTAAGGTTATGAGTTTGATTCCCAGCAGAGCATTGTGTCCTTGAGCAAGACACTTTATTTCACGTTGCTCCAGTCCATTCAGCTGGTCACAATGAGTTGTACCTGTAATCCAAAGGGCCAGCCATGTCACATTCTGTGTCATGCTGAATCTCCCTGGGAACTACATTAAGAGTATGTGTGTCTGTGAATTACTCAGCCACTTGCACATTAATTTCATGAGCAGGCTGTTCCGTTGATCGGATCAACTGGAACCCTTGTCATAACCAACAGAGTGCCAGGTTTTGAAGGACCAAAACCTGTTCAGAATTTTCCCCTATCTTTACCAAAATAATGATAAAAAAATATGTATTGACTAACATTATTATTTCTTTTTCCTCAACACAATTATTTCTAGTTGTCTCTAATGCTCTTCACACTAAATGCATTAAGCGTTAATGTAACTATTGTACAGAAGTTAACTCGAGTTATTTGAAATTTCTTTTCATCCAAAGTCATCTACAAGATTACTCTCCACCTAAAAACATTTAACTGAAAGACATAATTATATACATATACATATATGTATATATATTTTAAAAATCTAAATTGGTTCTTCTTTTACATTTAACATCGCCTTCTACTAGTCTCAAGAGATTAAAAGCAACAGCTTATCTCTCTCTTATCTATCTTTTCATTTCCGTTTGTGTAATTTTAAAAGATATCTCTACAATGTACAACCATTCATGTTTTGATTTTATTTTTGTTTTTTTTTCGTTTTGTTTATCATTTATATATTTACTAATTTATTCTTGGTAAAATCTTGTAACTGTGTTGTTTTTCTTTCATTGTATTATTATGTAAATCGCTGCTGTCTTCTTCATATGAATTCTTTCACCGCCCATGGTGGTATTTAGTTGGGGTGCTGCTGCTGTTTAACGTTAGTGTCTGTGGCATTAAATCAAAGAGAGAAATCTCCCATTACAAGTATTTCCTCACTGAATCTTTTGCAGCTAGAAGGAAATATGCAGAGCGGTAGGGCTATTTCAAAGCAATCGGTGGCAACCAATGTGTGATCCCATCAAGGTGGGACGCTGAGGGCTTGCTGACCAGTTCCTCAGCAGGGCTTATAACATGCTGGACATCACAGGGGCTAGCCAGTAGTGACACTTATCAATGGCATACGGTGGCTGTTGTACTGGGTATGCTGCCCCACCCAATGCCACCAATTTCAAGCAAGGGTATAACAAAAGTTTTCCATTAAGATTTGTGGTTTAATTTAACGAGTAAGGTTAATATTAATAATGAATTTGCCATTTTTGATGGGTGTGCAGCCCACACCTAGCACCCCTGGAATATATATCCCTGACACTTATCCCAAATTTTTCCTCTTTTCTCTGACAACCAACTATTACCTTCTATTATGTATTTTTTACTTGTTGCAGTCGTCAGACTGTGGCCATGCTGGGGCACCACTTCGAAGAACTGTTAGTTGAATGAATCAACCCCAGTACTTTTTTTTTAAAGCCTGGTACTTATTCTACTGTTCTTTTTTGCCAAATCCTAAGTTACAGGGAGGTAAATACACCAATACTTGTTGTCGAGCAGTGGGGGTGGGGGGTGACAATGTTTATTTAATTTAGTGATTTTTAGAATAATATTTATTATAATATATTTAAATTTTTTCTATATGATTTATTATAGATAATATATTTCACTATCAATTGAATTACTTAATAGAGGTTATTTCTCTTAATTATACACACACACACACACACACACACACATATATGTGAATATATATGATGGGCTTCTTGCAGTTTCCATCTACCAGATCCATTCACATGTCTCTGGTCAGTCCAAGGTTATAGATGAAGACACTTGCCCAAGGTGACATGCAGTGGGACTGAACCTGAAACCATGTGGTCAGGAAGCAAAATTCTTACCACACAGCCACATTATTGTTCATGTTTTATAAGATAAGGTGGGATATTGTCCTTGGCTACTGCAGTGTGTCTCGTCCAATGAGTGACCTTCAAAACTAGGTTCAGAAGAAAGTAATTTGAATGAGAAACAAGTCTGGATTCACCGGTAATTTCCACACTTTTATTCTCCATTGCACTGTTTCTTTACTCAACATATTTTCACCATTAGTGTCACACACTCTACATTTGATGTGTGCGTTTGTGTGTGTATGTGCACGCACATGTAGGTTTTTCCTTCTCTTTAAACAACCAGTTGCACAGTCTAGTGAGAAAGTTGTTTAGTTGTTCTAAGTTTACTCAAGTAGATCTGCTCATGGCTATCAACGACAGCTACAAGTGACAATGCAAAGCAATGTCTATGTAATTACATGACATGCTAGAAATAGCAGCCAAATTTCCTTCAATCAGCTCTGAGAAAAAAAAAAAAACGTCAGTTAAAGCCGGAGCACCTTTGATCATTGATCATCACAATGATGGGTGATCTGTGGCTAAATGACATCATCAAATGACAGCTGTCACTCACTAATTAAGCCCATCTCACTTGCATTCACTGTTTTTATCACCTGAATATAAAAGGCTTACAGAAATAGAGTAGAGAAGGTGGGAATATATGTCTCATCTGTCACACACAATATGATTAACCACTGCATGACCAGGTGTGCAATTTGACAGATGCATGACCTGTTTGTAACAATAGGTAGCAGCAGATCATGCCTAGTTATTTGGTTGATTAACTTCAAGACAGTAATTTGCTTAATGAAAGCTGACTAGGATATACATAATAACAACATGTCATTGTAGTGCATTTCTTCCTGAAATGACTAAACAGTGCGTGCATAATATTTCATCCAAGCTATGGACTATGAGGGTGCCTGGCTTAGAGATTAGAGGGTTGCACACATGATCACAAGGTCGTGGTTTTGTTTCCTGAACTGGGTGGTGCAGTAGGTTCTTCAGCAAGACACTTCATTTCACATTGCTCCAGTTGACTCCATTGTAAATGACTAACCCTATGGTGTTCTGGCATCCTGTTCAGCAGTTATGTTGTGATCTCAGTTACTAATTCACTATGGAAACTGAAAAATTGGCTCTGTGTGTCCTATAACTCAAGTCAGTACTTACTTTCATACTATGTCAGACACACATACATACATACATACATACATATATATATATATATATATATATATATATATATATATATATATATATATCATCATCATCGTTTAACATCCATCTTCCATGCATGCATGGGTAGGACGGTTGACAGGAGCTGGTCAGGTAGAAAATCTACCCAAGGGCTACTGTGTCTGTTTTGGCAGGGATTTTATGGCTGGATGCCCTTCCAGACACCGACCATGTTACAGTGTAGACTGGATACTTTTAACATGGCACCAGCACTCGCAGGATAACCAAGTAACACACAAGGCAAGGAATTACGAGGGGCGTTCAATAAGTAATGCCCCTGACCCACTTCCCATAGCAGTAGAACAACGACACTTGGCACAGTTATTAGTCTTTTCCTACATAGGAACTACCCAGAGTTATGCATTTCTCCCATCGTTTGATACAGCTCTTGAGACCGTTTTTGTAGAAGACCCCAGCTTGGTCCTCCAACCACGACGTGACTTCAGAAATCAAGGCTGCATCATCTGGGAAATGCTTTCCTTTCAAAATCAACTTCATGGCTGGGAAGAGGTGAAAATCAGAGGGTGCAAGGGGAGGAGTTCATAGCTGCACGCCTGTGCTTCTGATCTGGCGACACGCGAGTTGTGGACCGGAGCGTTGTCCTGCAGGAGGAGGATGCCTTTGCTGATCTTGCCCCGCCTCTTGATTTTGATAGCTTCTCTTAATTTCCTCAAAAGTGAAGCATAATAGGCTCCTGTAATTGTGGTACCCTTTGCCAGGAAATCTGTCATCACTACTCCGTCCTGGTCCCAGAAGACTGTGAGCATAACCTTGTCAGCGGAGGGCTGCACCCTTGCCTTCTTTGGAGGAGGTGAGTCACGGTGCTTTCACTGCATTGACTGGGCTTTGGTCTATGGATCATAGTGATGGACCCAGGTTTTATCCTGTGTGATCAGTCTTTTGAAAAATTTTGACTCATCTTCTTGGCACATCTCCAAATTCATCCTCGAGCACTCAACGCGTTCTTGCTTCTGGAAAGGTGTGAGCAACCTGGAAATCCATCTGGCAGACACCTTTTGCATATGCAAATGGTCATGAATGATAGTTTCCACAGACCCGGTACTAATCTTGACCTTATGGGCTATTTGGCGAATAGTTATGCGTTGACCTTCCAAAATGGCAGCCTCAACTTGACGGACAGATGTCTCATCAACGGCAGAAGGGGGCGAGCAGATCTGGGAGCTGTTTCCACAGAGTTCCGACTATGTTTGAATTCACAATGCCAGCGTTTTACAAGGTCATATGATGGGGCATCATCACCATAAGTTACTTTCATTTCATCAAAAGTCTCCCGTGGTGTGCGGCCTTTCAAATACAAAAACCGGATCACTGCTCGACACTCAACAGGCTCCATTTCACACTTGACTCAGTTCAAACACATGTAAATCAGAAACCACAATTAGTTCAGAGCTGTAATTCACCACTTAATCTATAGAGGTATAAATAAGTGCACATGCAAAGCTAGATCAAACAACTGCAAGTGGGTCAAGGCATTACTTATTGAACGCCCCTCGTATGAGAGGGCCAGGACATTTGTGTCAGAGGATAAAAGGTTAGAGTGTGACAAAGAGACATAGATACAGAAGCAGGTGTCTTGCCACAACAGAAGGGGCATTCGAGGAGGTGATCAGTATCAAATGATGAAAGGTTATATATATATATATATATATATATATATACTAGCAGTATCGCCCGGCGTTGCTCGGGTTTGTAAGGGAAATAATTATATAAGCATTTTTAGAGATGTAAAGTATAATAGCCATCTCAATATGGCTAACCACAAAGGGGGAGGGTTGTTACTGTAGCTTTTTACGTTCTGAGATTTAATAATAAATTTAAGAGAGTTACTTCTCTTATATATATCAAAAATGGATTAAAAATGGGAAAAATTGATGGTAAATTTTTTTTTAAATCGTAGACTCATCATAGACGCGCGCTAATACCCAGACGGTCTCGATATGAATCACGACTATAAGATACCCGGTTTTGGTTAAACTGCACCGCAAAATGTGGGAGTAGTTAGGAATCTAAATCGTAGGAGACAGACACACAACCTCACTTTTATATATAAAGATTTCCTCTATTTACATAATATTGAGGTCTCTTTCTTTCTTTTGTTATCTTACTGTTTTTACCAATATACATATATATATATATATAAATATATATATAGTTACAGAGATGTACTTGCATAGCAAGTGACTTGATCTGAGATCGTGTGCTGGAACGAAAACAGTTGCAGCGTTGAAGGTGTTTATAAGCCATTTAAGAAACACACAAAAACCGTTAGATTCACTTCAACATTTAAATTTAATTTGTCAAAATATTTTCGTCGCTTTGAGACCGCGACCTGTTTGCACGATATTTTTGTCAGTGAACAGGTCGCGGTCTCAAAGCGACGAAAATATTTTGGCAAATTAAATTTAAATGTTGAAGTGAATGTAACGGTTTTTGTGTGTTTCTTAAATGGCTTACAAACACCTTCCACGCTGCAATATATATACACACACACATATATATATATGTATGTATGTATGTATGTGTGTATATGTGTATGCATGTATGTGTGTGTGTGTGCGTGTCTGTGCTTGTGATTGTCCTCCACCACTGCTTGACAACGAATGTTGGTTTGTTTACATCCCTGTCACCTAGTGGTTTGACAAAGGGAACAGATAGAATAAGTACAATGCTTACAAAAATAAAACTGGATTTGATTCATTAAACTACAATTCTTCAAGCATTGCCCCAGCATGGCCACAGACCAATGGCTGGAAAAAGCAGAAGAATAAAAGAATACATTCTCTGCTTTGGTCTTATGTTCAAGGCATGAGAAAGCTTGAGTTTACATGAGAAGGCCTAACAGACCTGGTAGAAACAGCAGCCAAATCTCCCTCAAATCACACCTTACTGTCTTATGTATGTATATATATATGAGCCAATGAGGGGGACCTCTAGATGGTAGCTAGACCTGGTAGAAATAGCAGCCAAATTTCCCCCAAATCACACCTTACTGTCTTATCTATGTATATATGTATGTATGAGCCTATGAGGGAGACCCCTACATGGCAGCTAGACATGGTAGAAATAGCAGCCAAATCTCCCTCAAATCACACCTTACTGTCTTATCTTTCTGCTACTTGGATATAGGTGTTATATTCGTCGTAAAAAACTTTCCTGTCACACACTCACGCACACGCACACACACACACACGCACCCTCACACACACACACATGCGCACACACACACACACACACACACTCACACACACGCACGTTAGCTTACAATTTTATTTATATATTTGCGTGTCTATGTGTGGAAAGAGGAAGTGGGAGGCAGAGTGAAAGAATCACTCACTACAGTAAGTGAATTAGTTTCATTTTATTCATTGCCCACTGTGTGTGTGCGTTTGCGTGTGGTGTAAACCAGACTAAGAAAAGCATTTGACACACACACCAGAATGTGAGTTTTCTGTAAATTTTGCTTAATTGGAGTTTAAATTTTGAAAACTGGACCTGGCATGACGCGATGCATTGTACTCTTAAAAATGCTAGGTAAATTGTAATTGAAGAAATCCTATATTGTAGATTTGTATAACTCCCAAAGGGAGGCAGATAAAATCTGCCTTTTATAATAAGAGATATGTATATGTGTGTGTGTGTGTATATTGGCTGCCCCCTTGTTATCGAGTATGGCCATTGAATGAAGCTTAATCAATGTTGTTATCGTGCAATGCCTGTGCAAGAAGATTTTTTTTTAAGTGAGGAAAGGCTGTGCACTGAGTCAATCCCACTCACTATTCAACAGCAGCCATAATCCGAAAAGAAGAACAAGTCAACATCATCGGTAACCACTGAGCCGCAGGTTTTATGTCGGAGTTATCCCAGTTACCTGAGTTACCTTCTCCTAGAAGGATGCCCTAACAAAGGCTAGGTGTCCTTCACTCCCAATGGTTTAACCGCGCGATCGGGTATTCATTCTGATTATTTATGTCCCCGCGCATGATACAGCCTTAAGACATTTATTGGATGGCCGTTGACTCTCAAGAGTTCCTCCGCCCTTTGACGGGTTTTGTTTTTCATCCTGCAGGGTGTCCAATAAACACCCTCCTCACCAAGCAAAGCTTGGTGCTGTTGCTGACGACCTGACCATGCAACTGGTTGTACTGGGTTACATGTTACCAGTAGCACTCGAAAGTGACCTGGCACTTGTGTGTATATATATATATATATATTTATCCAGTTCTTCAATCTACCAATTGCAATGAGACTAAATTTCACTATGCTCAACTGAGAGTAACTTCACAAATTATTTGTAATGTCCCATCCCTCTTTTGGCTGTGTGGTAACAAGTTTGCTTCCCAACCACATGGTTCCGAGTTCAGTCCCACTTTGTGGCACCTTGGGCAAGTGTCTTCTACTATTTCTTTGGGCTGACCAAAATCTTGTGAGTAGATTTGGTAGATGGAAACTGAAAGAAGCCCATTGTGCGTGTGTGTGTGTGTGTGTGCATGTATCTTTGTGTTTGCCCCCAGCTCCACCACCACCATTTGACAACTTAGCAGTTCAGCCAAAGGGACCATAAAATAAGCACCTGGCTTAAATAAAAATATAGTAAGTACCAGGAAGGTGATTTGTTCAATTAAAATTCTTCGAGGTGGTGCCCCAGCATGGCCGCAGTCTAATGACTGAAATGAGTAAAAGTAAAAAAAGTAAAAATTAAAAAAATAAGAAGAAAAAAAAGAAAAACTTGATCAGTGTTGGTTTCATTTGAGGTTTGTTGTTAGTTTGATTCAGCATCACTTTTAAGATCCTATATTAATACTATTGGCCTCACTTGGCTACTATTTCTGGCATGTCAAGGAACCATGTAGATGTCTTGCACAGAACTAAGAAGTTTCAGATAAGATGATATATGATATTTGTTTTTTTTTTGTCAAATATTTTTTCAAATATTTTTTTCAAATATTTTTTTTCAAATATTTTTTTAAAATATTTTTTTAAAATTAAAATATTTTTTTTCAAATATTACAGTTGAAATTTTAAAATTGAGAAAATACCTCTTTTGATAAATTTAAATTGAAGAATAAGTCTGAATACAAAATAATTCAAATTTGAATTAATTTAAATAAAGTTTCAATTATTTTTGTTACATCTTTATCGTTTACTTGTTTCAGTCATTTGACTGCAACCATGCTGGGGCACTGACTTGATGGGTTTAGCTGAACAAATTGACCCTTGTTCTTAATTCTTTTTTTTGCTAAGCCTGGTTCTTATTCTATCAGCTCCTTTTTGCCAAACCTATAAATTACAGGGACATAAACACACCAAAATTGGTTAAGTGGTGATGAGGGACAAACACAAAGGCACACCCACACACACACACGTGAAGGCATGTGGTTTAGTGGTTAGGGCATTCGGCTCACAATCGTAAGGTATTGAGTTCAATTCCTGGTGACACGTTGTGTCCTTGAGAAAGACACTTTATTTCATGTTGCTCCAGTCCACTCAGCTGGCAAAAACGAGTTGTACCTGTATTTCAAAGGGCCAGCCTTTTCACACTCTGTGTCAAACTCAATCTCCCTGAGAACTACATTAAGGATACATGTGTTTGTGGTGTGCTCAGCCACTTGCATGTTAATTTCACAAGCAGGCTGTCCTGTTGAATGTATCAGTTGAGATCCTTGTTGTAACTGATGGAGTGCTCCATATATATATATATATATACGACGGGCTTCTTTCAGTTTCTGTCTACCAAACCCATTTACAAGTCTTTGGTCATACCAAGGCTATAGCAGAAGACATTTGCCCAAGTTGCCATGTGGTGAGACTGAACCCAAAACCATGTGCTTAGGAAGCAAGCTTCTTTACCACTCAGCCACGCCTTCCATTTCTTTTTTCTATCTCTTTTACTTGTTTCTGTCATTGGACTTCAGCCATACTGGAGCACTGCTCTGAAAGGTTCAGGCAAATAAATTAACCTCTGTACTTATTTTTAAGTCTGATAACTTATTTTATTGGACTCTTTGCCAAACTGCTAAGTGATGGGGGAGAAACACAAAAATACACACACATACATATTTATTTTGTTCCAGATTTAGATTTTGGCATAAGTTAATTTTTATTTCTGTTTTATTTTGTACCATGTTCCAAATTTTGGTTTATGAAAATGTGTTTGACCAATTTAAAATTATAATTAAAGCGAAATGAGTACCTTTTAATCCCAACGCCAGGAGTGTCCCTGAAAGTTACTGTTAAGCTCTGAATTGATAGAAATACCACAAACTACACCTAAACCTGTGTGTGTGTGTGTGTGTTATAAATATGTATAGGTGTGTGGGCTAGTAGTTAGGTGCATTACACTCACAATCGTAAGATTGCTGTTTCAATTCCCACACATGGTGTGTGTTGTGTTCTTGTACAAAACACTGCATTAAACACTGCTCTAGTTCCCTGACCTGTAAATTGGTAACCCTGCAATGGAATAACCTTCCAATCAGGGGGAATGTCAGCCTGCTTACCTAGCCAGTTGTGGGGGCATCACTTGAAAAGCTTAAACGATAGTAAGTACATAATGCCCAGCGATGTATAACATCTGATAAGCTGGGTGATCAAGTAATATATATATATATATTATATATATATATATATATATATAGACACAGGAATTGGTGTGTGATAAGAAGCTTGCTTCCAAACCACATGGTTCCAGGTTCAGTCCCACTGCGTGGCACTTGGGGAAGTGTCTTCTACTATAGCCTTCGGTCGACCAAAGCCTTGTGAGTGAATTTGATAGATGGAAGCTGAAAGAAACCTGTCGTTTATATATGTTTGTGTGTGTGTGTTTGTCCCCCCCCACCGTCATGTGACAACCAATGTTGGTGTGTTTACGTCTCTGTAACTTAGTGGTTTGGCAAAAGAGGCTGATAGAATAAGTACTAGGCTTACATAGAATAAGTCCTGGGGTTGATTTGTTCGACTAAAGGTGGTGCTCCAGTATGGCCTCAGTCAAATGACTGAAACAAGAATAAAGGAATATATATATATATATATATATATATAAAGATATACATACAAAGCTTCTATACAGTTTCCATCTTCCATATACACTCACAAGGCATTGGTCAGTCCAAGGTTATAGCAGAAGACATTTGCCCAAGGTGCCTCACAGCAGGACTGAACCTGAAATCACATGATTGTAAAGCAAGTTTCTTAACCATGCAGCCATACACACATTCCCATCACGAAGACCTGAAGCACTTTTGCTGCAGTCCAGTGCTCTCCACTCAAGGAAATACCATAATGTATCTGGTCTGACTTACAACCGTGTGAGACAAATAAAAGCATGGAGTGGCTTGTTCTCTTATTCATGTTCTGTTTGAAATCTTCTCAAGATAATGGACTGATTTTTTTTTTTATTGATTTCTCTTTTGTTTTTTTTTCTCTCCATCTCTTATGAATTTATTTATTTATTTATTGGCTCATGCTATCTCAAAGGAGCTTATGTCTGTGATTTCATATCCTGGCCTCGACTACTTGATATCTTAATGCAATCTCACTCACATAATCTCTCTCTCACACACACCACACATTCTGTTGCTTTCTTTGTCATTCTCTTTTTCTTTCCTTCTCTCTTTCTTTGTGTCACTTTCTTTTTTCTCTCTCACTTTTCTCTCTCTCTCATAAAATATTTTCACGCATATACACCATCACATCTGGCTTGTACTTTTACACATGCATGCATGAACATACCCAACACATACACAACTTTATACATAATAGCACACACATTTAGCAATTCAGGTGTATACTTCTGTGTGTATTAATACAATTATTCTCATACATATATATAAGTTCTGGCATGGCAGTGCGGTTAAGTAGTCTATTTCTCAACCATGTAGTTTCAGGTTCTGTCCCACAGTGTGGTATTTTGGACAAGTGTCTTCTATTATAGTTCCAAGCTCACCAAAGTCCTGTGAGTGGATTCTGTGTGTGTGTGTGTGTACAAAAACACACCTTTTTTCAATACACAGTTGAAATGATTAGTCAAACATGAACCATGTGACATTTTCCCCAAATCATTAGTAATAGACACATGTGGTCCCTATAATTGTTGCAGCTATTACAAGGGGCACAATCATTTCTTTGTAGCTGAAAGAAAGATTAGAAGCTTGAAATTAAAATTAAGGAATTATAAGAAATTAAAAAAAGCATAAACTTCACATTTTTTGTGCTTAAGAATATAAACATGAATTATTTTACAGAGAGGCAAAAAAACACCAACATTTGAGGAATCTAGAAATAGTCTGTATTGGCAAAAAAGAACTAAAGAAAAGTTTTAAAATTTCTAAAATATTGTGTGCCACAGGGAGACATGAGGAGTCGTGACATTTCTAGCTAGGCCTTATTTTAAAAAAATTATTCAACCCTTTAGCATTCAGATTATTCTGTCAACTGTCATGTCTATTTATTCACGTTAGGCAGTGAGTTGGCAGAGTTGTTAGCACGCTGGGCGAAATGCTTAATGGTATTTCGTCCTTTGCTCCGATCTGAGTTCAAATTCTGCCAAGGTCGACTTTGCCTTTCATCCTTTTGGGGTTGATAAATTAAGTACCAGTTGAACGCTGGGGTCGATGTAATCGACTCATCCCCTCCTCCCAAATGGCTGCCCTTGTGGCAAAATTTGAAACCATTGTTTTGAATTAAGCATATATTATCTTGTAGCTTCTTCAACATTTTGATGATGTAACTGCTTATTTTTAGAATGACCTTGTGGGCCAGATCTGGCCAGTTTGAACATAAACCAGGCAGAATGCTTGGGCTTGATATGACTGGTTTAAATGCTAAAAGGGTTAAACAGAATTGCTAACTTGACCCACCTGGGGCTTATCTCTATTTATCTTCTGTGCATATGTAAAGTACCTAGGTCAAACTGTTAACTGACAAAATCTTTTTCATACTAACACTTTATAGATAGTATGAGATGCATCAAGGAAACATTGCCAATAGTTGTGGAAGCTTGTCATTGAAGAACAATTTACAGCTGTCAAGAATTATTTAGAGAAGTTCAATATTCCCAGGTCTGATGGGAAGGTTTAAATCATTTTATATCTTCCCGTATCTTACTTGGCAAAGGAAATATATTCACATAAGAATCAAAAATATTACACTGAATTTATTTGAATTGTGTTTATATCTTAAGTGTGTGTGTGTGTAATATATATATATATATATATATATATATCATCATCATCGTTGTCATCGTTTAACGTCTGCTTTCCATGCTGGCATGGTTGGATGGTTTGACTGAGGACTTACAGACATGCATGCACATACAACACACACACACACACACACACACACACACACACACATAAGTTTTGTATAGTTACCAAATTCAATCACAATACACTGATTTGCTTGTGGCCAACTGAAGATGCTTGCACATAGTGCCACACTGTGGGGGTTGAACCCAGAACTGCATAGTTGCAAAGCAAACTTTTTAACAACACAGCCAGGTTAGCACACACACACACACACGAATTAGTTATAAAATTCAATAGCATCTAGACACGTCAATTAGGTACTCTCTCGCCTGTTTTATATCTGTTTAAAATTTTATCTGAAGATGTTATGATGTAATCTATGAATATATCAATAATATTCTAGAGAAACAGCTTTTACTTTGAATGCTAGACTTCTTTCCTTGTAACTTGGCAACTAAAGTAAATAGAGTGCCAAAACATTGCAAAACTTTTGACTCAACCCAATAATTGTGCTGTTAGCTCACTCACACTTAAAACAAGGTTTATATTACGTTTTCGGAGATTTGTGATGAAGATAAAACACCTGAAATGTATCTCCCCGCTTCTTGTAATTGTGAAATAATCATACCATGTGAAGCAAAACCTTATTCTACTTGCCACTGTCCACCAAACTAATTGAGCCATGCAACTATATGTACTATTTAGTTATTTACATTTGATGGATATTTGTCCTCGTCTTGTTTGTTGTTAACACATTTTGGCTGATATACCCTCCAGCCTACATCAGGTGTCTAGGAGAAATTTTGAACTTGGGTTCTCATTCCTAAGGTATTTTTTCAATGTTGTTGTTGTTATTATTATCATTATTCAGGTCACTGCCTGGAATCGAACTCGGAATCTTGGGGTTAGTAGCCTGCGCTCTCAACCACTATGCCATATGCCTGTCAAATGTCAAATATCTGTCAAATGTAAATAATATAAATAATATACACATTCCTCATCTCTTAAATATAGAATTGTATTACAATTTAGTTGTTAGCATTATATTAGCTGGTGGTCAGGGATAGACGATGTTCTAAAAGCAATTCACATGAAACTAACCAAATTATCAGAACTGATTTGCTTATGAGGAGTCGTCGGAAATTCTCAAATGCAATGTAAGTTCTTTCCTTGCTTTCTTGTTTTGAACTTTGTAGATTTATAAAAGGAAAAAAAAGAACATTGGAATTATCACAAATATGATTTCAAGTGACAAATTATTTACTATTTACATAGGTGCAGGAGTTGCTGTGGTAAGTAGCTTGCTTACCAACCATATGGTTCTGGGTTCAGTCCCACTGCGTGGCACCTTGGGCAAGTGTCTTCTACCATAGCCTCAGGCCAACCAAAGCCTTGTGAGTGGATTTGGTAGACGGACACTGAAAGAAGCCCGTCGTATATATGTATATATATATATGTATGTGTGTGTATATGTTTGTGTGTCTGTGTTTATCCCCCCAACATCGCTTGACAACCGATGGTGGTGTGTTTACATTCCCGTAACTTAGCGGTTAGGCAAAAGAGATTGATAGAATAAGTACCAGGTTTCCAAAGAATAAGTCCTAGGGTCGATTTTCTCAACAAAAGGTGGTGCTCCAGCATGGCCGCTGTCAAATGACTGAAACAAGTAAAAAAGTGTATGTCCAGTGTATAGACACATACATGTACGCATGTGAACACACACATGCACACAAACAATGTATGTATCTTTATGTCTGTGTGTGAGAGAGAGTGTTTCTCTCTCTTTCTTTTGACATCAAGTGATTGTCGTAAATGAATGTTGTTCATTTCCTATAGTCAGTGGCGGACTGACCAGGTTGCCAGCATGTCCGACGGCAAGTGGGCTCCTGTGCCATTAGAATCCCTATATGGGGGCCCATGTTAGTATCTAAGGGGCCCATCCCCTCAAGTTTGAGAAGTTTTTATTCACTCCTGGAAGAATGCGTTAATTATTTCAGTCTGGCTGTGTTTGTAGACAGTTGAAAAGAATACTTTTAACAAAAAAAAAAAAAAAGAATTAAATGATAGCATTGTAGTTGCAGGTGGGTCCCCTTAGTCTCCTGGCAACCAGTATTTTTAGACCCAGTCCGCCACTGCCTATGGTCAGTGAAAACATGTCTGACCATGGGAAAATATTAACTTGCTTGGAAACAGTTAAGTGTTAGCAACAGGAAGAGCGTCCAACAGTGGAAAATCTGTCTCGATAAACTCTGTCTGACCCATTCATGCAAGGAAAACTAGACATTAAAACGATGATATGGAGATTTCAATACAAAGTGAAAGAGGAACATATATATAAAAGGGAAGGAAACAGATGTGTTGTCAAAACAGAATTTCATAGAAAGTTTTTTAGGTCAAATGATGAAAAGGTTCGCTCATAATAACAAAAGGCTAAATAGTTGCAGTTATATAGATATTGACACTAGCATTTTGTGTTAGAGAGTATTATTGTTTGTCTTCTGGTTGTTGATGTCCCAACATTTAATTGGAAATTTATACATTTTAGATAAAATTTCAATCTGAAAGTATTTGATAGCATCTTGCTATCAAACTAGTACTTCTTCATTTTCATTAATTGATACACTAAGTGAGGCACCAGCATACCTGTGTGAATGCTGAATTTGCTTAGAAACCATGTCAAAAAATGGTAATGCCCTGTACCCCTTAATTGACTTTTAGACCACTGTTGGGAAATGTCTCTTCAAAATGTGTAAAGAACAAACCTGATTGGAAGAAAGAACCTCTTTTCTCTACTCTTTCAGAATATAGACAGAAACTACACATAATGATATTAGGGGTTGAAATGGCTTGATCTGGAATTGAACCTATATTGCCTAATTCAATATTACTGTTGAATAAGGACATCAACAATTGGAACCAGCTTCCCCAAGACTGCTTCTGGTTCTCTGCCTGTGGATCCCTTTGATTTCTGTTTTACTCTGCTTGACCTCCATAGCTATTTGTGGTATATATGCAGAAAATCCTGTTATATTTTTATAATTAAAATATTACGAATTGTGTTGAAAATTAAAATATTTGTATATTGTAAAAGTATAGCCAATTTATTGCCCATAAATTATAACAACAAAACCTGATATGAACTCTCCGAGAACTGTTGTGCTTGGAGATGAAGGGTTGCAGTCTGTTTTGCTGTATTTAGTCACATCTCTTTCTAGTCTGGGTTCAAATTCTGTCTGATGGTGAGCAAATGCCAGTCAAGTCATCATCATTTGATATCTGTCTTCTCTGCTGGCATGAGATGGATGGTTGGACAGGAGCTGGTAAGTCAAAGAGCTACACCAGGCCCCAGTTGTCTGTTCTTGACATGGTTTCTATGGCTGGATGCCCTTCCTAATACCAGCCACTTTACAAAGTGTACTGGTTGCTTTTTTACATGGCATCAGCACAGGAGCTTTTTGTGTGGCTCCAGCTTGGTTGTTTTTACATCACCCCAGGGTTAGTTTAATCAACTGCTGTCTTAATAAACTACACTCATCTTCCATGTTGTGGAATCAAACTTGAACCCAGAACTATCTGTTTATAGAGTGAACTTCTTAATCATATCTTTATGTTTGTGCCTGTGAGCACAAAAATATCTCAGATTTGCCTTGAAATACCTATCCACTTAATAACATTTCCCAAAACAAACAAATTACATTCCTCTATTCTAACATACTGACTGCTTTATTCTCTTTCACTGTTACTGGTTGATGGCCTTATGAGTTGTGGAAGCACATTACAACCTGTTTTACTACAAAAACATCATTCAGTCATTCAGTGTTTGCTTTTACTAAATCTTCAACAGATGTCCTGCAAAATACATTAAAAATACACATTTTTAAGACTCATTAATTCATTATATGTTATATTGTGGGTGTGAAGATGTTTGTGCATGTTTGCTACATAAAACATAGCAATATGCTTGCACATTACAATTTATAATACGCCTTTGTTTAATCTACACAAAGTGGTATATGTGAAGTAACTGTGTTTATTATTTGAAATGGTTTTGGCTATACAGTTGTGTATATAGTATTTACTTTGTACATATACAGACAATCAGAGCCTGGTGCACTTGCTGGCTTGCCAGCTTCCATCAAACCATCCAACCTATGCCAGAATAGAAAATGGACATTAAATGATGACCAATATACTCTTTTACTTGTTTCAGTCATTTGACTGTGACCATGCTGGGGCACTGCCTTTAGTCAAACAGATCGACCCCTGGACTTATTCTTTGTAAGCCTAGTCATTCTATTGGTCTCTTTAGCCAAACTGCTAAGTTACGGGGACATAAACACACCAACATCAGTTGTCAAGTGATGGGGGAGGGGGACAAACATAGACACACAAACATACGCACATACACGCACACACAAATATATACGCACGCACACACATACACACACACACATATATACGATCGGCTCCTTTCAGTTTTCATCTATCAAATCCTCTCACAATGCTTTGGTCAGCCTGAGGCTATAGTAGAAGACACTTGCCCAAAGCGTTACACAGTGGGACTGAACCCAGAACCATGTGGTTGGGAATCAAGCTTCTTACTACATATATTGTACATAGTTTGATCATTTGTGAATGTATACAGTTCAAAGTTTCATCATTAGGGCTTTTCTCCACTCATTCAGTCTTTGAAATGAACTGTGTGACCAAACATCCATGTCTACACCTTTTACTATATCCTTGGGCCAACCAAAGCCTTGTGTCTGGACTTGGTAGACAGTGAGAAAAAAAAAAAGCCTGTTATATACGTGTGTTTGTGTGTGTGTGTGTGTGTGTGTGTGTGTGTGTGTGTGTGTGTGTCTTACCACCACTTGACAACCAGTGTTAGTGTGTTTACATCCCTGTAATTAGTGGTTTGGCAAAAGAGACCTATAGAATAAATACCAGACTTTATAAAAAACCAAGTGCTGGGGTCAATTCATTCAGCTGAAACTTTATCAATGTGGTACCCCAGCATGGCCACAACTTAATCATAGAAACAAGCAAAAGGTAAAAGGTAGACGATATGTATGTGTATATTCGTATGTTTGTATCTTGGTAATGAAGCTAATATTATAGATCTAAGCTGGTGAGAAAAATGGTGGTGGTGTGAGGAGGGGGAATTATTCATTCAAAAATTATCTTTTCAAAAATATTATTCAAATATTATTGAAATATTTCTACAAAGATCTCTCCAACTTTCCAATATGTCACTTATAAATAGATTATTTGTTCAAACATGAAATAAGGAAAATAAATAGTGCTGCTCTCATTTATTAGAAAAGACACACATACACACCCATTTGATTATTCATCAAAACAAAAGTTTTGAAGTCAATATAGATTGCAATGATTAAATCAAATGTGATTATCATGTGCAAAAAATCATTTTTGGTGGTGGTGGTGGTAGTGGTGGTGGTGGTGGTTGTGGTGGTGGTGTCTAGATGCTGATTGAATGGAACTATAATCAAGTCAACCACAGCCATCACATCTTTGTATCAGGCATAATGTATTTATGACTAAATTATGCAGTACGTCTTCACTTTTTTTAGCCCTTTTGATACCAACCTGCTTGAGACCAACCCCTGGCTTTGTCATACAAACTTCCTGTTCCATAGTGATCGAAATTAAAACCCATCTACCAAAATTTCATGTTAATTTATTATTAAGGTGGTGAGCTGGCAGAATTGTTAGTATGCCAGATAACTTCTGACTAAGGTTTGGTGGAAGATTTTAGTTCAAAACTTCTGAAAACAAGACATTTGTACTATAGAGCCAGAGCCAGTTTCAGCTGGGGTGTTATCAAAAGGGTTAAGAATTGTTTCTCTATTATATATTTTAACCCTTTTCTTACCATATTTCTGTTGAGATGCTCTGTGTTTCTTTCAATTAATTTTAAATATAACAAAGAATTTAGTAAAATAATTTAGTTATCATTCAGCTGGTGTTAGGAACATAAATTGTGACTAAGGTTTGGTGGAATATTTTAATTCAAAACTTCTGAAAACAAGACATTGTACTACAGAGCTAGAGGTGGTTTCAGCCAGGTTGGTATCAAAAGGGTTAATTCAAAACAATATGAATAAATAAGTATTATGTATGACAGAGTAATCTGAATGCTAAAGGGTTAACTGTGGTCCTAAGTCCATATTTGCAAATGTGAATTTGAAAAGAAGAAAATGTTTTCCACAAGCAGCAGAAAAAAACACAACAACTTATAGTTGTGTTGAGGTTGTTGCTATGTTGCAGTTTTAGTAGAGTTCATATGTTAGTGCAGTTTTAAATTGTTGGTAGTTGGCACATTTTTTACCTGTTAGCTAGATGACTATTGATACAAGTATTTGTGGCTGGTTCTTTTCTGACTGACTTAATCAGGAACTATCTTTTTGTTTGCTAGTGTGGAAGTAATGTTTGTCTATACACATAAGAAAAATTTGTACATCTCAGCTTGGAGCTGACCCAGTTTAACTCATTAGCATCCAGGTTACTCAATCAAATGTAATGCTTATTTATTCACATTTTCTTTAATTAATCATGCATTATCTTGTAGCTACAATATTATGATGTACTTGTCAATGTTTTGAAAGACATTGCCAGGTATGTGTGAGAAGCTGGGTCTGGCTAGTTTTTACATAAAACAAGTAGAATATTTGGGCCAGATATGCTCTGTTTAGATGCTGAAGGGTTCATAATGCTGTCAGCTCTAGGTATATGCCAGAGAAAATGTGTAAAAAAAATTCCATGAATAATGCAACATTTATCCTATATAGTAAATGAAAAGTCCTCTTGCTGTCTCTGCCTATCCTGTTACTTGGGTTTTCGGCTACTCAAGTACGAATTGATAACCCCTTGACTGTATAAATGCTCATCATCATCATCATCATTATTTAATGCCTGTTTTTCCATGCTGGCATGGGTTGGACAGTTTGACTGAAAACAGGTAAGTTGGTGGGGCTGTACCAGGTTCCAGTCTGATATGGCAAGGGTTCTACAGCTGGATGCCCTTCCTAACACCAAGCACTCTGAGAGTGCAGTGGGTGTTTTTTACGTTCCACTGGCACAAGTACCATTGACATGACACCAGCATCAGCCACGACTACGGTCTCACTTGGCTTGACAGGTCTACACAAGCTCAGTATATTCTTTTCTGCTCTAGGCACAAGGCCTGAAATTTTGGGGGAGGTAACCAGTGAATTAGATCAATCCCAGTATACAACTGGTACTTAATTTATCGACCTCTAAAGGATGAAAGGCAAAGTAGACCTCAGTAGAATTTGAACTCAGAATGCAAAGACAGATGAAATGCTGCTAAGCATTTCGCCCAGTGTACTAGCACTTCTGCCCGCTCACTCCCTTACAAGCTCAGTATATTTCCAAAGGTTTTGGTCATTGTATAATAATAATAATCATAATAATAATGTTGTTTAATTAAGGCAGAAGGTCAGCATTTGTGAGTGGTGGGGCCATAAGTTGAAACCATTGCCTGCTGTAACTGGCTGGGACTTTATTTTATTGACCTCTAAAAGATGAATGGCAAAATTCACCTTGGCCAACAGTATTTGAACTCAATTGCAAGCTTGTTCGTTTGACAATGATTATAAAAGATATATTCCAAAAGAAATTATATAATTTGTGTATGTGCATGTATGTGTATGTGTGAGAGAGAACACAAATATAAATATGTTATTTTTATGTCCCTGATTATCCTTCCCCTTCTTGCTTGGCATTCCTTGTACATTATCTGCTTAAAATATTTTCATATTTATTTATATACAACAGATCAAGACCTACAGCAAGAGCATAACTCATAAATTCCTTTGCTACACATTTACCAATGTTCTCTCTGCCTCTTCTCTCACTCCTCTTCTCTCTCCCTCCCTCCCCCTCTCTTCCTTTCTCTCCCTCCCTCTGTCTTTATCTTTCATTTCCATCTCCAACATCTGCAACTTATCTAGTCTTTTTCCTCTTCATCTTCGTTCTATCTACTCCTCTCTCTTGTTATTTTTTCCCCAGGCATGGCTGTGTTTATAGGTGCAAACATGGCTGTATGATTAAAAATCTCCCTCGGTAACCAAAAGGTTTTGGATTCAGTCCCATTGCACAGCACCTTGGGCAAGGGTCTTCTACTCTAGCCCTGGGCCAACCAAGCCTTGCGAGTGACTTTGGTAGACAAAAGCTATGTGAAAGCCTGTTATGTGTGATAATATGATATGTATGTGTGTGTGTGTGTGTGTGTGTGTGTATGTCTTTGTGTTTGTCTCCCAACCATCACCACAGGACAACCGGTGTTGGTTTATTTATTCCCTGTAATATAGTGATTCAGCAAAAAAGGCCAATAGAATATGCACCAAACTTAAATAAGTACTGAAGTCAATATGTTCAAGGTGGTGCTCCAGTATGACCACAATCCAATGACTGAAGCAAATAAAAAGTCTCACTACTTTCTATTTTAGTTTTAAATTTAGAAGTAGTTGTTTATAATTCCTCTATTCTACTGAATTTATTGTTTTTCTTTTTCATTCTGCTCTTTCCCTTTAAAATTTTCTTATTTTGGCCAAGTTTCTGCTCAGTTTAGAATATTTATTTCTTTACTACCCACAAGGGGCTAAACACAGAGGGGACAAACAAGGACAGACAAACGGATTGAGTTGATTATATTAACCCCAGTGTATAACTGGTACTTAATTTATCGACCCCAAAAGGATGAAAGGCAAAGTCGACCTTGGCAGAATTTGAACTCAGAACATAATGGCAGACGAAATACGGCTATGCATTTTGCTTGGTGTGCTAACGTTTCTGCCAGCTCGCCGCCTTCAATTTAGAATATTTTCAAACTAATTTAAGAATGTAGTAAAGGGCTAATGTTGCTGTAATTTAGCCCCAGGACACATTGTCTCCAGCTGGCTATACGACATGATCTGTGTCCTTATATTTTTGAACAAAGGAATCTAGCATCCCCACTCAGCTCAAAACGATGCGAGCATGGAAAACAGACATTAAATGCTGATGATGGTAACAGTTAACTAAGCATTGTTGGTTACAGATTTCCACTGAACTGGCAATGGTGCTCATTAACAGATATTATATGATGCCTAGGTAATGGTACACAGAAACAGACACATACGAGGGGCTCCTTTCAGTTTCTGTCTATCAAATCCACTCAAGGTTTTGCTTGGCCAGGGGCTACAGTAGATGACACTTACCCAAAGTGCTATGCAGTGGGACTGAACTTAAAACCAAGTGGTTGGGAAGCAAGCTTCTTAAACCACACAGCCACGCTGATTTATTTAAAAATATTCAGATAAAATCTGAATATTCAGAATGTGTGCCGGTGCCACGTAAAAAGCACCATTCGAGCATGATTATTACCAGCGTTACCTTACCTGCACTTGTGTTGGTGGCACGTGGAAAAACATTCGAGCGAAGTCATTGCCAGTGCCGCTGGACTGGCACCTGTGCAGGTGGCACATAAAAAACACCATTTGAGTGTGGCTGTTGCCAGTATCGCCTGACTGGCCCTCATGCTGGTGGCACGTAAAAGCACCCACTACACTCTCGGAGTGGTTGGCGTTAGGAAGTTCATCCAGCTGTAGAAACTCTGCCAGATCAAGATTGGAGCCTGGTGCAGCCATCTGGTTCGCCAGTCTTCAGTCAAATTGTCCAGCCAATGCTAGCATCGAAAGCGGACGTTAAATGATGATGATGATATATATATATATATGTATATAAATTTAAATTATAAGGGTAAAAAATTTATATTAATTAGATTAATATCAATTTAAACCAGTGGCCTAGCATATTGAAAAGAATCTGAAGATCCCAAAAATTATATTACATACATATAAGAGGAATGACCACTAGGTGGGCACCTAATATGCTAAATATAGACCCCATATGGTCTGACCACTAAGAAAAAATTGATCTCAAGAAAATTCAGCAAAGCCAGAACATAAAGTGGGCAACTTTGCCTTTCGTCCTTTTGGGGTTGATAAATTAAGTACCTGTTGTGTACTGGGTCGATCTAATCAACTGGCCCCCTCCCCCAAAATTTCAGGCCTTGTGCCTATAATAAAAAAGATTACATGTATATATATATACAATTTATGAGAAAAATAATTCATCAAGAATTAATTTACGAAGGTGTCATTAATTTTAATGCAGAAACCGGTCCGCGTGAGTCCTAATACTTAAATGTATGTTAGTAGATGTTCTTAACCTGATTTTGCCTTCGTTTGAGTTCTGTAGTTTTCATCAGTGTATTCTTTGGCGATTTAATAAGAGTTTTGACTGTTATTTCTAGCAGGTAGACATACTTAGTATGTCCTTTGATTAATTTATATATATATATATATATATATATATATATATAATATATATGACAGGCTTCTTTCAGTTTCTGTCTGTCAAATCCACTCACAAGGCTTTGGTCAGCCCAAGGCTATAGTAGAAGACACTTGCCCAAGATGCCCTGGAGTGGGACTGAACCCAGAACCATGTGGTTGGGAAGCAAGCTTCTTACCACACAACTATGCTTGCACCTGCCAAGTTTTTTTAAACGTGAATTCTTCACCTACACTTATCACTAGTAACAGATATTTAACCTGAGTTATTTTTTCCTTTTAATAAAAGAGTAAATTAGATAATATAGTTGGAGTAAGACCATACCTAAAAAGATGGAATGGTCAGGATGAGAATGTCTTTGATCAGGGCTGAGGTGGATTAAACAGCAGCAGCTTCCTTTCTCTCAAATGTAGAAAACCTTTTTCATCGAAGTAGAGGTGAACTGTTGGTAGCAATTCTCCATATGTCTCTATTCTACTTTCCGCTGTATTTGAATACAATGTCAATTGAAATATATTTTATTGTGACCTATGATAACCACTGGTGAACCATTACACCACTTAGCTTCTGTCTGTCATTTCTGATTGCTGTTTTCCTGTTTACATTAATTGAAAACTCAAAAGAAATATGTACAAAGAGTCTGACACACCTAAAGTTGGTGGATGTAGATTTGTTTTACCAAACGCATCAATAACACCATCATAAATCATTCCATCCCTTTAAAATGGTTGTTCTCATCAGGCCACCAGGCATTTAACTGAGCTGGCAAACATTAACTAATTGATATATTAGCACTGTATGCTGTGTCATCAAAGGTTTGGTAGACAATTACCGATGCATGCATTTATACATACATGTACATACATATACGTACAAACATGTACAAACATATGCGCACTCTCACACACACATATACAAACATACATACATAATGGGAAGTTTAAGTATCATTACTGAATCCAAAAGATATTTCATTTGAGGACAATTAGCTGTCACTTTTCAAATGCAAATCCGTCCTACATTGGAGCATTGCTCACATCTATTGAATTGAACACCCACATATACCCACCTAGAACATCTATTGAATTGAACACTCACATATATACACCAAATACACCACACTAGAAATATAGATAAGCGTCTGATAAACAAGTTATCAATCTCAATAAGTCATGACTATTGGTTTAATAAGATTTAAGCTTGCTCTGCTTATATTGCAGAACTATACTTTTTCTTTTTGTTTTTTTTTCAACTTATTTTAGGCATCAGACTGTACCACCTTGAAGAATTTTAGTCTAATGAGTTGACCCCAGTACTTGTTTTTTTTTTAAAGCCTGGTACTTATTTTATCAGTCTCTTTTGGCAAACTGCTAAGCTACAAGGATGTAAACATGCTAACACTGGTTGTCTAGAAGTGGTGGGACACACACACTATATATATAGTATTCATAATTGTGTACCATGTTCTCTGTTTTTTTGTTTCTTTTTTTCATCTTTGCTGCTGTACAATTCGCTAGCTTTCTTACAAAGGGGTCTAATGCTCTTAGCTTAGATTCTTTTGGGAGTAACCAGATCAAACCATCTCAAGTGTAACTGCCCAAAATGGTCATGACTCCTGGGACTTGACTGATGAAAGAAAGCCAAGAATGACCTGTCTTTTTTTGCCTGTCCTTCTAATTGTTGTTTCTCTTGTCTGCCTTTGTATCGTCTATCTGTCTGAATGTTTTAATGCCCTCTATTGCATTTTTGTTCCATATATATATATATATATATATATCATCATCATCATCATCGTTTAACGTCCGTTCTCCATGCTAGCATGGGTTGGACGGTTCGACCGGGGTTCTGGGAAGCCAGAAGGCTGCACCAGGCTCCAGTCTAATCTGGCAATGTTTCTACAGCTGGATGCCCTTCCTAACGCCAACCACTCCGTGAGTGTAGTGGGTGCTTTTTACGTGCCACCTGCATATATATATATATATATATTATATATATATATATATATAAAACTTACTTGGAAAAGGATGTGTGGCGTTCAATCATATAACAATATAATATATAATATATATATATATATATATGCATATATGGGTACAGGACATCAAAAAAACATAGACACAGTCAGAAACGAAAACATAAAAACACAAAACATAGAAACGAGACAGGCAACATAAAGAACATGAAACATGGAGTAGATGAAACAGGGGACAACTGATGAAGGGGAATATTCTTTATGTTGCTTGTCTCATTTCTCTGTTTTTTCTTTGTTTGAAAAAATGTTCGTTTTCTATGTTTTTGTTTTTATGTTTCCGTTTCTCATTATTTCTACTTTTTTTTGATGTCCTGTATCCATATATGTATACATATATATTTGTATCACATCGAAACTAACTATGACTTAATCTTTCATCTCACACTGTCTCCGATGAAGGGATATTATTAATTAATAATCTAGAAACAGCTGTAAGACCTTCTATCTATAAATGCTCTAATATCTATACAGCCTTGTTTTTTTTATCTCATTATGCAAAAATTCATATATATATATATACATATATATGTAGGTATGTACATATATGTATGTATATATGCATATATTTACAGTTGCGGCCAAAATGTTCAGAACAGCATTGTTTTCCTCAGAAAAGTAGGTACAATTTTTTATTTTTTCAACCGTTCTGATCATTTTGGCCGCCATGGGTTTTGCAGTAAATCACTAAATCATCCATAACTTTTGTATTATCCTCTCAAATTACACCAAAATCTCAGTCAATAACAAATAATATCGTATTTATTGTCTGTGAAAATTATAGAATATAAAACAAATTTGATAAAAAATTATACCTACTTTTCTGACGAAAACAATGCCGTTCTGAACATTTTAGCCGCAACTGTATATATATATATATATATATATATATATATATATATATATATATATATATATATATACACACACACACACACACACATATACATGCGATTGGCTTTTTTCAGTTTCTGTCTACCAAATCCTCTCAAAAGGCTTTGTATAGCCCTAGACTATATAGTAGAAGACACTTGCCCAAAGTGCCATGCAGTGAGAGTGAATTTGAAACCATGTGGTTCAGAAGCAAACTTCTTGTCATACACATACATATGTACACACAGTCACACACACACACACACTCGCACACACATGCATACATACAAACATACATACATATATGTATATACATGCGATTGGCTTTTTTCAGTTTCTATCTACAAAATCCACTCAAAAGGCTTTGTATAGCCCTAGCCTATATAGTAGAAGATACTTGCCCAAGGTGCTATGCAATGAGAGTGAATTAGTGCCCTCTTGACTGGCTTCCGTGCTGGTGGCTTGTAAAAAGCACCAACTGATTGTGGTCGTTACCTGCCTCCTCTGGCCCCTGTGCCAGTGGCATGTAAAAAGCAACCACTACACTCTCGGAGTGGTTGGTGTTAGGAAGGGCATCCAGCTGTAGAAACACTGCCAGATCAGACTGGAGCCTGGTGCAGCCTCCTGACTTCCCAGACCCCAGTCTAACCGTCCAACCCATGCCAGCATGGAAAACAGACGTTAAACAATGATGATGATGATGCATACAAAAATACCCTGTTGCTGATGTTGAAATTCCAATGAAGGAGCTTGGATCTAGGTCAGAAACTGGCTCTTTCTCTATTGGCAAGAAATCTTGAAATAAAACTGAATAATGTCACACACACACACACGCACACACTGTTTTATTGTGGTAATTGATGAAGTTAAAGATGATGAATTTAATTCAGGAATAAATGTAAACTATCTGGTGTTGTAACAGAGTTTTCTATTTCTTTGGCAACAGTCAGCTTTATTGGTAGAATTCTCTTCAAATTCAGTACGCAGAATGTGGAGTTCTCTAACAACACCGCTATAGAATTATTGGAATGGTCTTTTGATATATGGTAATTCAATTTCCCCTCTCTCCACATTTCATTTGAAACCTGTTCTGTGACTCTCTACTCCTCTTCCTCCTCACCCCCATACTCTATCTTTCTCCTCTACACACACACATACTCTTTATCTCTCTCTCTCTCTCCCTCCCCCGCATACACACTGTCAGCTTCCTTAACTAAATTACTTTTTTAATTTTTTTTTCGAAAGCATTACAAATCTTGTGTAAAAGCCTATTGTTATGCTTTTATTCATAAAAACACAATGGTTTCCAATATCCCTCCCCCCCACTATCTACCCTCCCTACTCGTTACCAAAAACCTATTTTTGTGATTTGTAATAATTTTATTTCCTCTGTCTGACTTCTGACGCTTCAGTAAAAACCTTTTGTTTGGTAATTAATTTATTAAAAAGAAAACAACTGAAAAAAATTTCCTTTCTCATCTATCTTGTTTCTATTCATTTTTCTATCATCCAATGACAGACATGTAACTCGGGGTTATAACTGTTTTCATCTTGTTAGGGTATTCTTTGCTTTTGTTTTTTTTTTTGTTTTGCATTCTTTATTAAGGCATTATAATGATTGACAACTGTTGTTGTTGACATTTAACCCCAAGTGTCAGTCCTTGTTGAACAGATGTATGATCAAAAATATTCCATCCATGACCATCCTGTCTTTTATTATTATTTTTTTTCGCAGACATTTATCAAGCATTAAAAGTACATTATCCAATGTGTCCTTCCTTTTTTTTTAATGTAAAACGCATGTATATGTATGTATGTATATATGTATATACATATATATATATATATATGTATGTATGTATGCATGCACATTTATGTATGTATGTACATATATATATATATATATATTATATATATATATATATATATATATATATATATATATATGTATGCACATTTATATATGTATACACACACATATATATATCTATGTATATACACACATACATGCATATATACATGTATATACATACATATCATCATCATCATACATCTGCTTTCCATACTTGCATGGGTTGGATAGTTTGATTGAGGATGAGCAAGCCAGGAGGCTGCACCAGGCTCCAATCTGATCTGGCAAGGTTTCTACTGCTGGATGCTCTTCCTAACAACAACCACTGCAAGAGTGTAGTGGGTGCTTTTTATGTGCCAGTCAGGTGGCACTGGCATCGACCACACTTGAATGGTACTTTTTATATGCCACCAGCACAGGGGCCAGTCAGGCGGCACTGGCAATGACCTTGCTCAAATGGTGCTTTTTATGTGCCACTGGCACAGGAGCCAGTGAGGCAGCACTGGCAACTACCACATTCGAATGGTGCTTATTATGTGCCACCAGCATGAGACCAATCAAGCGGCATTGGCATTCACCGTGCTCATATGGTGCTTTTTATGTGACACCAGAATGGTGATTTTTACGTGCCACTGGCATGGGTGCCAGTCAGGCGGTACTGACATCGGCTATGGCTATGATTTCACTTGACTCAACAGGTCTTATCCTCAAAGGTCTCAGTCGCTTGTCATTGCCTCTGTGAGACCCAACGTTGAAAGGTCATGCTTCATCACATCTTAGATATGTATGTATCTGTATATACATATATGTATGTATGTGTATATACATATATGTATGTATGTGTATATATACATATACTGGCACTCTGTTGGGAGCAACAGCGAAGGTTCCAGTTGATCTGATCAAGGGAACAGCCTGCTCATGAAATTAATGTGCAAGTGGCTGAACACTCCACAGACATGTGTATCCTTAATGTAGTTCCCAGGGAGATTCAGCGTGACACATAATGTGACAAGGCTGGCCCCTTGAATTACAGGTATAACTCATTTTTGCCAATTGAGTGGACTGGAGCAACATGAAATAAAGTGTCTTGCTCAAGGACACAATGCGTCACCAGGAATTGAACAGATGACCTTGTGATCGTGAGCCAAATACCTTCACCACTAAGTCATGTGCCTTCACTATATTTGGAAGGGAAACCTAAGGTAATCCCATAAACTGGCCTTCCCCATTTTTAATATATACTGCTCTACATCTGAGAGGGTGCTTCTTCTTTCAGATTTATGTTTTCTACAAATGGTATATATATATATATTGTATTAGAGGAAAATTAAATTCAAAACCAAGGCAGAATGAGTATCTCAAGTCATTTAGAATAATTAATTCGGGTAATTTGAAGTCTTACTCTAATTAAATTATTCTAAATGACCTGAGATACTTGTTTTGATTTTTCCTCTAATATAATATATACATGCTATAACGGAACCCTAACACGGATCCCTAGATCCTGCCCTTTGTTGTGATCTTGGAACCTAATGTTTGACCTACTATAGCATTTACCCAGCATACCTAATGATGATTTATATATAGATATATATATACATGAACATGTATATGTGTGTGTGTGTGTGTGTATTAATAGTAATGGTAAGACAACAAAAGAATGAACGAGACCTCGATATTATGTAAATAAAGGAATTTATCTGTAATATGAAATGCGACAATTATACAATTATTCTGTTGCCTGCCTCGATAACTGACGAGATGCCGGAGCAGTTTTCCTCTCCGACATCCAAAACTTGGAGTCTTACTATGGCAACTGAATAATTGTCACATATCTACACAGCCTTGGTTTTTATCTCATTATGCAAAAAATTATTTTATATATATATATATATATATATATGTATGCATGTATATACACACACATATTGTCTAATGGTGATGGTAATTAAATTAGAATTAATTATTCAACTTTTATAATATCTGATAAGCTGAGACTAGTTGGAACTGAATACAGTTTTAAGTTAACAACAAAGGCTTGTTATAAAGTAGAGTAATTTATTTCCAATTCGCCATGTAATTATTTCTGGGCTGTTCATTGTTTGAAAGAGCATGTGATTATTTTTACCTTGCTTCGAAGCACATGAGGTTTGACACCTGGAAAGGCATCCAACTGTAGAAAATTTGGTGACCCAGTCACTGCTGGTGCCACATAAAAAGCACCTCTGTAAAGTGGTTGTCATAAGGTAGGGCATTGAGGTGTGGGAACCATGCCAATGCCGACACTGGTGCCTGCTACTGCTCTTGGCCATGCTAACCCCTGTTAAATTGTTCAACCCATGCCAGCATGTAAAATGGATGTTAAATGATAATGATGATGATCTCTGTCTGACCCATACAAGCATGGAAATGTGGACATTAAAACAATGATGATGAGTAAGCTTCACAGTTACTGAGATGAGTGTACATTGGCTAATCCAGGATGAATGAATACCAGATATGTATTATATCATAAACAAGCAGTAATACCATTCAGCTTTTTGTAACATAATCAGTGACTCATTCCTCAAACCCAGACTTGCACAATGTATCATGATGTGCTGAACACACCTGCTTTTGGGGAGTTATGATAAATTTTTAATAGTTTATATATTTGAAAACAAAGTGTAAGTTTATTTGTATTATTATTATATTTTTTTCTTAGTTAAGGTTTCTATGAAAGGTTTGTTTGATCACAGTCTAATTTTTCATGATCTTGGTTGTTCATCATTATGGATTCTGTTATAACATTTCTGTTGTCCTTTTCCATTGATGTTCATGTGGACTGTCTTGGTCCATACAGTGGTCTACCTCAGTGAATTTGTCACATGAGCATCAAATTGTTTGACTAACTGAGCTTCCAACTCCATGATTTTGCAAGCAGACATGTGTACTCTTAAAATTATTTTCATGTAGGATGGACTTTGAATTATAGTGAATTATAGTCCATCTGGTGAACTTCTGCAGTTCCCATCAATCCAGTTTCACTAACAAGGCTTTGGTTAACCAAATTCTCTGGTAAAGACACAAAATGCCATGCAGTCAAACCAAATCCAAAACTGCATGGCTACAAATCAAACCTAGCCATTCAGCTCCACCTGCATTGTGTGTGTGCGGCTGTGTGATTTGGAAGTGTGCTTCCAAATCACATGGTTTTGAGTTTGACCCATTGTGTGACTTTTTGGGCAAGTATCTTCTACTATTACTTCTGGTCAACCAAAGGCTTGTGAATGGATTTTTAGATGGAAGCTGAAAGAAGACCATCATGTGTGTGTCTTTGTCTCGACATTGTATAGTAGTTGCAAAATGAGCGTGCCACCTGAATGCAACCCCACTCCCGCCTTGACTGGCTCCTGTGCCAGTAGCATGTAAAAAGCACCATCCGAACATGGCTGATGCCAGTGCCACCTGACTGACTCCTGTGCCGGCAGCACGTAAAAAGCACCCATTACACTCTTGGAGTGGTTGGTGTTAGGAAGGGCATCAAGCTGTAGAAACATTGCTGGATCAGATTGAAGCCTGGTGAGGCCTCCTGGCTTGCCAGTCCCCAGTCAAACCGTCCAACACATGCCAGCATGGAAAACAGACATTAAACAATAATGATGATGATGATAATGTGTGACAGATGATATAACATTGATTATGTAACAAACATTACAAAACAGCTGTTGACTAATAAAATAAACACCTATTCTCTCACTTCTCTTATCTGATCAACGTTTGTGTATGTGTATATATATATATATATATATATATATATATATATATATATATATATATGTATACATAGATATATATATATACACGGTATGTTTCTTTTAGCTTCTATCTACCAAATCCACTCACAAACCTTTGGTTGGCCTGCGGTTATAATAGAAGACACTTGCCCAAGATCAATGCAGTGGGATGGAACCCAAAACCATACAGTTGGAAAGCAAACTTTTTAACTACACAACCATGCCTGAACCAAGCAGACTTCTTAACCACACAGCCATTCTACTCATTGGAAAACCAGAAAATCACAATCTGCAGAAGCCGCACATTGATAGTTGCTCAATGATCAGCATTGTTATCACTGTGATCTGAAGTAATTTAAAATCAGAATCAATAAATACATTTGATCTCTTACTTTTAAACCGTCATTATGCACCACACACACACACATCAGCTATTGAAGCTTCCTTTTACTGACATGCACATATGCACAGATACAAAGTACGCATACGATCCACATACACACACACACACACTGTATGCAATTAAACTTGGTTGAAAGTAATCGATTGAAATTTTTGATTTCTAAAGTGAAAAGATGGGTTTAGATCTCTGTGTTGTTGCTATGGTGGAAGCTTGTTTCACTGTAATATGATATTTTTTTGAAATTTAAATGATTAGGAAATTGTGTTCCTGTGTGTTATATTTTTTTTTTGTGCTACTGAGTCCATAGATCACAGAAATTTGTATGTATGGGGAGGAATTATTCAAGGAAATGCTCTTATTTCTTTTTGCATTATACAGTACCATCATCATCACCATCGTGATTAAGGTGGTGAGCTGGAAGAATTGTTAGTGCATGGGAGAAAAATGCTTGGAAGCATATTCTGAGGTCAACTATGTCATTCGCCCCTTCCCGATGATAAACTGAGTACCAGACAACTGCTGGGGCTCAATGTAATCGACTATACTTTCTCCCTAGAATTTCAGGCTTGTACCTATACTAGAAAGAATTATTTTTATTATTATTATTATTATTATTATTATTATTTTTTATTATTATTATTATTATTATATTATTATTTTTATTATTATTATTATTATTATATTTTTATTATTATTATTATTATTATTTTTATTATTATTTTTTATTATTATTATTATTATTATTATTATTATTATTATTTTTATTATTATTATTATTATTATTATTATTATTTTTATTATTATTATTATTATTATTGGTATTGGTGAGCTAGCTCAATAGTTAGCATGTTGGGAAAGAATGCTTAGCAGCATTTTGTCTGTCATTATGTTCTGAGTTCAAATTCCACCGATGTCGATTTTTGCTGTTCAGCTTTTTGGGGTTGATAAAATAAATACCAGTTGAGTACTAAGTACCAGTTGAGTACTGGGATGTAAAGGACTTAACCCTCTCCACTGCCAAATTGCTGGCCTCGTGCCCAAATTTGAAACCATTATTGTTGTATGTATGTATGTGTGTGTGTGTGTGTGTGTGCAGTGTTTCCTTGTTTTGATTTGGTATAATTATTGTAAATGAGTGTCGTTACGCAAGCAGTGTTCCTTGTTTCCAATCTTCTGTGTAAATGTGTCCAAGCATGGGAAAATATCAGCTTACCTGAAAATAAGTGAGGGTTGGTGACAGGAAGGGTATCTGAAAATCTACCTCAACAAATTCCCTTCTGACTCATGCCAATATGGAAAAGTGAACAAAAAGAAATGATGGTACTATGTATACATATATACATATATTCATCATCATCATCATTGTCGTTATCATCAGCATCATCATCATCATTTAATGTCTGTTTTCTGTGTTGGTAAGCCAGAGAGCTGTACCAGGTTGCATCATCTACTTTGGTGTAGTTTCTACAGCTGGATGCCCTTACTAATGCCAACCACCACTTTACAGAGTACACTGGGTACTTTTTATGTGGTGCCAGCAGATTGATATGTATATACTTATATATACTCGACAATACATTTATGTATCTGGTCGATGCCAGCTCCTCTGGCCCCTGTGCCAGTGGCACGTAAAAATCACCCACTACACTCTTGGAGTGGTTGGCGTTAGGTAGGGCATCCAGGTGTAGAAACACTGCCAGATCAGATCGGGGTCTGGTGCAGCCTCCTGGCTTCCCAGACCCCAGTTGAACCAGTGTGACTAAATATGTTTATTGGTGTGCATGTTATATTTCTGCATTTCTATTGATGTATTTGTATTTGCATGTTCACGAATGTATATTGTTGTATTTGTGCTTCCATGACTATTTATAACTGTATAAGTTAATAACAAGAAATGCATCACGGATGGAAATTTTTCTATTTTTATTTATGCATTGCTACATATGTTTCTGTACTACATGCATATTATTATAGGACCACCTCATCATATCCATAGGATATTATTAACTGTATATATATGTAACTATAGGCAGAGGTGTGGTTGTGTAAAGAAGCTCGCTTCCCACGTGATTTCAGGTTCAGTCTCACAGCATAGTACCTTGGGCAAGTGTCTTCTATAGCCCTGCACCAACCAAAACCTTGTGAGCAGATTTGGTAGATGGAAACTGAAAAATGTCCATCGTGTGTATGTGTGTGGTTGGGTCGGAGAGTGGGTGTGAGAACACTATCCCTGAAGACACAATGTCATAAAATCTTCAATAAAAATACTGTAAAGATTTCTTACTCAACTACTTCAAGCAAATTATTGCATCTTCAAACATGCACAAGCCTCACAAAACTTTTACTTTTAGTCTCAAAAAATGATCACGTCTCCCACCACAGCCCCTGATTAAAATGAAAATTTAGCATGCAAAACCACATCATCTCTGTTCAACATCATCATCATCTGTAGTAGTAGTAGTAGCAACAGCAGCTGTAGTGGTTGTGATAGTAGTAATTGTTGTTGTTGTTTGATTCATTTCCTCCATGTCCCGTTGTTGTGTTTGTTAGGCTGTGAATCACTTCTTTCCTCCTTTGTTAATTCATTAATGTGTCTTGTTCTAAGGCCTATGAATCATGCTTGTGAGCCGGATTTGACAGTATTGCCTATCAACACAGTACCAAGTACCTTGTGTTATGAATGATTCTTTTCTACTCTAGGTACAAGGCTTGAAATTTTGGGGGAGGGGGCAAGTCGATTAGATCGACCCCAGCATGCAGCTGGTACTTAATTTATCGACCTCGAAAGGATAAAAGGCAAAGTCAACCTTGGCGGAATTTGAACTCAGAACATGAAGACAGACGAAATACCGCTAAGCATTTCGACCCGCATGCTAACATTTCTGCCAGCTCACCACCTTGTGTCCTGTGAACAATTACATATAAAGTGTGTGTGTGTGTGCATGTGTGTAATTAAATATTCGCTGATCTTGTTCAAGTGCATGTGTATATCATTAATATGCATATAGGTGAATGATAAGTAACTTTTTGAGAAACAACGATATAGATGGTCATTGATGGATTGTGGTGGTTGAGAATTTGGGCTGAAAGGTGGGGTTTATAGTGTTAGAAGATTATAGTGTTATCGTATTGTTTTGTGGATTTATGAGATGTATTGCTTCTTGTTATATTAGGAGTTGAAGTTTTAAGCAATTGTTTTTCTATTTAGGTAAATAACAAGATATGCATGTCATGTTGTATGTGTTGGAAATAGAAATATAATACTTAATTAAAAATAAAGGAACTGATTTCTTATCAAAACATCTGTTGAAGAAACTAAAACCAACACTGGACATTGATATAACTATTTTTTATTCCCAAAGGTTATTAAAAAAAAATTGTCCTTCAAACTGCTTTTAACTTAACCCTTTAGTATTTAAACTGGCCATATCTGGCCCAGACGTTCTATGTTTTACATTCGAACTGGCCAGGTCTAGCCTCTCACACCTAACCTACATTGACGTTCTAAAAATAACCAATTGCATAATTGAAACCTCAAAACTATAAGAGAATGCATGATTGATTCAGAACAATCTGAATATAAAAGCATTGCATTTGACAGTTTTTTGAATGCTAAAGAGTTACATGTATTTAAATCTTTCATTACCATATTTATTTTGAGATGCTTTGTCTTTCTTTCAATTAATTTTAAATATAACAAAGAATTTAATAAAATAACTTAGTTATCATTAAGCTAGTGTTAGGAACATAAATTCTGACTAAGGTTTGGTGGAAGATTTTAATTCAAAACTTATGAAAACAAGACATTTGTACTACAGAGCCAGAACTGGTTTCAGTCGGGGTGTTATTAAAAGGGTTAAGAAGATATATAACCCTTTAGCATTCAGGTTATTCCGTCAAATGCAATGCTTTTATATTCAAATCTTTAAAAATCATTTATGTATTATATCGTACCTTCAAGATATCATAAATGGGATTGTTTATTTTTAGAATAACATTGCAGAGTAGGTGTGAAAGGCCAGATCTGGCCAGTTTGAACATAATACTGGTAGAATATTTTGCCTGATATACCTGGTCTAAATTCTAAGAGGTTAAGCAAGGCATGTGAAAAGTTAGGCAAAATATGTAAGGTAGTACCAATAAATAAAAACCAAGTTATTGTATCACCTTAGATATGATGGCTAAAACTGTTATATTTCGGGAAAGCATCCCCTTATCAAATATAAGATGGGTTAAAATAATCCAAGAGTTTGAAGAAAAAGTGTTATTATCAACAAGCCATGCTGGTGTCTACTTTAACTATTGTTAGCAATATGTCTTCAGTAGCATTGGATGCAAAAAAACAAAACCGAAACTATCAATAAATGGGACCAATTCCAGTCACCACCACTACCCTGCACAGACTTTATAGAAACTATTGTAAAACACCTTTTGACAAGACTACAAGTTACTGTAACATTCTTATTGTATCAGTCTGTCGGTGTAAATATCATCTGGCTGCCATTGAACCATTAATTGTTGACATAGTCTGTAAATATTCTTCAGATGTAACTGTCTTCTACAATACTTAATGGCAGTTTTAATGCCTGAAATATTCTAATCTGTCTCCATAGCAACTTGAATTTCACATCAGATTACCTGTCGTTTTGTTTGAAGTTGGAGCGTTTCAAAGAGATTTTTCATAGCAACATTAAGACCTGAATACCAGACAAGAAACAATAAATAAATAGGTAGATAAATAAAACCCGATGTTTTTGTTAGTGTTAGAGGCAGTAGAGCACTGCACTGAATAAATACATGCAGTATTTAGATACATTGCTTAAGATTCTGAGATCAAATCATCCTCAAGTCAACTTTTGATTTTTTCATCTCTCTCTCTCTCTCTCTTTCTATTTTGGGGATTTATAAAACGTTTACCAATCATGCATTTAAGCTTGTTTTGCCAACATGGAAGGTGGACATTAAACGATGATGATGATTATCATTCGTTGACATTCCTGGCCCTGTGGGGTGGCCATGTATCTCTTCTTTGTTAAGACATCCTGTACATATTTCACTATCCTACTTCAGCTCAGTAGTTCTCAACCATTTATTTTTACCTATGACTCCCTTTGATTCCAATTTTAGTTGGGTAGACCCTCATAGCCATTCAATGTTTTAAAAATTCCTGTTATTTTTGTAATTAAATAATTTTACGAAATGTATTAAAGAATGAAAAAAAAATATTTAACTTGCCTTTACTTTTTCCCTGTTTCTTTTCTTTTTTTTTGTTGTTTTTTGTCTTGCAAGTTACTTGACAATCTGACTAGTGTGAGTGGCACAAAAAAAAAAAAAAGAGGAAAAAACCCAGTAAACATTGTAAAATGGTTGGTGTAAGGAAGGGCATCCATCTGTAAAAACCATGACAAAGTAGCCCTGCAGCTTGCCAAATCCTGTCAAGCTGCCCAGTCCATGCCATTTTGGGAAAACAAACTCAAAATGATGATGATGATGATGATAATGTCATTGTCCTCATCCTTTTTTCTATTATAGATGTATTTTTTATTTCTTTATTGCCCACAGGGAGCTAAACAAAGAGGGGACAAACAAGGACAGACAAAGGGATTAAGTCAATTACATCAACACCAGTGCATAACTGGTACTTATTTAATCGACCCCAACAGGATGAAAGGCAAAGTCAACCTTGGTGAAATTTGAACTCAGAACATAAAGACGGATGAAATATTGCTAAGCATTTCGCCCGGCATGCTAACGTTTCTGCCAGCTTGCTACCTTCTATTATAGATGTTGTTGTGGCTGTGTGGTTAAGAAGATCGCTTCTTAACCACCTGGTTTCTGGTTCAATCCCACAATATGGCCCCTTGGGCAAGTGTATTTGACTGTAATACCTGGTAAACCAAACCTTGTGAGCAAATTTGGCTGACAGAAATTGAAAGAAGCCTATTGTCTGTGTGTGTGTGTTTACATTTGTGCTCTGTGAAACTGTTGTTGTCACTTTTCCTGTTGATAAATCCTTCATTCACTTTACATCTTCAAAGATGTGTGAAATAAGAGATTTTCTTACTTGAAAAGCAAGTAAGGGTTTGCAAGAGAAAAGGCATTATTCTGTAAAACAACACCTCAATAAGATATTCATCTAACCCATACTTGCATGGAAAAATAGATGTAAAACAAAGAAGTTAATATTAAAAAGAGGCTGATCGTGGTAAATAGGTCTTACTGTATCAATTTTGGTGTCATCAAAGTAACAATGCCAGGTCAGGCATTGGAGCAAAATTCTGTCCTGAGTTTCACTGAATCCTGTCAAACCATCCAAACTGTGCCAGCATGGAATATGGACAATAGCTAAGGATGTGTGTGTGTGTGTGTTTGGCTGTGTGGTAAGAAGTTTGCTTCCAAACCACATTGTTCCAGACATGGTCCCACTGCATGGCAACTTGAGCTAGTGTCATCTGCTATAACCACAGACCAGTCAAAGCCTTGTGAGTGGATTTCATTGTTGGAAACTGGTAAAAGCCCATCATGTATGTACACACACACACATATATATATTTATATATATATATATATATATATATATATATACAAGTGAGTGAACAAACGAAAGAGGTGCACTCAACCAATTTATTGGGAGTTACATGTATGGATTAAAACAGTTTGATTTCAAATTTGTTGGTACTCCGGTACTCTGTCCTCCACGTGACCAATTTCCTGTTTGCCATGTGAACAGGAAATTGACCAACTAACTATTTTCCAACTAAATGTTACTCATATACCAACATCAAACCACGACACCGTGTGACCTCCCTCAATCAATCACAGCCCACCTTACAGTAATAACAATCAACTTCTGTCATCTCAATTCAAAATGGCTAATGACTAGCACCGTGCTTGAAACTCAAGAGTATCAATGAATTTGAATGAAACTGTTTTGATTCATAAATATGTATGTATGTATGTATGTATGTGTGTGTGTGTGTTTGCATATATACATATATTTGTGTGTTTATATATATATTTATGTGTGTATATATATATATATATATATATATATATATATGTATATATATATATAATAGTTATCGCATACTAATATGGCATTCTTATAAAAATAAGAAAAAAGCTGTCCGCTTATTAGCTCCATGAGGCCATCGCCTTAAGTTAGCTATTTGATACACAAACTGTATCCATATAACCTTCGAACAAGGGAGGTCATCGCTCCACACTACTTGACCGGCAGCTACAGACGCGTTTCGGGGTATTGCCCTTTCAATGCAGCGTAGCCAGCCAGTAGGTGTCGCTTCCGACAATCTCTGTTCGATGGTTTTATTTACCTAGTTCGGTGGAAATACCTCCACTTGTTTTCAATAATAGAAATATTAAAATAACTAAGCTCTCTAAAAGGACAGCGGCAGCGTTCCCGGAAAATAATAGTTATCGCCATACTAATATGGCATTCTTATAAAAATAAGAAAAAAGCTGTCCGCTTATTAGCTCCATGAGGCCATCGCCTAAGTTAGCTATTTGATACACAAACTGTATCCATATACCCTTCGAACAGGGAGGTCATGCGGCTCCACACTACTTGACCGGCAGCTACAGACGCGTTTTCGGGTATTGCCCCTTTTCAATGCAGCGTAGCCAGCCAGTAGTGTCCCGCAGTCCGACAATCTCTGTTCGAGGTTTTTTACCTAGTTTTGGTGGAATACATCCACTTGTTTTCAATAATAGAAATATTAAAATAACTAAGTCTCTCTAAAAGAGAACAGCGGCAGCGTTCCCGGAAAATAATAGTTATCGCCATACTAATATGGCATTCTTATAAAAATAAGAAAAAAGCTGTCCGCTTATTAGCTCCATGAGGCCATCGCCTTAAGTTAGCTATTTGATACACAAACTGTATCCATATAACCTTCGAACAAGGGAGGTCAGTCGCTCCACACTACTATTTTTATAAGAATGCCATATTAGTATGGCGATAACTATTATTTTCCGGGAACGCTGCCGCTGTTCTCTTTTAGAGAGACTTAGTTATTTTAATATTTCTATTATTGAAAACAAGTGGATGTATTCCACCGAAACTAGGTAAATAAAACCATCGAACAGAGATGTCGGAAGCGACACCTACTGGCTGGCTACGCTGCATTGAAAAGGGGCAATACCCTGAAACGCGTCTGTAGCTGCCGGTCAAGTAGTGTGGAGCGACTGACCTCCCTTGTTCGAGGTTATATGGATACAGTTTGTGTATCAATAGCTAACTTAAGGCGATGGCCTCATGGAGCTAATAAGCGGACAGCTTTTTTCTTATTTTATAAGAATGCCATATTAGTATGGCGATAACTATTATTTTCCGGGAACGCTGCCGCTGTTCTCTTTTAGAGAGACTTAGTTATTTTAATATTTCTATTATATATATATATATATAATATATATATATATATATATATATATATATATATATATATATATATATATATATATAGTGCCGGCTAACTGTCGATGCCCATGCCACTTAACTGGTTCCCGTGCTGGTGGCATGTGGAAGGCACCATTCAAGCGTGGTCGATGCCAGTACTGACTGGCTGCCGGTGACACGTAAAATGCACCCACTACACTCTCGGTGTGGTTGGTGCTAGGAAGGGCATCCAGATGTAGAAACACTGCCAGATCAGATTAGAGCCTGGTACAGCCTTCTGGCTTGCCAATCCCCAGTCAAACCATCCAACCCATGTCAGCATGGAAAGCTGATGAACTCTACTAACAACGCTCTGGATACCCATGGGCTATTGTAGAAGACATTTGCTGATGGTGCCATGCAGTGGGGCTGAATAGTCATTTTGTGGGGTTCAAAATGTTGGGGGTAATAAAAAAACGAGCACTTGTCAGCAAGTTCAATTAATTAACTGGTGGCTTGTGTTATGTTTCCAAACATGAGGGAAAATCAATATGTTCTGTTTTAAAATAGTCACCCAACTTACTTGTCCTGTCAGCTGGTATATTACTAATCAAATGGTGGAATATAGCTTCAGTGGCTTGTTGATTCTTATCCTATCATACTTCTATGCAGAAACAGGATATATACTTACTGACTACTTATTTAATTATTTTATTCTCATAGAGCTATTGACCCCTCTCCAGGCATGGCTGTAAGGTTAAGAAGTTCACTTCCTAACCAATCTGGCTTTGAGTCAGTCCCATTGTGTGGTGCCTTGGACAAATGTCTTCTATTCTAGCCTTAGGCTGAACAAAGCTTTATGTGTGGATTTGGTGTATGGAAAGTGAAAGAGACTGTGTGTGTATGAGTGTGTGTCCTTTGCATCATACAATAGTTGTAAACCAGCACCATTTCACAGTGGCAGTATTGTTTATTTCCCAGCTGTCTTTGAGACCATGTTTGTCCATGAGGAAATATTATCTTGCTAGGAAACAGGTGAGTATTGGCAACTGGAAAGGCATCTAGCCACAGAAAATTCGCTTCAATGAATTCCCCCTGACCTAGACAAGCATGGACCTTAAAAGAATGAAGATGACAAAGTGGTTCCTTTTCATTTTTTAAAATATATTTTAGTTTTATTCTTGTATCGTTTATCTTTTACTGGTTTCAGCCAGATGTCGGGGTCCATGCTGGAGCACTGGCTTTCAGTGTGTTACGGTTTCTTTCCTGCACCATTTTTGATGAAGTTGTGAGTGGTTAAGAGCTACTCTTTTTTGCACCTCTTACCACTATGTGGGTTCATCTGATATCTCAGGTAAAAATTTGCCCAAATGCTCTTTGAAGACCTCCACATCTAAACTTCACAAATCTCTGAGGTTGTTTGGCAGAATTTTCTCCAGAAATATTGATACTTTTTCTTTCTTCTTTAGTTAAAAATGCACACACATTTGCACATGTGCACACAAGATTCTGCAAATAAAAGTATTAACCTCTGTATATTTACTATTATCAAACTGAAATTTTCAGCTGTTCCATTAATTATTTTCCCCATTTTCACTGTTTGCAAATCACTTCCTTTTTGGCTATGTTACCTTGTGTAAACTTCTACTCATCACAATGTTTAGACACATTATGTGGCTTCATATAAGCAAACCAATGATTTAGATTGCATCATTACTCCCTTATTTTCCACTCTTTCTAGTCAGGCCTTTTTACTATGTCTTTTTCTGCCTTATATCTTTTATCAGTTCTTTCCATTGCCCTTTTTGACTATATGTCAGTATAAATACTATATATTTTATCTTTTTCCAGTCATTAGACTGTGGCTATGCTGGGGCACTAACTTTAAGAAATCTAGTTGAATGAATCGACACTAGTACATTCTTTTTTAAGCCTGATGCTTATTCTACCAGTCTCTTTTGCCAAACCACTAAGTTATGGAATCATAAACACATACACACACACACACACATACAATGGGCTTCTTTCAGTTTCCATCTACCACATCCACTCACAAGACATTGGATGGCTCGAGGCTATAGTCGAACACACTTGCTCTTAGTGTCACACAGTGGAACTGAACCCAGACCATTTGATTAGGAAGCAAACTTGTTGCCACACAGCCGTTCCTGAATTTAGTAAACCTTTTTCTTTCAAAAATAAAGAATGTCTGCTTGACATTCTTATGGCAGTAAAAGAATGTCACTGTCGAACAAGCAGTGTCACTCATTTCCAATATTTTGTGGAAACTGAAGTATTTCAAAGAATGTTTAAAGAGAGGGGACCCAAAAATAATTTAATATTGGTTTCAAATTTTAGCATGAGGTCAGCCAGTTTGGAGGAATGGGTAAGTCAATTAGCACCACGAAATTTGATAAAAGTGGCTGTGTGGTAAGAAGTTTCTTTCTCAACCACATGATTCTGGGTTCAGTCCCACTTCATGGCACCTTAAGCAAGTGTCTTCTACTATAGGCTCAGGCCAACCTAAAGCCTTGTGAAAAGATTTGGTAGACAGAAACTGAAAGAAGCTTGTCATCATCATTGTTACCACCATCATCGCTTAACATCCATTTTCCATGCTGGCATGGGTTGGACAGTTTGACATGGAGCTGGTCAGCTAATTGTTTGTTATGGCTTGGTCTCTACAGCTGGATGCCCGTCCTAATGCCAACTACTTTACAGAGTGTGTTGTTTGCTATGTACATGCCACTGGCGCAGGTGTGTCTTCAAAACACCAGTATGAGTGCATTTTATGTGGCACCAGCACCTGCAAGGGACAAGCCTGTATGTATGGAAGATAAGGATTTTACTTAGTTTGACATGTACAGCAAATAGCCACAACACTTGATCCCTTGTTATTTCCTCAATGAGGCCCAGTGTCCAAAGATCCTTTCTCACCACTTTGTTCCAAGTCTTTCTGGGTTTACCCCTTCCATAGGTTCCCTCCACGATTTGAGCTTGGTACTACTTTATGCAGCTGTCCTCATCCATATGCATCACATGATCAAACCAGTGCAGTCTTCTCTCTTGCACACAACATCTGATGCCCCTTATGACCAGTTTTCCACTTCAGTCATTTACTCTCTGTTGTGCATTCATGCTGACATTACACATCCAACGGAGCACGCTAGTTTAATATTTTTCAAGCTTTCCCATATCCTCTATAATCAAAGCCCACATTTTACTGCCATGTAACATTGCAGTATGAACACAGGCATCATACACTCTGCCATTCTCTATGAGGGAGAAGCCCTTAGTTACCAACAAAGGTAGAAGCTCTCTGAACTTTGCTCAGCTCTTTCTTATTGTAGCAACTATACTTTTAGAACTTCCTCCTCCACTTCTAACTTAGTCTCCTAGATAACAGAAGCTACTCATATATATATATATATGTATATGCACACCTGTTTCTGTCTGGATCTCCTCCCCCCTCTCTCTCTCTGTGGGTAACCTTGTACCTCCTCTACAGCAAGACACTTGTTTCTGTCTGTCTGTCTGTCTCACTATAACCTTTCATCATCTGACACAAGATTACCTCCTCCAATGCCCCCTTCCTCTCTCAAAAGATTTTTCTCTTGCAAGTTACTTGGTGACCCTGTCAGTGCAGGTGCCACTTGAAAAGCATCCAGTCCACATGTAAAGTGGTTGGCATTTGGAAGGGCATCCAGCTGTAAAAACCTTGCCAAAACTGACCTTGCCTGTGCTTGAGCCACTTAAAAAGCACTCAGACCACTCTGTTGAGTGGTTGGTGTTAGGAAATGCATCAAGCTTTCAAAAACCCTGCCTAAACAGTCACAGACAACTGGCGCAAGCTTCAGCCTGGCCGGCTCCTGCCAAACTGTCCCACCCACGTCAGCATGGAAGATAGTTGTTAAACAACGATGATGATGATGATGATATATATATATACACACTTATGTGTATGTCTCTTGTGTCTGTTTGTCCCCTCTATGGTTTGACAACTGGTGTTGGTGTATATAAATCCCTGTTATTTGATGGTTTGGCAAAAGAGACCAATAGAATGAGTACTGGGGTAGGGTCGTTTTGATAAAATTCTTCAAGACAGTGCTACAGCATGGCCACAGTCTAATCACTGAAGCAAATAAAAGACAGAAGGTATGTATGCATGCCATATTTCCTGATATTACCCATGGTGGTAAAAGTATACTTCCACAGTTACCCATCATGATGGCTAACACTCTCATTGATATTGCATAACATCTTCATTGTTTAATAGCTGTGAGTAATGGTATAGGGGGCTTTTTAAACCTGATATAAAGCTGGACTAAACTGGTTTTCCGCTTTCAATTTACATTGCCACCCATCGCATTTGAAGAAGAAAGTGGAGAAAGTTGGGAGGCGACAGTCATGCTTTGGTGCTTTCATCCATTTAAAACAGCCCAGCAACTTTCAGTTATGTCAGCCTAATTAATGAATAAACACATGATCAAATGCGAAAAAAAAAAAAATAACCATGCTCATGATCACACACACACACACACACATACATATACATACACATATATATATATACTCACACACTCATTTATATTCTAAAAATATATATCTACACACACACATATATATATACATACATACATATATATATATATGTATATATGTATATGTATATACGTATATATATATATGTATATACTCACACACTCATTTATATTCTAAAAATATATATCTACACACACACACATATATATATATATACATACATACATATATATATATATGTATATATATATATATATGTATATATATATATATATATATATATATATATATATATGTATGTATGCATACATACATATATAAACATACACATATGCACACACATGTGTATGTGTGTGTGTGTATGTGTGTATATATATATATATGCATATACATATATGAAAATGTATATATATATATACATACATGCACACACACACACGTGTTTGTAATTATGTGTGTGTGTGTGTGGTGTGTGTGAAAACTTTATTTATAATTCTGGTCTCAGCGAGTAAAGAGTTTTGTGTGGAATCCAGAACAAGCACAAATGACTTAGTAGTAACTTTACCATTCAACTCCTACAATAGTCTAACATCGGTATCTGAGTGATATTTATTCCAAAAGGAATAATGGGCAATCCTCTGTGGACATCAGCAATCCTTCTGTGGGTTCATATCACCAGGATACTACCAATTGAAATTATGGTATTTAATGATACCATTACTAAGAGAGAAAGACACACACACACATACACGTACACATATTATGATCTACATACACTTCCCAGCAAAAAAGCAATTTAATATTTCTACAAATAAAACAATAAAAACATGCGATTTTTGTTTATCCTCATCTCTTCCTCGCTCTCTTATTTATATATTCATGCATGCAGTTTATTGAAGTATTAAAAATACATTAAAAACATGTATTGGTGCAGACTTGGCTGCGTGGTAAGAAGTTTGCTTCCCTAACCTTATGTCTCCGGGTTCAGTCCACTGCATGGCACCTTGGCAAGTGTTTCTACTACAGCCTCAGGCCAACCAAAGGCTTGTGAATTGAAAGAACCCTGTTGTGTATATGTGTGTGTGTGTGTGTGTATATATATATATATATATATATGTGTATTTACCTTTATTGTTTTATTCTTTTACTTCTTTCTGCATTGGACTGTGGCCATGCTGCAGTGCCTTTAGTTGAACAAATCAACACCAGGACTTAAGCCTAGTACTTATTCTATCGGTCTCTTGTGCTGGACCGCTAAGTTACAAAGATGTAAACATACCAACAGCGGTTGTCAAGCAATGGCTGGGGAACAAATACAGACACACAAATACATATATAATACAAAATGGGACATGGACGCAAAACATCTAGACAGTAGGTGATACAAAAAAGAGGACAACAAAACATCTAGATAGACGATACAAAGAAAACAAGGACGGGTCATTCAGAGTTTTCTTTCCTTAGTCGAGTTCCAGATTATGTTTGCAATTTCAGCTGGTTATACTCGAGATTGCTCCATTTGTTCTTTCGTTCCCCTTCTCTCACATTTCCTTGCCTTCTCTTCATGCTCACTTTCCCTCCTCTCTTCACTTCACTGTGTCCCTATCATTTTTTCTCACCCCTCCTTAATTCTTCTGTCCCTCTGACTCTACCTCTCTCTCTTCTCTCCCTATGTGACCTGTGTTCGGCCAAGCCTGACCTTTCTTTCTTGGTTAGGCCGCCATCCATGCAACATCTATATTCCTCTCTGTGCCTGTGAAATCTTGTATCCCTGCTGTAAGGCTTTATTTCCACACACACCAGCTTAATTTAATTCGTCCTTAGTCGAAAGACACCTGTTGTTATGTCCTGTTATTTGTATTTGTGTAACATTCTCTGTTTTTTTTCCATCCTTGTTTTCGTATACATTCACTGCTTTCTTCCAAGGAATCTAATGCTCTAGTTTTTCCTTTGGGCTGGCCAGATTGGAGCAATCTCGAGTATAACCCGCCGAAATTGCAAAGATAATCTGGAACTCAGCTGAGAAAAGAAAACTCTGAATGACCTGACCTTGTTTCATTGTATCATCTATCTGGATGTTTTGTTGTCCCCCTTTTTGTATCACCTAACTGTCTGGATGTTTTGCGTTATTGTCCCGTTTTGTATTTGTATATATATATATATATATATGTGGCGGGCTTCTTTTGGTTTCCGACTGCTAAATCCACTCATAAGTCTTTGGTCAACTTGAGTCTATAGTGTAAGACACTTGTCCTAGGTGCCATGGAGTGGGACTGAACCCGAAAGCATGTGGTTGGAAGGCAAACTTCTTACCACACAGCCACTCCTGTACCATATGTGTGTGTGTGTGTGTGTGTGTGTGTGTGTGCATATGTGCCTTTGTGTTTGTTCACCACCTCTGCTTGACAACCAGTGTTGGTTTGTTTATGTCCCTGTAACTTAGCGGTATAGCAAAAGACACTGATAGAATAAGTGTCAAGTTGAAAAATCAAGTAGTGATGGTGGGGTCTATTCATATGACTAAAATTCTTCCAGGTGATGCTCCAGCATGACCACAGTCCAATGACTGAAACAAGTAAAAGATAAAAGATAGATTTCATTATCATCATCATCATCATCATGGACTTTTAATGTCCATCCTCATGCTGGACAGTTTGATAGGATCCGACATGTCTGAGGACCATGTCATATTCTTCAAGTTAGTGCTCCAGCATGGCCACAATCTAATCACTGAAACAAGTAAAAGACAGAAGGTATGTATGCCATATTTCCTGATATTATCCATGGTGGTAAAAGTATACTTCCACAGTTACCCATCATATGATGGCTTACGCTCAAGCCATCCCACCCATGCCAGCATGGAAGGTGGATATTAAATGATGGTGATGATATATACCCACATGCACATACACACCTGTGTGTGTGTCTTTTTGTCTCTGTTTATCCTCTCTATGGTTTGACAACTGGTGTTGGTGTGTTTACATCCCGGTTATTTGACAGTTTGGCAAAAGAGACCAATAGAATGAGTACTGGGGTAGAGTCGTTTCACTAAAATTCTTCAAGGAAGTGCTACAGCATGGCCACAGTCTAATCACTGAAGCAAGTAAAAGACAGAAGGTATGTATGTATGCCATATTTCCTGATATTACCCATGGTGGTAAAAGTATATATCCACAGTTACCCATCATATGATGGCTAACACTCTCATAGATATTGCATAACATCTTCATTGCTTATTAGCTGTGAGTAATGGTAGAGGGGCTTTTTAAACCTGTGGCTTTATGCTAGGAGATGAGAATTTATCTTTTACATGTTTCAGTCAGCAAGCTTCTTTCAGTTTCCAACTACCAAATCCACTCACAAGGCTTTGGTCGGCCCAAGGCTGTAGTAGAAGACACCTGCCCAAGCTGCCACACAGTGGGACTGAACCTGGAACCATGAGGTTAGGAAGCAAATTTCTTACCACAGCCACACCTGCAGCAAATGAAAGATTCTAGCAAGTTTTGATTTTATACGTGTGTGTGTGTGTATGTGTGCGATTCATTTGTGTATTTCATTTCAATTGAAGCCTGGCAGATAAAGCTTATGCCTGCCAGACAATTTGTGAACTTCTTTCCGAGGTGTCGAACAGGAAGAAGAGTCAGCCAAGGTAGGCTAAGTCGATGTTTGCAATCACTATCCTCCTATTGTTTAAACACAACAGCTGTCTGAAGTTAAGAACTGGCCGGAATAATAATTATTGACATATGCAGGATGTTGATTCTGGCTTGGCTTCTCTAAGAAAATGAGGATTCCTGCCAGCTTTGTTGGTTGTACTCAGATTTCTGTGGCCTAAAAATATTCCAAGCAATATATCAGCCACCTTCCTCTCCCAGTCCTTCCCCACTGCCAGCTATGTTCTTTTTATTTAATTATTATTTTAGTTTAGTTTAGCAAAAGCTCTGGTTTTTTTCTCTTATGGTATTCATTGATTGTAGCAAGAATTTGCTATTTATTTGTAGTTTGAGAAAGAGAACAGCAGAAGATAGATAGGTAGATACATACATTCACAGATAGATAGAAACATAGGCTGATAGTCAGACAGATATATACATACACAAGCCAACAGATACACAAATGGATGAACAGATGGATAGATGAATGGATGGGTGGATGGATACATACATACATACATACATACATACATGAACAGATAGATAGATACATGAATAGATAGATAGATAGGGAACAGAAAACAGACAGACAGGCTGAGAGGGGCCAAGTATGTATAGGTAAAGGAGAATATAACTGTTAGTGGTTCCATAATTATGTTAAATTTTAGAATCACTGGAAGTATTATCGCTGTCCATCCACTCATCCTTTGGTCCATCCATCTCTCTCTCTCTTTCTTTATGTTCAAGTCTCATCTGGCCTTGACTATTTTACCTTTCCTGTTATATTCAAGCTTAATAATAAATTGCTCCCTCTCTTTGTTTCACACACACACACACACACACACATGCACACAGACATTCGTTATATCTGTTTTTAAATGCAGCCCTTTAAATTTAAAAAAAAAAATGCTGCCCTGGGCTGTAAACTCCAGAAACCTATTTATGCCATCCATAGTAATCAAAACATCTTAAAAATTAAATGTTAATTTATTTGCATTTATTCATACTGTGAGACAAACAGGTAGGTAGGTAGGTTTGCAAGTATGTAGGTATGTAGGAAGGTAGATAGGTAGGTAAGTACATTTTCAGGTAGATAGGTAAGCACATTTGTAGGTAGGTAGGTATGTTGGTACTAGTTAAATCTGTTGAAATTTTACATATCCAGTATGTTGTTAAAACTATATTACCTCATCTCAACACATCTTTCAGCTATCATTTCTAAACAATTGTTGCTTTGTTACTTGCAAAATGAATGTACATATTCATGTATGGTGTGCAACGATGTTTTCAGGTCTGTGAGTTAAAAGAATCTTATTAGAATGGAGAACATTTATGGAATAAATCAATGCTACAAACTTGGTATTGTTCTCTGCAAATATTTCTCAGATCAAAGCAACCTCTGATCTAACTAATGTTGTTACTGTTAACGCCTAAGTTGTTCACACACCATTTGAATGTTTCGAGATTGTCTCTCTGTGTGAACTCATTTTTTTTTAATAAATGCCAACTAATTTCAGCTGGCTTGTACTTATTGCATCTTTTATGATTGCATCATTGCGGCAGTCACTTCTAAAAACTTCTAGACATACAAAATAATTATACAGACTTAGCATTGTATTGTGGGTACTTTGTTTATATCTGAGAAAATGATTCATTTCATTTGTTAATGACTTGTAGGCACATGGTATTTCGTTATACAACCATAAAATACTTTTAAAGTATGTTAAATGTTTTTATAAGTCAATACCTATTTCTTTATTACCCAAAAGGGGCTAAACACAGAGGGGACAAACAAGGACAGACATAGGTATTAAGTTGATTACATCGACCCCAGTGTGTAACTGGTACTTAATTTATCGACCCCGAAAGGATGAAAGGCAAAGTCAACCCCGACGGAATTTGAACTCAGAACGTAATGACAGACGAAATACTGCTAAGCATTTCGCCCGGCGTGCTAACGATTCTGCCAGCTCTCCACCTTCAATGTTTTTATAAGTCAATACCATGTTCTACTGCATTAGCAGTGCTCTTAGCATTATTTTGTTGTTTCTACAGAAATTATAGCCAGCACTGATTTTTTTGCTACAATGTTTTGTATCAAAACATCAGATGAAAACAAACATTAAGATCGGAGACAAAAATGGATAATGAGTGTATATGCCATATTTCAGGACTTGTTGCCCTTTCATCAGCACCTATCCAACCCATCTATGCCTCCAAACACATTGTTCATATAGCCACTGCATACAGCAGTGTTAAGTTATTGGATATACCAATTTACATATTAAATGCATTCCTGGGGCTAGTATGTAAATATTCACTAGCATAGCTAGGGAGGGAGGGTGGTAGGGTCAGTCTGCCCCAGGCAACACTTTTAAAGGGGTGGCACTTTTCATCCTGTTGTAGGCTATTGTTGTAGACAATATGTGTTTTTTGTGGAGTCCAGAGGCAGCAAACAGAAGGGCCGCCCCTGGGTGGCACATACTCTAGCTACGCTAGTGTAAACATTAATGACTTGTAAGCACCTGGTATTTCGTTATGCAACCATATATATACTATAAAGTATATTAAATGTTTTTATGTGTCTACACCATGTTCTACTGTGTTAGCAGTGCTCTATACATTATTTTCTTAAGGTTATTTGATACTATATCAAACTTGAAAATAGACTTTTTTTTCATGAGCCCCTTGGACTCATAAAAGCTGGTTACTTGGTTGCAGAAAATGAAATGTTTTTTCAGGGGTGTTCCTATGAATGATAACAATTCAGGTTTATATCAGACTTACTGACTTCAAATAGGCGCCTGTGTCTTAACTTGAAACTGCAGTTAGGTTTGGACTTGCTAACTTCTTTTCTTTAAATCAATTCCTAAGACTTGGCGCCAGGAAATTCATAGAACTACCAAACTTCTCCAAAATGTTTTATGCTCAAATACGCAAAAGCTCTTACTACACCAATGTTACGTAATGGGAAATGAGTTCACTTTTATTCTTGTATTTCACATATTTTGGAGTTGAGCCAAATGGAGTCGCAAAAATCTATCGAACTTTCACAGATATAAGAGTATATGGATTTCTAAGATGACGCTTATTACGTTGATAAGGAGAGAGGCAATGATGGTAATGATAGTGATTGTGCTGATGGTGGAAATGGAGGTGGTGTTGATGATGGAGGTGGTATTGATGATGATGATGGTGGTGTCGATGATGTTGATGATGGTGGTGATGATGATAATGGTGGTGGTGATGATGACAATGATGGTGTTGATGATGCTGGTGATGATGATGATGGTGGTGACAACAATGATGGTGGAAATGTTGATGATGGTGGTGGAAGTGTTGATGATGGTGGGGATGATGATGTTGGTGATGATGATAATGATGGTAGTGTTGATGATAATGGTGATGATAATGATAGTGGAGTTGTTAATGTTGGTGTTGATGATGATGGTGGTGGTGATGATGATGATGGTGGAAGTGTTGATGATAATGGTGTTGATGATGGTGGTGTTATTATAACGGTGGTGGTGATGATGATGATTGTGGTGGAGGTGTTGATGATGATAATGGTGGTGGTGATGATGATGGTGGAAGTGTTGATGAGGATGCTGGTGTTGTTGATAATGGTGTTGGTAATGATGGTGGTGGTGATGATGATAATACTGGAGGTGTTGATGATGGTGGTGGTAACGATGGTTGTGATAATGACAATGGTCTATACGCAGCAAAGTTAGGGGAAAACATTTTGGCCATGAACTGAAAAATCAATAAAGATTTGTAAATTAAAACCCAAATGAAAAGACCAAAGTTTAAACACACACACATCATCATCATCATCGTCATCACCACCACCCATCATTGAAGCACCTTTTTTCATTCTATCTTTCTATCACACCTTGCTCAATCATTTGCTTTCCTTTGTTCCCATTCACTGTTTTATCTCTATTATCCACCAGTTCATGCTCTCATGAACACTCTGTTTTCAATTTATCAATCTCCCTACTACATACACTCTCTCTCCTCTCTCTCTCTCTCTCTCTACCCCCTTCTCTTTCAGTTGCAGTCTCTTCTTTACTGCTACTTCTCCTTTTGACGTCCTCTCTCTCTCTCTCTCTGTTCCTCTCACTCTCTCATTTTCTCTCTGTTACTTTCATGGTGCTCTTCTTACTTTCTTACCCCCCACTCCTTCATATACATATATGTATGTGTGTGTGTGTATGTTTACAGACATGGCTGTGTGGTTAAGTCTGTTTCCCAAATACACAATTTTGGGTTCAGTCCTACTATGTGGCACCTTGGACCAGTGTCTTCTGTTATAGTTGACCAAAGCCTTTCAAGTGGATTTGGTGGACAGAAACTGAAAGAAACTTGTGTGTGTGTTTACATATAAATATATATGTGTGTGTATGTATGATTGTGTCTCATCTTGCCATTGTATGGTAGATGTAAGCAAGTATTACCATCATACAAGTGACATTGTTTGTATGTAATGTTCTATGGAAACACTTTTGGTTACAAGGAAATATTTTCTTGCTCAGAAACAAGTTTTGGGGTTAGTGATAGGAGGGACATCCAGTCATAGCAAAATCGATTGCAGAATACACTGTCTGACCCATACAAGCATGGAAAAGTAGACATTAAAATGACAGTGATGATGATGGTATTTTCCTCCTTTCAATTTCTATAAACCAGGGCTGTGGAGTCAAAACAAAAACTTAACTCTTATTCTGACTCCTGTACTATTGGCACCTCTGACTCCGATTCCGACTCTGACTCCTCTTTATGTAATTAAGTGATTGTGGTCTACATATATCATAAAGCATAAGAATACACTTGTACTTTGAGTAGGCCTATATCTTATAACTGGTTTATATTAAAGAATAAAGACATTGTGAGTTGGAGTCAGAGTCGGTATATTATTACCGACTCCGATTCCAGCTACCCATTAATTGTTTTCGACTCCAACTCCATGACTCCTGCTATAAATACCCATTCATGCACTTCTCACAATGTTTCTGTCTATCTCACTCCAGATGCTTATAGATATTAATTCTTGTATGCATGTATGTGTATCTACTTGTATGTGTATTTTTGCATGAACCTGTATGTGTGGGAGTGTTGCGTGGGTAGTGTTGTTGTTGTTATTGGCTGCTGTGTTGACTGGTTGAGTTGATGAATGAAAATATGTTTCTTGAGTTGTGTGAAGAAATAACTGAACAACAGACATGAACATTTAGAAGAAGATTTTATTTTTGCAAATAAAGACAAACTGTGTTGGCCTTTTATAGATAACAACAGCAATAATTATATCCTGGGTGAAAGAGATACTGCATGGAATTTAAGGCAAGATACTGATATGGCAACATGTGGCTTGCCCGACATAACTGGAAACAACTGTACTATATTTGTGGCAATGGAGGTTCCTGTTATTTATCTGTGCTCATCTGTCTTAGCTGCCTTCCTGGGTCATCTTGCTGTAAAAATGCACGCTGTCTGGTGTGGCAAGAATGAAGATACATATTGCTCAGTTGCTTCAATATTCTACAATTAAATACTGCCAAAAATGGCCTTTTATTGGGTACAAGAAGAAGATTCTAGAAGATGGAAGCACATGATGGCTTGATGCTGAATCTGCTTAATAATTTGGTCCTGTGAAATTATTGTGGTTTGGTCTTGTTGTCTGAACAGTTACCTGGAAGTTCAGTTTCAAATCCACTGCAGGAAGAAGTTAGTTGTGTAGTAATCATCTCATTAGAAAAATACTATATTTTATGATAGGAAAAGACAAAAGATGTGATTGAATGAATGTCTACATGTGAAAATGCATGATAAACTTTGTGAGACTTGGAAATAGATTTCTGCTGAGAAATGAAATCTCTTTAGCTTGAAATTTACAATGGAAGGGGGTCATTATATTGGGTGGATTTATGGCTGTTCTTCCTCATCTTATAATCATTGATTGTGGCACTTCATCCACTTACAATAATATATATTGGTTTCAAATTTTGGCACAAGGCCAGCAATTTTGGAGGTAGGGGTTAAGTTGATCACATTGACCCCAGTGCTCAACTGGTCGATGTTTTATCAAACTTGAAAGGATGAAAGGCAAAGTCGACCCGAGCAGAATTTGAAACGTTGCCAAACAGACAGTTGGTGCCTGATGCAGCTCTCTGGTCTGTCAGCTCCTTGGCAAGCCATCCATCCATCCATCCATACATACATACATACATACACACATGAACATACACATGCACGCACACATAAGTTTGTGAGCGATTGACAGAAAACAGGCGTTAATTGATGATTATGATGATGATGTGTGTGTATGCGAAGTAAATGAACGCACTGGATTCCGACATGCACCTCTGACCAAATTCTTTATCTTCAGTGTTCTTATCTAACCTACGATTAACCTAATTTAATTCTTACTTCCTTTATTCCACCTGTTCCTTTTTTAATTTTTAAAGCCTAAATTCTGCTCAAACACATTTTTTAAATCAGCCGCTGACATTTACTGGATCTCAGCAACAGTGAAAGTGTTTAAATAATTCAGTTGAAACAAAGCTGACATAGTTGACATTTGGAGAACGTTCTTATTAGTCAGGTCAAAGCAAATTTATTTATTTAATCAAATCAGTTTTATGAGTACAGTAGTATAAAAGCTGTATCTAATATTTGTGGGTCATTCTCTCTCCTCTCTCACTATCTATATCTGTTTGTCTGCCAATTTATCTGTCTGCCTGTCCAACTACTTGTCTTCTATCTCTGTCTGTTAGTCTTTTTATTTGCCTATCTACCTTTTTATTTGTCTATCCATCTGTCTGTTTATCCATTGGTTGGTCTGTTTGTCTGTCTGTCTGCCTATCTATCTATCTATCTATCTATCTATCTATCTATCTATCTATCTATCTCTGTCTCTCTCTCTCTGTTTATCCCTCTATCTATATGTGTATATCTATGTCTTTATTGCCCACAGGGGGCTAAACATAGAGGGGACAAACAAGGACAGACAAAGGGATTAAGTCGATTACATTGATCCCAGTGCATAACTGGTACTTATTTAATCAACCCCAAAAGGAATAAAGGCAAAGTCGACCTCAACAGAATTTGAACTCAGAACATAATGGTAGATGAAATACCGCTAAGCATTTCGCCTGGTGTGCTAATGTTTCTGCCAGCTCGTCACCTTATGTGTATATCCTATATGCTGCCTATATGTGTATATCTGTGTATGTTTGAATATGAATGTATGTGTGTGAGAAGTTAATAGTAGTCATCTCATTGATAAAATACTATATTTTTAACGATAGGAAAAGACAAAAAAATGTGAATGAATGCATGGATACATGTGACTGAATGCATGGCTACATGTGAAAATACTTGATAAACTAACTATGTGAGACCTGGAAATAGATTTCTTCTGAGAAATGAGACCGCTTCAGTTTCAGATTCACGACGGAAGGGGGTGAATAATTTACATGGTGGATTTTAATCTGTTAAAGTTCTTCCTCATACTTCACCTACCCACCTGCTTAACCTGATTGTAAACTATTGTCAACTACACTCTGTTCTCATCTTAGAAAAGTACTGAGTCTCAACACTAACTCATCCAACTGCTCAACAACTTTCCACTTAGTAATATAAATTCATCCCTGTGTATCTGAAGCTGGCTTTGCAACTGTGTCAGTAATGAAATCCAACATGATTCAGACCCCAACCCTCCTGCCTTCACACTCTTTACTCTTTTTTTTTACTCTTTTTACTTGTTTCAGTCTACTGAATGTAGGCTTTAAAAATTAAAAAAGGAACAGGTGGAATAAAGGAAGTAAGAATTGAATTAGGTTAATCGTAGGTTAGATAAGAACATTGATGATAAAGACAAACAGACAGACAGAGATAGAAGACAAGTAGATGGACAGTCTACTATAGCCTTGGGCCAACCAAAGCCTTGTGAGTGGATTTGGTAGATGGAAACTGAATGAAACCTGCTGTATATATATATATATATATATATATATTATATATATATATATATATATATATATATATATATAACAAAGTGAAGTTGTAAGGTACCGCACGAGTGGAATTATATATGATAGAAGGTTTGAAAATGCAATTTTAAAAGATATTTATTTACTTTTTTACTGCGTAACAGTCTGTACTGTGTTCCTGCTTTGGAAGTATTGTTGTCTCTATAGATTTGATTAGGTTTTGTAATGTTGGGATGATGTCAAGGGTTTGATTGACTGTTTTAGCCTCCAGGAATCCATTTAGGTATAACTGTGATTGTTCGACTTTGTTGATTAGGGTTGAAAGTTTGGAGGAGATTTCTTTTAATTCTTTTAGGATACTTTGGTTCAATAAGTTTTCTGTTTGTTGTGACTTAGGTGGCATTTTCAGGACTTGTGTGGTCAAAGTATCCAAAGATTCTGCTGACAAGTGCTACCTACATTCTTAGAAAAACCCTGCCAATTTAAATGTTTGTGTTGCATTATATAGAGGTATTTCGCTACTGCCCTTGCCACTTCCCCTCTCCAAGATTTCAGTTATATATCAGCATCCCTTAACCTTCGCTTTCCCTAGGATGCTGGGTGTGTCTCAGCAAGTGATTACAACAAACATTAAAAGTAAATAACAGTGATAATAATAATAACTGTACCAGGCACTGGCTCTCGTGGTGCCTGATCTTAACTTATTGAAAGTATTAACATGTACATACACACCTGTACATACACACTTAGTGTAAAGTATGGACTACAACAAATATTCTGCTCAATGCTACAGATTTGCTTGTCAGTTGCTTAACCTTAACCAGTTGAGCATGTCCCTTAGTGGTTGACGATATGTGCATCTATAATCATGAGCAGGAGTAACAGGGGAGCATCATAGCTATGTGTTGAGAGGGATTTTGTGGGGATTTGAATAATCTACCCCTTGAAATGTGTGTGTTTCATTCGTTAACCTTAAACAACCATTATTCAGGGACTTTTTGAGTGGGACAGGCTGCTCAACTTGAAGAAAATTTTAACTGCTTCTTGGGCCCCACTAATAAGGTCATGCCCTGTTTATCTTGATATGTGGTCACCATGTTGCACACACATAGTTGTGATGCATGTGCCTAGTGTACCTTTATCAGATAGATTGGCATGATGGGTGTACAGAGCTTAGTACATTTGTACCCCAGTGTCACTTTGATGGCTTGCACTGCTCTCTTTATAATAATAATAATAATATAATAATAATAATAATAAAAATTATCCTTTGTACTATAGGCACAAGGCCTGAAATTTGGAAAAAGAGGCCAGTCGATTAGGTCGCCCCCAGTACACAACTGGTACTTAATTTATCAACCCCGAAAGGATGAAAGGCAAAGCCAACCTTGGCAGAATTTTAACTCAGAACATAGCGATGGGCGAAATACCACTAAGCATTTTCCTAGCATGCTAACGATTCTGCCATCTGTAGAGACAAATGATAAGACATGAAATATTTAAGTGACATTTATTACAGCTACAACATTGGAATCACACTCTAAGTACAGTTAAAAGTCAGTGGAGTTCCTACAATGATCTTAAGACCTTTTGTAATAATCTTTTCTACTCTAGGCACAAGGCACGAAATTTTGGGAAGGAGGCCAGTCAATTAGATCGGCCCCAGCACACAACTGGTACTTAATTTATCAACCCTGAAAGGATGAAAGGCAAAGTTGACCTTGGTTGAATAAAAACTATTTTTTTCTACTCTTGGCACAAGTCTTGAAATTTTTGGGAGGAGGTCCAGTCGATTAGATTCGACCTCAGTACACAACTGGTACTTAATTTATTGACCCCAAAAGGATGAAAGGCAAAGTCAACCTCGGCAGAATAAAACTATTTTTTTCTACTCTTGGCACAAGTCTTGAAATTTTTGGGAGGAGGTCCAGTCGATTAGATTCGACCTCAGTACACAACTGGTACTTAATTTATTGACCCCAAAAGGATGAAAGGCAAAGTCAACCTCGGCAGAATAAAACTATTTTTTTCTACTCTAGGCACAAGGCCTGAAATTTTGGGGGAGGGGTCCAGTCAATTAGATCAACCCCAGTATGCAACTGGTACTTAATTTATTGACCCTAAAAGGATGAAAAGCAAAGTTGACCTTGGCGGAATTTGAACTAAGAATGTAAAGACAGATGAAATACCCGCTAAGCATTTTGCCCGGCATACTAACGTTTCTGCCAGCTCACCTCCTTACCTTTAGTAATAATCATTAACATATTTGTATCAATACATTTTTTTTTTCCTGTTCACTTTAGTACACATTAATTCATCTATTTCTCTTCCAACTTTCCTGCTTGTTTGAGAGATAATGGTACTTGTGAAGAACTGAATCCATTGGTTGAACATAGAGTGAAATATTTTAGCATTCTGCGTAACTTAATCTCTGCTTTATACTGTTTCCCTTGTGGAATATTTAATCGATCAAGGTTGATTTTTTTTACAGGATAGTTTAGAAAATCAGAGTTGCAGGAAATATTTCTGAATCAATTCCACTGACTTTATAACACTGTGTATGTGTGTTTGCATTCATCATCATCAATCATCATTAATCATCATCATCCCTTTTTCCTTGCATGAATGGTTTGGATGGTTTCATAAGAACTGTTGAGCCAGAGGACTGTACTCAGTTCCAATGTCTTCTTTTGCATGGTCTCTACAGCTGATGCCCTACCTAAAACCAACCAGTTTACAGTGTGTTTTGGGTACTTTCTTTTTGTGGCAGTAGCACTGGTGAGGTTACTAAGTACTTGCAAATCAGGACCCCTCACCCATATGTCCTAGCATTTGTCCCCCACCACTACTTGACAACTGGTGTTGGTTTGTTTACTTTCCTGTAAAAGAGATTGCTGGAATAAATATGAGACTAAAAAATAAGTACCATGGTTGATTTGTTCTCCTAAACCCTTCAAGGTAGTGCCCCAGTATGACCAGAGTCCAGTGACTGAAACAAGTAAGAGAAATTAAAAAAAAACTTCAGCTTAGCACTGACAAAATTATTTCAATATTTCTTCACAATTTTTAAGGTAAATTGAAATAAAGGTAGTGTCCTTGACCATTTCATCTTTGATTGCAGGTATTTTCTGCTCACTGTACTTATGATCTATTGGTTTTGAGTCATATTATTATCATTTACAAACTTCTAATATTGATTTCAAATTTTGGCACAAGGCCAGGCAATTTCGAAGGAGGGGGTAAGTTGATTATGTCAACCCCAGTACACAACTGGTACTTAATTTATCGACCCTGAATAGATGAAAGACAAAATCAATCCAGGTAGAATTTGAACTTGAAATGTAGAAAGACAGAAAAAATGCCTCTAAGCATTTTGCCTGGCAGGCTAACAATTCTGCCAGCTCATCACCTGTTTGGCTTCAAATTTTCACGTAAGGCTAGCAGTTCTTATATGGAACCCCAAGGGCCACATGAACCCCAGTTGAGAACCATTGAGTTAAAATCTATGTGGCTGAGTATCAAGATAATCCTCAGGCAGAATGAGCAAGACATAGTGTTTGACAAGAAGTCAGACCTTTGAATTACAGGTATAATCTATTCTGCAGGCTTCCATGCAGTTTCCATCTAATCAGCCTCACTTAGAAAGCTTGGGTCAAACCAAAGTCATGGAAGTGAACACAGGACCACTTGATTGTAATGAGAATTTCCTAACTATTCAACCATGCTGCATCCAACAGGCTCCCTATGCTGTCTGTCTGGGGAGGGGGGGTAAGTCATTTGTATCAACCCCAATACTCAACTGGTACTTATTTTATCAACCCCAAAATGATAAAAGTCGACCTTGGTGGAATTTGAACTCAGAATGTAAAGATGGATGAAATGCTGCTAAGCATTTTGCTCTGTTTGCTAATGGTTCTGCCAGCTTGCTGCCTTGACCAGATTTGCAAACTTGTAGTATTTACTAGACACATCTGGTAAACACATAGTCATGTATCCGCACGAGAGGTACCTCTCTTGGCATCCACTGTTCAGAGATAGTAAAATGTATTTACTGAATTCAATTAATTTTGACAATATTGATCTGTAACATGTGCACAAACTACAGATCTCTGGAGAAATGGTGGATTGTCAATTAGATAGACCCAAGTAATTGATGAGTGCTTAGTTTATCGACGAAAAACAAAAAAAAAACAAAAAACAAAATCACCCTCAATGAAGCAACTATTGATCTTGTATATTATAATAAATAATTAGGATTAGTAGCTGCTATAAAATATATCACTGTGTTGTGTGTGTGAGAGTGTGTATGAGAGAGCACACAACCTGTATGTATGTATATCTTGTTTCAGTCATTGGATTGCAGCCGTGCTAGGACTCTGCCTTGTAGGGGTTTAATCAAACAAATTGACTCCTGTACTTATTTTTTAAGTCTGGTTCTTATTGTAGTGATCTGGTACTTATTGCCAAGCAGTGGGGTGGAGCAAAAAACAAACGCATAGCTACGTACCTATATATATATATATATCCATACACACAGACACACATATATAAGTCAAATTTGATGACAGCACCTCATGACTGGCGTCTGTGCTAGTAGAGCGCTAAGATCACAATCCGAGCATGATCGTTGCAAGGGCCATTGACTGGCTCCCGTGCTGGTGGCATGTAAAAAGCACCATTTGAGTGTGATTGTTACCAGTGTCACCTTACTGGCACTTGTGTCAGCGACACGTTAAAAACATTATTTGAGCGAGATTGTTGCCAGTGTCGCTGGACTGGTTCCTGTGCAGGTGGCATGTAAAAAGCACCATTTGAGTGTGGCCATTGCTAGTACCGCCCGACTGGCCCTCATGGCGGTGGAACATAAAAGCTCCCACTACACTCTCGGAGTGGTTGGCATTAGGAAGTGCATCCAGCAGTAGAAACTCTGCCAGATCAGAATGGAGCCTGGCACAGCCAACTGGCTCGCCGGTCCTCAGTCATACCATCCGACCCATACCAGCATGGAAAGCACACGTTAAACGATGATGATGATGATGATGATGATATATATATATATATATAATATATATATATATATAGGTGCAGAAGTGGCTATGTGGTAAGTAGATTGCTCACCAACCACATGGTTCCAGGTTCAGTCCCACTACATGGCACTTTGGGCAAGTGTCTTCTAGTATAGCCTCAAGCCAACCAAATCCTTGTGAGTGGATTTGGTAGACAGAAACTGAAAGAAGCCCATCATATATATATGTATATATATATATATATATATATATATATATATATATATATGTGTGTGTGTGTGTGTGTATGTATATATATATATATATATATATATATATATATATATATATGTGTGTGTGTGTGTGTATGTATATATATATATTATATATATATATATAGATATATATATATATATATAGACGTTTATATATTTGATTTGCAAGATTCTTGATGTGAAATCGTGTGTTGAAACAGATATTATTGTATTTAGGGATGGTCATGTTGCCAGTTTAGCCAATAAAAACACATGCACTATATATTTGGTGTTAATTTGCTTCAGCTTTATTTATTTTTTACATTAATCTTAATCTTATTTCGGCAAGAGTTCTTTCATCACACTTCTGTGACCTCATCAGTGGTCCTTTTTGTCTTCTTTCTTATATATATATATATATAGATATATATATATATATACGTGTATTAAATATTACTTATACATGTTGACTACTTGATAAAATTTTAAAGATTTTATCCTTAATTATTAAATATATATATAGTAGGATAACAGATAAGGCCATTAGTAGGAGAGTTTAGGAATGACACTCAAAGAAGATCAAAAGAAATAAAGGTAGCAAAGTACATGAAGGTATAAAGGGGTTCAATTATCTGTAATAGATTTAGATATAAAAGTAGACACAAATAGATAAGCACATAGATAGGTAAATAGATAGATAGACACAGATAGATAGATAGATAGATAGATAGATAGATAGACAGACAGACACAGGTAGACAAACAGACAGACAGTGATAGACAGACACAGATAGACATAGATAGATAGATAGATAGACTGACATAGATAGATAGATAGATAAACTGACATAGATAGATAGATAGACTGACATAGATAGACAGATGGACTGACATAGATAGACAGATGGACTGACATAGATAGATAGACAGATAGACAGACATAGATAGAAAGACAGATATAGATAGATAGAAAGACAGACAGATAGACAGACAGGCAAACAGACAGACATAAATAGATAGATAGACAGACAGACAGATTACCCTTCGTGTGGTATGCAATCTAGAATGAGTATTGTTGCTGAGTGTTATACACATATGTCCACATACACACATACATACACACAGAGGTTTCCACACAGTTTCTATTTCCCAAATTCACCCAGAAGGCATTAGTTGCCACACAGTGCTATTGAACCTGAAGCCATGTGGTTGCAAAGTGAGCTTCTTAAGCACTCAGCCATGCCTATGCCTTTATTAAGACGGCAGCTACATATTTGATAAAGGACGAAAATTCTTCTATTCATTTTACATAGAGTGAAACATTTTCATTACAAACACCATTTGAATACAAAAGGAAAATGTAAAGAAAAAGTGCTGTGTGTCTGACTGCTGCATATGTGGTTACATAGTCATTGCATTAGTAACTTTCGTGATCCAAAAAGGATCATCAGATAAATGTTTTAAAGTGCAAGCTTATATCTCATAACGCTTCGGGTTATTAGGACATCAACAAAACTTTGTGTTGTATGTGTAATGTATTTTAGAGAAGACCTGTTGATGAAGGCTGTCCTTGTACAGGTTAATGACTAAGCATAAACGAAGGATAATGACTTTGCTGGAAATAGTAACTGGTTGTAGATATGACTCATAGAAGGTTGCTTCTAGTCTACCCTGCTGTCACAGGACATGGGAGAAGAGAAGGGAATGAAACAGAAGGAGAGAGACAGACAGACTGCGATAGAGAGGATGTTGGATGCAGCTTGGTTGAATAGGGAATTCTCTTTGCAGTCAAGAGGTCCTGTGTTCACTTCCATGGCTTTGGTTCGATCCAAGTGAAACTTATTAGATGGAAACTGCATGGAAGCCTGCAGGATGGATTGTACATGCAATTCAAAGGTCTGACTTCTTGTCAGACACTATGCCTTTCTCACTCTGCTTGAGGATTATGTTGATACACAGCCACTTAGATCATAACTCAATGGTTCTCAGCTGGGGTTCAATATGGCCCTTACAGGTCCATGTGGCTCTTAATGGTCCATATAAGATTTTGTTGTTAAAATTTATCAGCAATAAACTGGTTATGCTTCTACAATACACAAAATATTTTGACAATTTTTAAAAATACAATTACTAATTATTTTTAATTATAAAAATATAATATTTTTTAAGCATCGAATGGTTGTGGGGTCCAGCTAAGTAAAACTGGAAACAAAGAGGTCTACAGGTAAAAAATGGTTGAGAACCACTGCCCTAATTCTATGACAGATACTCCAGTGAACCTAACGTCTAAATAATCATTGTTTTAACCCTGTGGTTCCCAAAGAGGGTGGTATTGCCTTCCTCCATAGGGGTGGTGGAAAATTCCAAGGGGGCATTGAAGAAAAGTGGACTGACAATGGGGTAGCATTTCATGTAAAATGTGGGGCAATAATGGGATAGTGATTCATGTAAAAACAATAAAATAATGGGTTCATTAGGTTAGGCTTTATTTGCTTTGAATTTGCTTCAGAAAGAGGTCTATGTTTGTGATGGTTAGTTGGGGTGGAGGCGTTAGAAATGTGGCTTGGGTATTTAGGGGGCAGCAGCCCAAAAATGTTTGGGAATAACTGTTGTAACCAATTGATAGCCACTTATTTTTGTGAATGTTTATGCACTTGTGTCAGAATGTGTAAAATAAACTGTATCTAATGGCATAGAAGACTTAAAAAAAAAGGTCTCACAAATATGAACCCGGGTCCTATAGGTGAAGATGGGTCTCCCATAAGCTTTAATGTACTAAAACTTTTTTTTAACTTGAATATGTGTTGCTGAAATTGGGGTGCATTTGATATACCCAGCATCTTTTATGTGATCAAATATAATATGTATGCAATATATCCACCCACATGTTGCCAGCTCCGCCTGACTGGCTCCTGTGCCAGTGGCACATAAAAAACACCACCCAAGTGTGGCTGATGCCAGTATCGCCTGACTAGCCCTTGTGCCGGTGGCATGGAAAAAGCACCCACTATACTCTCAGAGTGGTTGGTGTTAGGAAGGGCATCCAGCTGTAGAAACATTGCCAGATCGGATTGGAGCCTGGTGCAGCCTTCTGGCTTGCCAGTCCTCAGCCAAACCATCCAACCCATGCCAGCATGGAAAGTGGACATTAAACAATGATGATGATGACACTGAAAAACTGACATGCGCATAAAACAGTGACTTAGCTAGAGGACCACACTTACAGTATTTATCATTTTTCTGTTATCTTTCACTTGTTTCAGTCATTAGACTGTGGCCATGCCGGAACACCACCGCGAAGAATTTTTAGTCATATGAATCAACTCCAGTATTCAGTTCTATTTTAAGCCTGTTACTTATTCTGTCAGTCTCTTTTGCTGCACTGCTAAGTTAAGGGAATGTAAATATCGCAGCATCAGTTGTCAAAAAGTAGTGGGGGACAAAATAACACACACACACACAATATGATAGGTTTCTTTTAGTCTCTGTCTACCAAATCTACTCACGAGGCTTTGGTTGGCCTGAGGCTTTAACAAAAGACACTTGCCCAAGGTGCCATGCAGTAGGACTGAACCTAAAACCATGTGGTTGGGGGAGCAATCTTATCACACAGCCATACCATAGATAAGAAATGAAAAAAACGAACAACACAAATTCATTCAAGCCGACATGCACAAGGCAACCTGCTCTCTCAACATACAACTATGTATGTATATACATGGCCCCCCCCCCACACACAACAACAGCAACACATGTACAACAATAAAAATCAGTTTGTGTAAGTTAATTTTACTCCAATGTATTGCCAATCCCCAATCAATATAGGCCAGTCTGTCAGTCTGTGATCGTCTCAATGTCTCAGTGACATGATGCTCTGTTGTTACACAGTTTCATGTTTTCACTCGGCTTCCATTTCGTGTATCACTCTTCTAAACTAATATCGTTGCTATAGAAACTATGAGGCCAAACACTAATGCAGCTACTAATAAATGCACTTTTACTAAACACCTCAGATAATCTGAGTCTATCTCTTCCTTCTCTCTCTCTCCCCTCTCTCCTTCCTCTCTTACTCACTTTTCCCTCTCTCTCACTTTTCCCTCTCTCTCTCTCACCCTTTCCCTCTCAACCCTCTTTCTGCTTGTCTATCTGTCTTTCTCTGTTTTCTCTCACTCTTCCCTCTCTCTCACTCTTCTCTCTCTCTCACTCTTTCCCCTCTCACTCTTCATGCTCTCTCTTCTCGCTCTCTCACTCTTCCCTCTCTCTGTCACCCATCCCCCTCTCTTACCCTTCTCTCTTTCTCACTCTTCCCTCTCTCTCTTACCCTTCTCTCTCTCAAAATCACTTCTTCCCATTTAAATAAAAAATAGAAAGGAGGCATTAGATAATACAACCCAAAATACTCCTTAAAGGACTGGATCATAAAAATAATAATAATAATAATAATAATGGTGATGATGATGATGATGATGATGTGAAAATAGACACAGAAGTATAATGCAGTCTTCTATCTGGCCAGCTCCTGTCAATCCGTTCAACCCATGCCAGCATGGGAGGAGGACGTTAAATGATGATGATGATGATGATCCTTTCTACTGGAGGCACAAGGCCTCTAATTTTGGGGAAGAGGACTAGTTGATTACATCAACCCCAACATTTCACTGATACTTAATTTATTGCCCCCGAAAGGATGAAAGGCGAAGTCGATCTCGGCAGAATTTGAACTCAGAAATGTACCGATGGGCAAAATGTTGCTAAGCATTTTGTCTGGCGTGCTAATGGTTCTGCCAGCTTGCTGCCTTATGATGGTGATGATGATGATGATAATCCTTTCTGCTATTAACGTAATAACTGGAATTTTGGAGTAGGGAATGAGTCAGTTACATTGACCCCAGTGTTCAAAAGATATTTCTTTCATCGACCTTGAAAAGATGGAAAGCAAATCTGGCCTTGGCAGAATTTGAACTTGGAATATAAAACTGGAAGAAATGCCCCCTAAACATTTTGTCTGGCACGATAATGCTTCTGCCAGCTCGATGAAGAATAAGAATAATAATCCTGTCTACTATAGGCACATCAATTAGATCGACCCCAACATGCAACTGGTACTTAATTTATCGACCCCAAAAGATGAAAGGCAAAATTGACTTTGGCAGAGTTTGAACTCAGAATGTAAAGACAGACGAAATACCACTAAGCATTTCACCCGGTGTGCTAATGATTCTGCCAGCTCACCGCTTTCACTTAATAAGAATAATAATAATCCTTTCTATTATAGGCACAAGGCCTGAAATTTGGCGGAGGAGACTAGTCGATTACATCAATCCCAGTGTCTCATTGGTACTTAATTTATTGACTCTGAAAGGATGAAAGTCAAATTTGACCTCGGCGGAATTTGAACTCAGAACGTAAAGATAGATGAAATACCACTAAGCATTTTGTCTAGCATGCTAACAATTCTGCCAGCTCACTGCCTTCACTTAACAAAAATAATATCAATAACAATAATTTCTTTCTTTGACCACAAGGGTCCAAGACATAGAGGACCACATAAAAAAATACAACACAGTTAAAAAGGGTAACTTTCAGTTAATAAGAGTAACAACAACAATAAGGATATAGCAAAGCATATCAGAAAAATACATGCAAATTTTGGCAGAAGGCTAGCAATTCTTGGGGAAGGAGTTTAGAGAACATTTGTATTGTAGCATGAATAGATGAAGGTCAGCTGCGTGGAAACCTTTAAGAATGGATTTCTAAAGATAGCTTTGTTGGGATTGGTGCTTTGTCCTGATTATCATTGTTATATAAAAATAACAACTAATTATAATTAATATAATTAGTAACTGTTTTGACTAAGTCAGTAAATTTCAGAGCAAAACCACACAGTATGTATGTGTGGAGAGAGAGAGAGAGTGAGAGAGAGAGAGAGAGAGAGAGAGAGAGAGAGAGAGAGAGAGAGAGAGAGAAATAGCATAGAAACTTAAGAACATTGTTTACACACACACACACACACAGGTGACAAGGCTTGCCAGCTGAATGGATTGGAGCAACGTGAAATTAAGTGTCTTGCTTGAGAACATAATGTGCCATTGAGAATTGAACTCACAACCTTATGATCATGAACTGAATACCCTAACCACTTAGCCAAAGGCCTTCACATCAGTCACTTATACATTATGGGAACTAGTTAACCAGTCTTATGAGGCCCGGGCTTCAAGAAATACACTCACATGGATGCACACACACACACACACACACACACACCACACACACACACACACACACACAAGTATTTGTATGAGTGTTGAAAATAGAAATGAAAGACATCTTTGACAAAAATAGGAAGTTCTATTCAAAGAACAATTCCAGTTTTCAATCTGATCAGCTTTCCTTATTTAACGAGGTACATAAATAGTTTATTATTCATTTGCTCACAGTCCATAATTACTGGAACTCTCTACACAAAATCCATTATATATATATATATATCTTTTATTTGTAAATCTTGATATTTTTGTATTAACTCAAAATACCCATAATGGCAACTATATAATTTGCACAACCTTTGCCAGAAGGGTGTTGCAGTGGCAGAACCATTAGAGCTTCAGACAAAATGCTTTGCAGTATTCTTTAAAGCTTTTTCAGCTCTGAGATCAAATCCTGCTGTGGTCAACTTTGCCTGTCATCTATCCACAAGAGAAGCAATAGAATGTACAAGCCAAATCTGGAATCAATATATTTCACTAAACCTACCCTTCAAAACTGCTGGCCTTTTGCTGGAATTAGAAACAATTAAATTACTAATTTTTATTTTATTTTATTTTATTGTATTTTTGAATCCTTATATGCATTCCAAAATATTCCTTTCTGCTATAGGCACAAGGCCTGGAATTTTGTTGCTAGTAGCATGTAAAATGCACTGTCTGAACATGACCGATGCCAGTGCTGCATGACTGGCTCCTGTGCCAGTGGCACATAAAAGGCACCCACTACACTCTCGGAGTGGTTGGCATTAGGAAAGGCATCCAGCTGTAGAAATATTGCTAGATCAGATTGGAGCTTGGTATGGCCTCCTAGCTTGCCAGTCCCCAGTCAAACCATCCAACCCATGCCAGCATGGAAAGCGTGGAAAGCAGACATTAAATGATGATGATGATGATGGGACTAGTTGATTAAATCAACCCTCAGTGCTCAGCTGGTGCTTATTTTATTAACCCCGAAAAGTTGAACGGCAAAGTTGACCTCGGTGGAATTTGAACTCGGAACATAAAGATGGATGAAATGCAGCTAAGCATTCTGGCCTGCATGCTAATGATTTTGCCAATACACTGCGTTACTTGTTCCCAAATATTTGGAAGCAAATGACACTGCTTGTATGATAGTGACAATCATTTGCAACTATCACATGATGTCATGACAAGAAGATACAAACATACGTATGACAGTCTTCTTTCAGTTTCAATCTGTCAAATCCCCTCACAAAGCTATATCATCATCATCATTTAATGTCTGCTTTCCATGCTGGCATGGGTTGGACAGTTTGACTGGGGACTGGCAAGCAAGGAGGCCACACCGGTTCCAATCTAATGTGGCAAGGTTTCTACAACTGGATGCCCTTCCTAGCACCAACCACTCCGAGAGTGTAATGGGTGCTTTTTATGTGCCATCCAGGTGGTACCGGCATTGACCACACTTGAATGGTGCTTTTTACGTGTCACAGGCACAGGAGCCAGTCAGGTTGCACTGTGTGTATATATATATATATATATATAATGTGTATGTGTATATATATATATATATATATATAATTATTGGTGAATTGAAGAAATGGAGCTGAACGCAGATTGAACAGAAATCGTTTTATTTCATTCTACACGTGTTTCGAAAGGCACAAATTACCAAAATCGATTGAATAATGGGACCATATTGTGTCTTTCTCTTCGGATTTCCTTTTTTCTTCCTGAAGAGAAAGACACAATATGGTCCCATTATTCAATCGGATTTTGGTAATTTGTGCCTTTCGAAACACGTGTAGAATGAAATAAAACGATTTCTGTTCAATCTGCGTTCAGCTCCATTTCTTCAATTCACCAATAATGTTTTAATTTCAATTATCCGCACCAACGCACGGTTGCAACGCCAGATGGTTGTACCTCCAACCGTGCTGTTCACTGCTGTGATTTTTGCTACTAAGTATCGGTTAAACTTTTGATTAATCTACTACAAGATTATTCATCTTTCTATTTCACATAATATATATATATATATATATAATGTGTGTGTATATATATATATATATATAATGTGTGTGTATATATATATATAATGTGTGTATATATATATATATATAATGTGTGTATATATATATATATAAATATATATATATACACACACATATATATATACATATACATATATAAGGTATGTATCCAACTTAACATAGATGCCTTGTTAAAACACCAAATACTGCATTATTAGTGTTGAGAGATCCTCTCTTACAGGTGCTTGCTGCGTAAAAGTGTACGCGCGTGCACACGCACACACAGATTGTAGCAGACGAGAATTCCCATATCACATGATTTCGGTCTACTGGATTTCATCAGTAGGAAGTGCTGTCACTGCATGCCAGTCACATCTTGCTGCCATGATATATTTTTGGATCATCCCATAAATAATGCTGTTTTTTTTATACTTCTTTTATTTTTCAGAATTAAGATAAACAAAGTTCTTTTTTAATCCAAGATATACTCTCCTTCGTGTTTTACAATGCTCTTCCATCTATCTGGTAAACTTGCAAGGCTCCTCTTCCAAAATTTACTTGTCTGTGATGAAAAATGCTCCTTCAACACTATTCTGACCTTATCTACAGAATTCATATTTTTTCCGTCCAAATGATTTTGAAGACTGCAGATAATCAGATGGGGCAATATCCAATGAATATGGTAGGTGGGGCATTGTTTCCCATTCAAACTTCTCCAGCCTTTGGAATCTCATCCTTGCTGTATGTGACCGAGCATTATCCTGATGGAAGGGCACTTTTCGTCTTGAAATCAAAGATGGTCATTTTTCTTCCAGCGCTGACTTAAGCCACTCAAGCTGTTTGCAGTAGATCTCCTTTGTTATTGTTTGGTTTAGGTTTAAAAGATCATAGTGGTCTAAACCTTTCTTATCCCACCAAACAGATAAGACCTTATGTGGGTGAAGACTTTTAGCCTGGGGTGCCAGTGTTTCTCCTTACCCTGCTCACTGTCTCTGGCGCTTGACATTTTTATAGAGAACCCATTTCTCATCACCAGTCACTTTTCAGTCCAAAAAAGGTTCATTCGTGAGACGTGACAGTAAAAGAGAGCACACATTCACTCTTTGCACTCGATTAGACTTGGAAAGTTTGTGGGGAACACATTGACCCAATTTGCTGACTTTTCTGATGGAACGCAGGTGTCGATGAATGGTTGAATGACCAAATTCAAGCTTCTCTTCTAGTTCCTCAACAGTTACGATGGGATTTTGTTCCAGTAGATTTTGCAAGATGTCCTTGTCAAGCTCTACAGATCTTTCAGTCTTCCAGGCAGTAGTTTCTGATTCAGAATTTCTGGAACCATCATTGACACTGGCTTATGCTTATTTTCCAATCCCTATATATTGCATTAATATTCCTTGCACTTTCCGTTGCGTTGTTGTCTTTATTGAACTCATAAAGCAAAATATGCTGAATATGCTCCTTTGTCACTTTCATTATAGCTTTGAAAAAATAACCGTTAAAATCGAACTGCACTCTTCAAAACTTGCACTAAGAATAAGTACAAGGTAAAGTTAATACCTGTAATACCTGTAAGTCGATGCAAGTTGTTTATCCCATCCCCCTCCAACTTTTAGTTCATGCAATTGAAAACAACTGCATTATTTATGGGATGACCTAATATATATATATATATATATATATATATTAATATTATTAATAGTTAGGGAATGTAATAATTCCAAGCTATCAGGGAAAAAAAATTTCAATTTAGCACACTAAATCAAAATTCACAATATATATATATATATATATATATATATATATATATAATTTAGAGACAAACCGCTTTGTAGTTATTCCATCAACAGTGAAAAGATATTATCTATAATAACCACATAGAAATTAATTAAATATCTGATAATTATTATTCTAAAAATCTCATAACAAATCAAACATTTTAATGTTTGATTTCAGTCTACTGGATTTCTTCAGTCAAATCTTGCTGCTATGATATATTGAATACCAGCATGTTATATATATACACACACATATCTGTAAATAAAATGGAATGAAGAGGTAGTTGAGTACCACAGCAGTTTCTGAAGCATGTCTTGAATCTGTCAGTGTGACTTACATCAGGTAGATACAACTGTTAACTTGAAAATAGTCCACCGTAATGGAGAATACATTCTTCATTATGGTGAACTATTTTCAATTAAACAGTCATATGTATCAGGAAAAAGTACACTAGACAGCTACAAGACATCAGTTGCATCAAAATACCTCATCCATCACTTCCATCATATTATAAACAATGTTTGTTGCTTTTGAATGGAGTTGTATAGCATCTGTCTTCTTATCAGAAATGTCTGTCTAATCTTGATATAGGATGAATGGTATTTGATGCATTGATAAATGGATTCTAAGGATCAGTCATTGAGTTAGGTGTATTTTTTATAAGTCACGTTCAAGCTAAAGAGAAACCAGCTGTATTTTACCACAATCATTTGATTGATCCTACTACATTATACATTACTGAGACCCCACTTCAGTCATGACTGACCTAGGGATTGCACCTCCCAGGTACAAGTTTGGGCAAGTTTGTTTGTGGAAGGCCAGCAGTCGCTCATGCATATCAGCCTCCCCTCTCCATGCCACCAGTTTTATCCAAGGGAAAGGCAAAGGCCGATACAGCTTGGCACCTGTGACCTCGCAACTCATTTCTACAACTGAGTGAACTAGAGCAACGTGAAATAAAGTGTCTTGCTCAAGAAAACAACATGCAGCCTGGGATTTGAATTCACAACCTCATGATTGTAAGCTCGACACTCTAACCACTGAGCCATACGTCTTCACTACATTATACATACATACATGCATTATATATATATAATCACAAGCATGGCTGTGTGGTAAGTTTGTCTCTTGACCCCATGGTTCTGGGCTCAGCATCACTGCATGGCACCTTGGGCAAGTGTTTTCTACTATAGCCTGAGGCCAGCCAAAACCTTGTGAGTGGATTTGGTAAACAGGAACTGAAAGAAGCTCATCACATCCGTCTGTCTGTCTAACTGACTGTCTGTCTATCTAATTATCTATTTATCCATTTATCTATCTGTCTGTCTGTCTGTCTGTCTGTCTGTTTATCTATCTATGTGTGTGGTTGTCTCTCATTGTCGCTTGACAACCAGTGTTGGTGTGTTTAAGTCCCGTAACTTAGCAGTTTGGCAAAAGAGGGAAATAAAATAAGTACCAGACTTGAAAAAAATAAGTCCCGGGGTCAATTCGTCTTCAAGGTGGTACACCAGCATGAGCACAGTCTAATGACTGCAACACGTAAATGAATAAATGGAATATATATATATATATATATATAAACTGGCTGTTAAAATTTGTTGAGTATAAGGTGGACATGAAGTTCAAGGAAAGATAAGCAGATTTGGAAAACTAAGCTATTTTAAGAGATTTTCTTTTCCTTTTTTCTTTTTTTTATCCTGTAGCCATGAGTTTAGGTGTTTTGGCTGCTGTAAAACTTGAACAGATGAGAGTCATAAAGGTTTATCTTATACCAACAATCTCATTCATAAAAAGCACATGATGTTTATGGATAAACTTCCAGTGAGTTAATGTGTTGTCAGACTAGTTGTGCAGAACTAATAGCATTGCATAATACACACACACACAAACACACACATGCATGCACGCATGCGCGTGCACACACACACATATCTGTACACACACATATCTACACAAACCAAAGTTATATTTTACCTAAATCTTTCTAAAAACAGTTTTGGTTTGGTTGCTAAGGAAACTGGAATAATACCAACAAATTTAGAAATGGTAATTTGCTTGTTATCTTTATGTATATATTTCTTTTTTACATCATCAACAATAACAACAACAATTTCAGCAATAATAGATCAAAAGGAAAATAACAATAGAAATAAAGCATTATTTCCTCATAGCACATGTTCTTGAAGGTGAAAAATCTACTCCTGTCGGGGTGGAACTTTATGTAGTCTGGGAAAGAGCTATTTTCACATTTATTATGCTCACATCTGATGTCTGGTCTGTCAGCGACTTATTTCAGTCAGATTAACAATGATTGCATTTATATTTTTTTAATTTTTACTTTTTTATTCTGTTTATCTTGCATAAAAAAATAAAAAGAGGCAGTGCATGAGTGAGCTGTGACAGTGGCTGGATACACCCTAGACAACAATGTGGTGTGAATAAATGATGGAAGGAAAACAATACTCTGTGTTAGTAAAGATCTGTAGTGAGATTGTTGGATGGTTGATGTGAAAACATTAGACCTTATGACAGAGAATCAAAGTGGTTTAGTGACAGCAGAGCTCTGAATCTGGGGAGATTGTTGGTCTATTGGTTTTGAAATTTAGACCTCATAGAAAAGATGACAATGAATTAAGACAGTCAATGATATGTCACAGCAGCATACCAACAGACCTATTTAACCTATGACAGCCTGCAAAATAAACATTAAAACAATGGTAATGAAATCAAAGGATTCAAAGCAGAATTTAAAAGGAAAGGTGATGAACATTAACCCCCCCCCCACTTTTCTTTTTTCTTTACTTTGGCTGAGTTATATTAAATTTAATTTTGACTCTGAAAGCTCTGTGTCTCTATTCTCTTGAATGCTGAAGAGAGATATTATCAATTAAATATGGAAAACCTTGGAGGGGCATGTTCCAAACTTCAGCATTAGAGAGAATTTTAATGTACCAACTGGTAGATATTGTCACCTTCTGCATATACCATCTTCAAAATCATGAGCAAAAGTACGCTATTGTACCAGTCTGATATTTAGAGATCCTCACTTGTTCAACTGCCTTTCTGAAAAAATCAGAAATATAAAAAAAGGACTGATACATTTTAAAATAAATTCCTAACAATACATCCAGACCTGCTAACCATTCAAGGATACACTCAGAGAAGATCAGCATGCTGCAAATTCAAAGTCATAAAACGACAAAGAAAATAAATTAAGGTGGTGCTCCAGCATGGCTGCTATCCATCAACTGAATCCATTAAAAGAACATATAGTCTATTAAATTATTATCAGTTAAACTCACCAACTTGATGGGTGTTGCTGTTGTTTAGTGCTAGGTTGGCCATAAATGAGTAATCTGTGATTGAAGGTGTTCCAGCTGTGATCATCCTGTCTTTTTTTCCATCATCATCATCATCATCAAATTTTTACAGTTGATTGCCCTTGCTAATGCCAACCACTTTACAGAATATATTGGAAACTTTTTATGTGGTACCATCACCATTTCTTTTTACATGGCACCATCACCAGTGCTTTTCATGTAGCCTCATCACCAGTGCTTTTTATGTGGCACCATCACCAATTCTTTTTACATGGCATCATCACCAGTTCTTTTTTACATGGCACCTACCACAGTGCTCTTTATGTGACCATGTGGCCCATTCACCAGTGTTTTTCATGTGGCCCATTCATCAGTGCTTTTCATGTAGCACCAGCCCTCGTGCTTTTTACGTGGCACCAGCACCAACAGGATCACCCTGTACCTTGCATGACAAAACCCTCTCAACAGAGAGGGAGGAAGGGTTAGGGTTAGGTTTTGTGGAAGACCTTAGGAATCCAAAGTGTTTTCTTAAGACGGAAGGTTGATATTTGAGGGAGATTTGGTTGCTATTTCTGACCAGTTAAGTGTCAACACTGAAGCTATCACACTGGTTCATAACTTGTTACTTTTATCACTCCAGTGTAATTGCATGGATTCTGAACATTATCTAGTTTACTGATATAACATCATCAGTAATCTCTTTAAGTACTTAATTACTTTCAGATATTTTATTTATTTATTTTTTAATCATTTTTTCAAATATATTTTATTTGGGTTTTTTTTTCTTTCTTTTACAGCTTAGAAACTTTGGAATACCAGCCGACCAAGTGACCTGGTCACGTGTCACCATGATTTCTGATCAGTGGATTGCAGTACGGCATGATGGCCGAGACAGAAAAATGTCCAATGTAAGTGAAATACATACAATGTGTGTGTGTGTGTAGCTTGAGACAACCATTGACACTGCAAGTGATGTGCTATGCTGCAGAAAATAGCTTCATTTTACAAAATTATATTTATAATAGTGCAGGCATGGCTGTGTGGTTAAGGCGATCACTTTGCAACCAAGTGGTTCTGGGTTCAGTCCCACTGCCAGCATCTTGTTCAAGTTGTTTGGCTGTATGCTTCGAAGTTTGCTTCCCATAGCCAACTGTATGGTGTGTGTATGAATATGTATATACAATTACATTTTCTTATAAAGTATGTTCTTAAATATAATTCACAATATAAGGGCTGTATTAAGAAATGCTCATTGTGAGCTAAATCAAAGGGTAAGAGAAATTATAGAAGGAACATCCAGGCAATCAATACAATTTCCAAAGCATAATTTAAAGCACACAATGATATAAAGATAGATATAAATTTATATAAATAAATGAGTAGAATTACATGTTTTAAAAGTCATATGTGAAACCTATGCATCATGTACGTTGGGTTCACATACTGAATGGAGTAGTGACAAATAAAGAGACAAAAATCCAAGGTAAAGGATTCCAAAAGGAATCGTTCAAATCAGTTAAGTATTTGATGTTTATATGAGTTATCGGATGAGAGTTGAAAATTTAAGAATTCAGAGGTAAATAGATTTGATAAATATTATTACATTAGATAAATATACAAACTCGGGGTTAAAGGATATCATCTATGGCCGTTTCAGGGGTACATTAAATGTATAAATGGCGTTTTAAGTATTCCATATACGAAAACATCCAAGGGAAAGGCAGAGGCCAGTACAGCTTGGGATCGGTGTGTCACAGGAGTATCAGAATAAGGTTGAGTACAACTTCAAACTACCTTCAGGACTCCAGCTCTGGATTTCTCCTCAGGGTTTTCTCCCCAAGCCTTAGATGGGTTGCCTTCTGGGACTAATGGGTCCCATCTACCCGAAGCACTGATTTTGGGGTGCCAGTAACTCGCCCTTGCCACTTCTCCTGTCAGTAGTAACAGTTCCACATAATAGGCCACATGAGAAAGCCAGGAGTTGGACTTGGCTGTCAGAGGCTCTTTGAGACGCATGCCATAAGGGAATTTTTTTAGGTAGTGGGAGCTTATCTCCACCCCACACCTTGGCTTGACAACCTTGGGAACCAGTTACAAGAGAAATGTAGGGAACAGAACCAACCTCTCTACATTGCATTAATTGACTTGATGAAGGCAATCGACATGGTGAATAGGAATGGGTTGTTCCAAGTTGTTGGGAAGATTGGGTATTCTCCTCAACTGCCCCGCATCCTTGAGTCTTTCCATTTGTACATGAAGGCCACAGTACAATTCAACGGAAACACCTCAAAACCCTTTGACGTTCAACCTGGGGTAAAACAGGAATGCGTGCTTGCTCCTATCCGGTTCAACATCTACTTTGCTGTTATGCTGAAGTATGCATTTGGTATGCAAAATGACGGTGTTTGCCTCCACACAGGCTCAGACAGTAAACTATTCAATCTGACAAGCTCAATGTTAAGACCAAAATCCACAGGATTTATGTATGAGAGATACTGTTTGCCGATGATGCAGCTCTTGTAGCTCATTCAGAACTGAAACTGCAAACAATGATGGACAATCCCAACTGGGTGTGCTGTGCCTTCAGCTTAACAATCATCCAACAGAATCCCTCCATCATTACCATCGACAACCACTCAACCTTGGCTCAACAATTACAAATGGCCTCACACTTGACCAAGAGCTGAACAAGAGAATTGGTTTAGCAGCTTCGACCGTCGCCAGACTAGCTAAAAAAATGTGGTTAAATGGCAAGCTGACTAGATCCACCAAATTCACAGTCTATAAAGTATGTGTTCTCAGTACCTTGCTACACAGCGGTGAGACCTGGTGCCTTTCCGCCAGACAAGAGCACTGCCTGAATACCTTCCATCTGCACAACCTTCAGAGTATTCTTGGGGTCAAGTGGACATCAGCAACACCATCTCCGCTGGCTGGGGCACATGCACCGGATGCCTGATGGGAAGTTACTGAGAGATATACTGTATTGGGAGCTAACTTCCAGCAGATGTGCTTGCAGACGACCACATCTCTGTTTCAAGTATGTGTGCAGATGTGGCATGGAAGCCATGAGTATGACTACCAAAACCTGGGAGAACATGGCAAAAGACCATTCCTGCTGGAGATAGATGCTGAGTACCATCCTGAGGGATGGAGACACAGGAAGACCAAACCACCAACAAACGACCAGCCGGCCAACCACATTTGCGACCATTGCAGCTGTGACTGTCACTCACACATTGGCCTTGTCAGTCACAAGAGATGCTGCAACACCAATCCAATCCAATCCAAGGCGCAGATCCATAGTCTTTTGAGACTAACGGATGCCAATCATACAAAAACATAATGCCCCCCTCATTAGGATGGTTCCCTGATTTATTTCGTTGTGTACTTTAAATTATGTTTTGGAATTTGTATTGATTGCCTAGATGTGTTCCTTCTATAATTAATTTCTTTGAATATAAATATATATATATATATATATATATATGTGTGTGTGTGTGTGTGTGTGTATTTTGTGTGTATCTGTGTTTGTCTGTCACCACTGCTTGACAACAGTGTAGGTGTGTTTACATCTCTGCAACTTAGTGGTGTGGCAAAAAAGACTGATTAAATAAGGACCCGGCTTCAAAAAGAAAATAAGTGCTGGGGATTGATTTGTTTGATTAAATTTTTTTATGGTAGTGCCCCAACCTGGCCACAGTCTAATGACTGAAGTAAGTAAGCAAAGAAAAGATACCAACCAATGCCCCATGAGTGAATTTGGTAGAGAATGTATAGAAGCCCATTGTATATATATATATATAAAGTGAAGGAGCATGGTTTGGTGGTTAGAGCATTAAGCTTACAATCGTGAGGTTGTGAGTTTGTTTCCTGGACCGGGCTGCATGTTGTGTTCTTGAGCAAGACAATGTATTTCACATTGCTCCAGTTCACTCAGCTGTAGAAATGAGTTGCAACATCACTGGTGCCAAGCTGTATCATCCCCCTTTGCCTTTCCCTTGGATAACATCAGTGGCATGGAGAGGGGAGGCTGATATGCATGGGTTACTGCTGGTCTTCCAGAAACAACCTTGCCCAGACTTGTGCCTCAGAGGGTAACTTTCTAGGTTCAATCCCATGGTCATTCATGACCAAGGGTGGGGGTCACCTTCACCACCCTTATATATATACTATTAAAACGAGTTTTGCACTTCAAGATTTTCCACTTGATGTAATTCACCATCTCTGAAGAGTATATGTTTAAGACAACCATCAATTTATCTAATTTTACATACATCTGCAATAACCTTCCATAGAGTTTCAAGTTAGGTTTTTACTTTTTAAGTTTGTATTATGCCATTAGAAGAATTTCCTGCATTTCTCCCTGAGGCCTTCATCAGAGGAGAGATGTTTTTCTACCTTTAGACTAGTTGTTCTCAACTAATGTCTGTTTGGCTCCCTGGAGGTCCACATTGAATTTTTTGGGGTACACACGAGCAAAATAGTAAATTGGGTCCACAGTATTATTCCAAGGGTCCATGAGAAAGTTTTGCTGTCAATGAATTTATTGCAAGAAATAGCTGTGTTTTTTTCCCTAACATTTTACATTGTTCAACCTACACAAGTGAATGTGTGAACAAGATGGGAATTTTTAAAGCAGTATCTAGAAAACTAATTTATTGTTCTGTCAAATGTAATACTTATGTATTCACACTATTTTTAATCCCATGGCAACGGTTTTTATCAGGCAACTACGTTGCACTAACGGTAATCATCTCAGCTGAGATCAGCAATTAGCACACAACAACAGTTTGGCATATTTTTATGTCAATGCTTTAAAGCATGCACTGTTTATTTATGTAAACTGTAATCACTGTGAAGACCATAAATTCAACGAAACTGTCATGGCTGGATGTGACTAAATTTCGTGAAGGACCAGAAGAATTTGCAGAAGGTTTATGAATTTGATAGGAAATGGTAGTGTAACTGCCAAAACTGCTGCTTTTATGCTATTATGGTGAGGAAGTCTTAGACTGAGTTGGAAATTTTTACATGAAGAGTCTAACAAACCTGTCAGATTCGTTGCATGGTAGCCTCTGTTATCAATTCCAAGAGTGATAGCGAATATTTATTTCAACTGGTAGACAAACAGGCAGAAAACTGCAGCAGATAGGGCTGCATATATTTTTGTCATCTGATTCAAAGCGAGTACACAGCACATGTAAATTTACGTCAACTGATGTTGTGGGCTTAATTAGCCATGAATTATCTTTTAGCTTTCTCAGTTCAATGATGTGACTGTTTATGTTTAGACATTGTAGGTTAAGTGTGAGCAGTAGTGTAAAGGGGGGGGGCACGTGCCCCAGGTACTGATTGAAGGGAAGGTGCCTCACCAAAAGCAAGAAAGATGAGACATTAAACAATTGTATATTTTTTATTATATCTCATTTCACACATTAGGTTTTTTAATGTTTCAATCGGGGAAGCTGGTGCATTAAATGGTTAAAATAAGGTGGTTTCGTAAAAGTAAACATTAAAAAAATAGATTTTGAATTAAAGGCTGTACCAAACCAGCAGGTAAATTAACTCTGGCAAAGTATTTGTTGCTAAAATATTGCTTTAAAATATTAATTACTTGTAACAAATAAGTACTATAAAATATTGTGGATTTTGTAATTGGTGGTGGGTGGGGGGTCATTTTTGAAGCTTGCACCGGGCACAGTTTACCCTAGCTACACCACTGGATGTGAGAGGTCTGATCTGTCAAGTTTGAACATAAAACAGGAAGAATATTTAGACGAGATTTGGCCGGTTTAAATGTTTAAGGGTTAAACATCAGATGGCGATGGAGTTCCACCGGAATAAAAAAGTAATCATAGGGTCCATTGATAAAAAATGGTTGAGAACCACTGTTTTAGACATTGGAAATTTGTATGCATATGCACATCTGTGCATATACACATCTGAACATATGCACATCTGAGCATATGCACACCTGAGCATATGCACATCTGAGCATCTACATACTTGAGCATATGCACATCTGAGCATATGCACATTTGAGCATATTCACATCTGAGCATATGCAAATTTGAGCATATACACATCTGAGCATATGCACATCTGAGCCTATTCACATCTGAGCATATAACATCTGAGCATACACACATTTGAGCATATACACATCTGAGCATATACATACACACACCTTTTATGTGTATAGATATGTTTTTGTCATTCCTGTATTTGTATATGTGTATATTTATATCATAGATAAAAATTCAAACCTTAGAATCTCCAACCACAAGTGTTCCAGTGTTCAATCAACTGAATTATTAGGTTCCTTGAATTAGCATTGGAAGTTGTTGAGTATTCCACAGATATGTGTACCTTGAATGTGTACAGTTCTATATTTAAAAGATGAGGAATTACATACATTATTTACATTTGATGGATATTTGTCCTCATCTTGTTTGTTATTAACACAACGATTCAGCTGATATACCCTTCAGCCTTCATCAGGTGTCTTGGGGAAATTTCGAACCTGGGTTCTCATTCCTAAGGTATTTTTTGATGTTATTATCATTATTATTTGGGTTACTGCCTGGAATTGAACTCGGAATCTTGGGATTAGTAGCCCATGCTCTTAAAAACTACGCTATATGCCTGGTAGAACTGACATGATAAGGTGTGTGACAAAGTTGGACCTTTAAATCACTGGTACAATCCATATGAAAGGCTTCCACACAGTTTCCATCTACTCAATTTCATTATGGGTCAGACCAAGGCTATAGAAAATGATACTGCAAAGTCGTGACAGATTATATTTACTACTATGTGTCAAGAGAATGTATAGTCTTGTACATTTGTCTGTGTGTTTGTATGTGTGTGTATGTGTGTGTGTGTCTGTGCAGGGGAGTGTTTGTGTGTATGTGTTTGTGCAGGGGTGTGTTTGTTGTGTGTGTGTACAGTGTTTGCACACAAGTGAATATGAGTGTGCAGGCACATGTCTGCTGGTATGTGTGTGTGTGTGTGTGTGTGTAGCTGTATATGGAGTGGCAGGTGTGTGTGTATGTGTGTGAACATTTGGCTTCCTAGGTTTTCCTTTCATCTATTCATGTATATGCATTTGTACAGACATGAATTTGAATACTATGATTGAGAGTCTTATAACAAATTCACTGACCTTCGAATGACCCCCTCCCTACCTTACACTCAACACTAATTCACCTTCCTCTCATTATCATTATATCCTAATTTTTCTTCTTCTCACTCTCACTGCTCCTCTCCGCTCTCTCTCTCTCTCATTGCTTCATTTCTATGAATTCTTAGGCTCACATAAGAGTGAACTATCTTGGCAATGAGTTTTTAGTAACAAGGACACAACCTATTGAACTTTGACTGGTTGTCCAATAACCCATAAACTGGGCCATCCATGCGCTTTGTGTGAAAGCACGTGTGTGTGTGTGTGTAAGCCATAGGTAGTTTAATTACTAGGATGTTAGACAGTCGACTGAATCTGTCGTGGTTCATAAGCTGTCACTATCCCTACATTGTGTCCATGCACATTGGTGTAGCACAGATCAGTAATGTAAGCTGGCACCAAGAAGTAGCACAGTATAATTTTCTCATGAAGGTACAAGGCTGGAAATGTGGGGAAAGAGGAAAAGGGAATAGAGGATTATATTGATCCCAGGTAACTATTGTAGTTCAGTTGTGATGCATGACTGGTTAGCTTGTAGTTTGGTTTCAGATCACTGCTACAAGTTATAACCTCTGGCTAGCTGTGTTCCCTTTATAAACATTATATGAAGACAAGGTCTTCAAGTGGTGATCTTACAACCTAATGGGTTATGGTAACTGACCCCAGCCTTTTGTGCACCCTGGACAGATTTCATAGAAGAAATCTTCTCATGAATCCAGGGATCACAGACATAAGAAAATGTAATGGTGTACATAATAATAATTATTACACATGTAATGCTCACGTGCTGGTGGCATGCAATAAGCACCATTCATGTGTGGGTCATTGTCAGTGCTGCCTGACTGGCTCCCCATGCCGGTGGTACATAAAAAGCACCATCTAAATGTAGTTGATGTTAGCCCCCCACCCGACTGGCTCCTGTGCCGGTAGCACATAAAAAGCACCATCTGAACGTAGCTGATGCCAGTGTCGCCTGACTGGCTCCTGTGCTGGTGGCACATAAAAAGCTCCCATTACGCTCTCAGGATGGTTGGCATTAGGAAGGGCACCCAACTGGAGATACATTGCCAGACAAGATTGGAGCCTGGTGCAGCCACTGGCTCTCCAGTCCCCAGTCAAACTGTCCAACCCATGCCAGCATGGAAAACGGGCGTTAAACGATGATAATGATGTAATACATATATATAATGCAAAAAAAAAAAATAATCCTGTAGACTACAGTAATCAATAAAATAGAAATAAAATTTACAAATTTATTCTTTCTGTGCAACTTGGGATCAAATGTTCCATGACCCATTGGTTAAGGACCCCCTGGTTATGGGACACTCTCTCTCCATCTCATATATTCATATACATGCACGCACACATACATGCATCATTATTAGTCTCCACCAGTGGTTCTCAACCATTTTTTACCTATGGACCCCTATGATTCCTATTTTGCTCAGTAATTGTAATCAGTGGCAGACTGGCCAGGTTGCCAGCTTGCCCAATGCTAAGTGGGCTCCTGCATCATAAGAATCCATATGTGGGGCCCCATGTTAGTATCTAAGGGGCCCACCCCCTCAAGTTTGAGAATTTTTTTATTCACTCCTGGAAGAATGCATTGGTTATTTCAGCCTGGCTGTGTTTGTAGACAGTTGTAAAGAATATTTTTAACAAAAAAAAAGTAAATGATAGCATTGTTGTTGTGGGTGAGCACCCCCTTGTAGTTGTGTGTGGGCCTCCTTGTAGTTGCGGATGGGCCCCCTTTGTAGTTGCAGGTGGGCTCCTTTGTAGTAGCAGGTGGGCACCCTAGTAGTTGTGGGCGGGCCCCCTTGTAGTTGCAGGTGGGCCCCCTTAGTCTCCTAGCTACCAATGTTTTTAGACCCAGTCCGCCACTGCTTGTAGTCAACTATTATTAGGAAATATATAAAAAAAGGTTGTTAAAATATTTTTTCTATTGTGGAAGTACAACCAGTTTATCACACATAAATTTTAACCACAAAATCTTATGTGAACTCCCAAAGGTCCTACGGACCTTAGTTGAGAGCCATCAGTCTACTATTTACTCTGTTTCTGCTTAATCTCTAACCAGGCACAAATCATTACATCTCAAACAACAGTGAGTACTTAGAGCTGACTTTTAGTTTGCTTTTTTGTAGATTTTATTTCGCTTTGAACTATTTCTGTCAGTTAAAACTTCAAAATAGTAACTGTCCTGTTACTGTTCTGAATGAAGGCTTACCAAGTAAGTTAAGCAAAGTTTGTGGAAAATGTAGCGAGTTTTTGAGAAAAATGTTAAATAAAATAACAAAACAAAGTATAGAGTTAATAATAGTAACGGTGAATAAATGAATAACAGAGTTAATATAATGTGGATTCAAGGATGCATGACTGAGTCTTATCTAGTGTTTTTCTATTTTTATTATCACTATCATCATCTGCACCATCATCATTGTCGTGAACACCACCATCATTGTTGTCGTCACCACCACCACCACAATCATCAGCTTCATCACAACCACCATCATCATCATCACCACTATTACCACCATCACAACCATCATCATTATCACCCCTACTGCCACAAACATCATCAACATCACCACCACCATCATCACCAATGTCTTAATGTTCATTCTTTGTTGTTGTGGGTTAGACACATTACAATACAGTATATTGTCACTCGTCTCAAGCTTCAGCCTTTAGAGGCCCACTATCTGCAACCTTAATCTCATCATAGTTCCTTCTTTAAACACATTAAAACAGACTCAGTTTGTTCCTTATTTACACCCACCTCACCACTCTTCTCCTGTATTCTTTTGAGCCAACAAATCCTCACCACTCTTTCCTTAACTCCAACATGGAAATTTATAGGGCTTTATCCCAATTTTATCTTTCTCTTTCATGGTACAGTGACATATGAAAATAGTTTTCTGTTTTATTTCATTATATCCTCATCATCTTCATTTAACATCTCTTTTCCATGCTGGCATGGGTTGGACATTTTTGACTGGAGCTAGCAAGCTGGAGAGCTGCTGCATACTCCAGTTGTCTGTTTTGGTTTGGTTTCTACAGCCAGTTACCCTTCCTAAAATGCCAACGACTTTACAGATAGTTCTGGGTACTTTTTTATATAGCATCAGCACAGACCCTTTTTACATGGCACCAGCACTAGCACTGGTGGGGTCACTGAGTAACTTGCAAAACAAAGACCTCTTGGTTGAGAGAAAGAATGGAACAGGTGAGAGGCTAGTGTATGACAGAGAGACAGACAAAGCTGTCTTATTATAGAGGAGATACTCAGCTACCCCAGTAGGACAAGGAAGGTGGGAAAAAGATAGGGAGAAAGATAAAGAGAAATAGATGGTGTTGGAGATGTGAATGTATATGGAAGGGCAGAGGTGATCAGAGTTGTTTGATCAAATGATTAAATACCTGACAGTACTTCGTCAAGTCCTCTTACATATTGATTTAAAATAGCAGAGTTCATTATCCTCCCAGAACTGGTTTACAGCAAGGCTGAATATATATATTCTTCAGTTCTATATTTAAGAGATGAGGAATTATGTACATTATTTACATTTGATGGGCATATGGCATAGTGGTTAAGAGCATGGGCTATTAACCCCAAGATTCCGAGTTCGATTCCAGGCAGTGACCTGAATAATAATAATAATAATAATAGTAATAATAATAATAATAATAACAACAACATCAAAAAATATCTTAGGAATGAGAAGCCAGGTTCAAAATTTCCCCAAGACACCTGATGAAGGCTGGAGGGTATATCAACTGAAACGTTATGCTAACAACAAACAAGATAATGACAAATATCCGTCAAATGTAAATAATGTATATATATATATTCTTGTACAGAATTAAGTCATAAACTATACCATAAAGTATGTGTGTGAGGGAGGGAGGGAGGAAGGGCGTTAGATTTGTTATATTTGTTTTGTCTTTGGAAAAAGAATAGGTCTTATATTATTTTTTAAATCCATTGAGAATAATGCATCAAAAGAATTATATTTCTATGGCTTGGTTTAAAGAAGTCAATTCATCGCTCATGACTGTGCTGCCACTGTTTCAATCATTGTCAATTTACACATGTTGGCGCTTTTATTGAATAAATTTACTCCTTAGTATTTCAAAATATTTTAATGTAATTTTGGTAAATATATCTGTTAAAATGAGATGTCAGTATTATTTTCATTTTTGTGTAATTTAGACAACAATTTATTCACCACACCCTGTATATAGCTATTGTCGAAAGTTTCCATAGAAAAGTAAAAATGAAAGAAGAGTTCTTTGTGTAGTCAATTGAGCTGAATGTTATTAAAAATAAAGTCTACCAGCCTAAGATTATATTATTAATCATCATCATTTAATGTCTGCTTTCCATGCTGGCATGAGTTTGATGGTTCAACAGCTGCTGACAAACTGGAGCTACATCAGGCTCCATTTGTCTGCTTTGACACAGTTTCTATGGCTGGATACCCTTCCTTGTGCCAATCACTTTAAAGAGTGTACTGGATGCTTTCAACATAGCTTTCAACAAGTGTTTTTTACCCAGCACCATTGCTTTTTACATGGCACCGGTACAGGTGCTTTTTATGTGGTACCAGTACAGGTGCTTTTTATGTGGTACCAGTACAGGTGCTTTTTATTTGGCACCAGCACAGGTGCTTTTTTATGTGGCACCAATACAGGTGCTTTTTATGTGGCACCAGTACAGGTGCTTTTTACGTGGCACCAGCACAGGTGCTTTTTATGTGGTACCAGAACAAGTGCTTTTTATGTGGTACCAGTAATGTGCTTTTTACGTGGTGCCAGTACAGGTGCTTTTTATGTTGTTACCAGTACAGGTGCTTTTTACATGGTACCAGTGGGGTCACCAAGTAGCTTGCAAGACAAGGATCCCACAGCTGAAAGAGGGAGTGGGTCTGGGGGAAGTGGCTGTGAGCCAGGTGATACATCTATGTGCGTGTGTGTGTTTATATTCACCTTTACACTCCATGGAAGCCACTCAGTAGGAGCAGTGTTGTTGTCATCTTTCCTGTCAAGAAATCATCCGCTTGCTTTGCACCTTTGATGAAATATGAAATATGATCCCTCATTCGAAAAACAGTTAATTGTTAGCAACAGGAAAAGCATCCATCTGTAAAACAATGCTTTGTTTGTTGGTTCACTTTATGGACGTAAAATGTACAAATAAATAAACGAACCTCTACTCTTTAACAAACCATGTTATAAGGCACAAGGAGGTGCTGTAGCAAGCACCGTATCATTATATCAAGTTGTCTTTAGACTGGAAACCTTGTCTGAATTCTTGCAACAGAATGGATTCTGCCAAAGACACTCAAGAACCAGACAATGGTATTAATCTGGTAACTGATAAGATTTCTCACCCAAACTTTTAGTTTAAATCCTTAAATCCTTAAAAATGTTTTAGCCCAAAGGCCGCAGCCATGCTGGGGCATAATGAGCAGATTTACATTGGTTGTTTCTTTTATTTTGTATTTGTTTCAGTCTGTGGCCATGTTGGGGCACTGCCTTGAAAAATTTTTAGTTGAATCAATCAATTCCAGTACTTTTTTTTTAAAGCCTGGTACTTATTCTACCAGCCTCTTTTGCTGAACTGCTAAGTTAAGAGGACATAAACACACCAACACTTATTGTCAAGTGGTAGCGAAAGACAAACACTGACTCGAAGACACAGACACACGCATGTATATAATTAAAGTGACAGAAGCAGTATTAACACCAAAAAGTAAAATTTATCCCCACTTAAAATTGGATGTTGTGTTATATCTGCCATGAGAGAACCTCTCATATGGTCTGCTGGTGCATATGAGCACTCTTGTTGACATTGCTAGCAAGAGAGAATCACAGTCATCTCTGCTGCTAAGATTATCAAATCACATGATTTCGGCCTTCTTTGGCCTTGTCAATGGTAGATACCTGGCTGCTGGAAATAGTAATTGTCCTGCTAGCAATATATATAAAATCACAGTCTAATCAGCCACTAGTGTTTCTTTTAAGTAGTGATAAATTTTACCCTTTGGTCTTAATACAACTCCTGTTACTTTAGTTATTTTTAATAAGCCCAGTGGCTTTTAATACCCAGTATACTTACTATACGATGGCTGGTGTTAGGCAAGACATACAACTGTAGAAACCATGTCGAAGCAGATGTTGGAGCTTCATGTAGTCTTCTGGCTTTTCAACTCCTGCTAAACTGAACAACCTATGCCAACATGGAAAAGGAACATTAAATGGTAATGATGATTGTGTGTGTGTGTGTGTGTGTGTGAGAGAGAGAGAGAGAGAGAAGTTCGTTATATCACTATGTTGACAATCTACTTAGTTTTTTCTCAAATTACTGTGTATGTATATATATATATTATATATATATATATATATATATATATATATAAGAGAACAACATACATACATACACACATGCACATATGCATGTGTGTGTAAGGCATCATTTTAAAACTGGTGAGTAGAAAATTATTGAATAACAAAAGTACTTTATTAGTGTGTGTGTGTGTGCATATGTACTACACACATCACACACATCTAGATTTACACCATTCACACACACACACACGAACTCAGAACTGTTGTGGCATGTATCAAATTCCCAAATTATTGCCAAATATTCTTCACTGCTTACCTCGGCACCTCGCCATCAATTATTTATGCTTATTCTAACAATTACAACCATGACAGTTATTTCATATTCCTTCTTTCTTTCCTTCCTTCCTTCCTTTCTTTCTTTCCTTCTTCTTTCCTTCTTTCTTTCTTCCTTCCTTCCTTCCTTCCTTCCTTCCTTCCTTCCTTCCTTCTTTTCTTTCCTTCTTTCTTTCTTTTTTTCTTCCTTTCTAGCTAATCTACTTGGATAGTTTTACTAAATAGCCTTCATTACAAGCGTAATGTCACTGAAATTTAACCATGCCATCTTGCCTTGCCTTACTGAAAACCCTTTAAGTTTTTGTCTGTTGGTGCTGTCATGATTATTTCTGGTTTTTAGTGTTTACAATTCCAAAAATTTTATGAGGCAAGTGAAACCCCACCTCCCCCTATTACTTACACATCCTTCCTCCCCAGACCCTGCCCACTGTAATTCTCCTACCTTTCTTATGTTGGATTTACACTCCAGTTACTACTCCCCATGCCTGCTGTTCAAATCAATCATTAACCACATTAAAATTAATTATATGTCTCATCCTGAATGTATTTATATGTATGTATGCACGTTTGCATGTGTGTATGTACATAAATGTGTATGTATGTACATACATATATATCGTATCATATAGTTATCTATCTATATACATACATATAGTGTACGAAGGGTAGATTGTTGCCATTTTATATTTTTTATTTCGAGCGTGCACGGTGTTTGGATTTTGATTTTGTCGACTACACAGCATAGTAGGGTCAGTTGAGCACTGTCTATGAGAAAAACGGCACCTTGACGCAATTCACTATGATGGAAATTTGGAAGCATGTACTGCTTGCTGTTTGTGCCAGAAGCTCCAATATGAACATTTCATAGTGTTTGGGTGTCAATCCTGAGGACAGTGCAAAGTGAGTATATGTACTGAGAGTGATTAAAATCAAACATCCAGTCAACATTATGGTGTTTGGTGAGATCACTTGTGATGGCAACGTTATGCCTTCATTCATCTCCTCGCATTGCCTCAGACTCAACACGGAGGCCTTGTAGTATAACTCCAGGCTGACCAAAGCCTTGTGAATGGATTTAGCTAACAGAAACTAAAAGAAGTCTGTTGTTTATATATTTGGCACCAGTGCAGGTGGCACGTAAAAAGCACCCACTACACTCACGGAGTGGTTGGCGTTAGGAAGGGCATCCAGCTGTAGAAACATTGTCAGATAAGACCGGAGCCTGGTGCAGCCTTCTGGCTTCCCAGATCCCCGGTCGAACCGTCCAACCCATGCTAGCATGGAGAACGGACGTTAAACGATGATGATGATGATGATGATATATATATATATATGTTTGCTTATGTGTGTGTGAGGAGGTTGAGTAGCAGAGGGGTAATGCACATGGGTTACTTCCATGGGGGAAATATTATCTTACCTAGAAACAGGTAAGGGTTAGCAGCAGGAAAGGTAACTGATCACAGAACATCTGCCTTGACAGGTTCTGTTTGACCCATGCAAGCATGGAAATATGTACGCTATATTGATAAACAAGGCCATGTATGTATTCTTTTATTCTTTTACTTTGTTTCAGTCATTTGACTGTGGCCATGCTGGAATACTGCCTTTAGTCAAACAAATCAACCCCATGACTTATTTTTTTGTAAGCCTAGTACTTATTATATCAGTTTCTTTTGCTGAACCGCTAAGTTACAGGCATGCAAACATACCAACATCGGTTGTCAGGCGATGGTGGTGGGGACAAACACAGACAAACAAGCATATATATGTTAGTAGGCATCATCATCATCATCATCGTTTAACGTCTGTTTTCCATGCTGGCATGGGTTGGACGGTTCGACTGGGGTCTGGGAAGCCAGGAGGCTGCACCAGGCCCCAATCTGATCTGGCAGTGTTTCTACAGCTGGATGCCTTCCTAAACCCAACCACTCCGAGAATGTAGTGGGTGCTTTTTGGATGCCACCGGCACAGGAGCCAGAGGAGTTGGCATTGACCATGATCGGATAGTGCTTTTTACATGCCACCGGCACGGAAGCCAGTCAAAGCACCACTGGTATCGGCCACATTCAAATGGTGCTTTTTACGTGCTACTGGCACAGAGGTCACAAATACAATTTCCATTTGATTTGATTTTGATATTGATGATGATGTACTTGACTCAATAGGTACAGTGGGCTTCTTTCAGTTTCCGTCTACCAAATCCACTTACAAGGCTTCAGTTGGACCAAGGCTATAGTAGAAGACACTTGCCCAAGGTGCCATGCAGTGGGACTGAACCCAGAACCTTGCAGTTGGAAAGCAAGCTTCTTACCACACAGCCATGCCTGCACCTATTTATGTAAATGTATGTATGTGTGTGTGTGTGTGTGTGTGTATTTATAAAGGAAGTGTAATTTATTACATCAACATACCCCATTTCTTAAATAAACAAAAAAAAAAGACCAACAAATATTTACTTTTCTTTTGCACTTTGATAATTTCGTCATTATATGGTTAAATGAATGTAAGTGAATGTGGTTTTACAATATCATTAATATTATCCAAATGGATATATTTTTATGTTATTAGCTAGACAATAAATAGAAACTGTCCTCATTTTTCTTAATGCAGGTCAGACAAGCCTGCTGTATAGTTACCAGTATTTCCCTAGAGAACACCGTTTAGGAACCACTGATAAAGCTATTTGAAATGGTTTGTGTTGTAGACAACATTTCGTTGCTGCTGGTTGCTCTTTTACTTAAGTATGCTAATAGTTGCAGTCCTCTTTGCCAGCATCTAGTAACAAGATTTGTTCATTATTTTAATATCAGTATCATTTTTCAATGATGATGATGGATACTACTACTACTACTACTAATAATAATTAATTTTTTTTATTAGCCAACAGGGGTCATATACAAAACATTAATTGACATGCAACAAGATAAAAAACAAAAACAAGATGATACAATGGGTTTTCGCATGTATACAATATAAATAACTGTTAAAAATTAAAGAAATTAAACTCCCTGTAGGGGAGTCACTTTGAGGTCCAGGTAGAAAAATCCACGAAAGCCACAGGTGCCTGAACAACAGGGCAAGAGCCCCCTTTTTTTCTACAGGTGCATGCTCAGAATTGGTCCTTTCACACTGGCCATTCTTCCAATAATAATAATAATAATAATAATGATGATGTTCCACATTTGGCAGAAGGCCATCAGATGTAGGATGATATTGAATCAGTTCCAATATAAATAGTACATCTATTTTATCAACTCCAGAGAGATGAAAAGTAAAGTCTGTGAATGCAGGGTTTGAACTCAGAACATAGAAAGGGTAAAAACATAAATATTGATACAGTATTTAGTCCACTACTCTACCATTTGTTGCACTTTACATCTTCCTATTTATTACTGTTATCATTATTATTATGAAGGTGGCAAGCTGGCAGAAACGTTAGCACGCCAGGCGAAATGCTTAGCAGTATTTTGTCTGTCTTTAACATTCTGAGTTCAAATTCTGCTGAAGTTGACTTTGCCTTTCATCCTTTTGGGGTTGATAAATTAAGTACCAGTTATGCACTGGGGTCGATGTAATTGACTGAGTCCCTTTGTCTGTCCTTGTTTGTCCCCTCTATGTTTAGCCCCTTGGGGGCAATAAAGAAATAAGAATCATCAGCATGAAGGAGCGAAATGCTTAGTGGTATTTCGTCTGCCGCTACAATCTGAGTTCAAATTCTACCAAGGTTGACTCTGCCTTTCATCCCTTTGGGGTCAATAAATTAATTTGAGGCTTTGTGCCTCCAATAGAAAGCATTGTTATTATGAAGGTGGCAGAATCGTTAGCATGCTGAGCAAAATGCTTTGCAGCGTTCCGTCTGTCTTTACATTCTGAGTTCAAATTCTGCTGAGGTCAAACTTTGCTTTTCTTCCTTTCAGGGTCGATAAATTAAGTACCAGTCAGGTACTGGGGTTGATATGATCAACTACCCTTCTGCCTCAAAATTTCAGGCCTTGTGCCTATAGTAGAAAGGATTATTATTATTAAGATGGAGGTGTGGCAGATTTTGTGTATCTTTATGTTCTGAGTTCAAATTCCGCCGAGGTTGACTTTGCCTTTTGTTCTTTCAGAAACAATTGAAAGTACCAGTTACACACTGAGGTCGATGTAATCAACTAGCTCCCACCCCCAAAGTTTCAAGCTTTGTGCCTATAGTAGAAAGGATTATTATTATTATTATTATTATTATTATTATTATTATTATATTATTCTGTGAGCTGGCAGAATCATTAGCACACTGGTCAAAATACTTCATGGTATTTTGCCCATTGCTACATTCTGAGTTCAAATACCGCTGAGGTTGACTTTGCCTTTCATCATTTTGGGGTCGATAAATTAAGTACCAGTGAAACATTGGGGTTGATGTAATCGACTATCCCCCTCCCCCAGATTTCAGGCCTTGTGCCTATAGTAGAAAGGATTATTATTATTATTATTATTATTATTATTATGGCAGCAAGCTGACATAATTGTTCGCACACTGGACAAAATGCTTAGTGGCAGCTCCTCAGGCTCTTTATGTTCTGAGTTTAAATTCCACTGAGGTTGACTTTCCATTTCATTCTCCCAGGATCGATAAAATAAATACCACCTGAGCACTGAAGTCAGTATCATTGATTTAGCATTGTTATTATTATCATTATTAAGGTGGTGAGCTGGCAGAGTCGTTAGCACACCAGAAGAAATACTTAGCAGTATTTTGCCTGTCGCACTGTTCTGAGTTAAAATTCTGCCGAGGTCGACTTTGCCTTTCATCCTTTCGGGGTCAATAAATTAAGTACTAGTGAATCACCGAGCTCGATGTAATCGACTAGTCTCTTCTCCCAAAGCTGCTGCTCTTGTGGTAAAATTTGAAGCCATTATTATTTATTGTCTTTGCACAGCTTCTAATGCTGGAGATGTAATACAGTTCACTACCAGTGAACTAAGGTAGCACTCCTTATTTTTCGAACACCCTCCGGAGTATTCGAGCAGTTCCAAGCAGTGCTGTTTTCTACAAGTACTCCACACTTATTCCAGCCCTTATTTGTTCCATGTGCTTCTCAAGATTTTTGCTTACTGTTCCCAAGGCTCCGACTACCTCCTTTTTCAGCGACCACAACTGCTTAACCTTCCAAGCTAACCTGTCATATTTATTGACTTTTCTTCCTTATCGCATACCTTGTTGTCAACTGGGCATGCTATATCTATGATCCAGCATCGTTTGCTTTCTTTTCCTATATCATTATCATTATTATTATTATTATTATTATTATTATTATTGGAAACTGATGCTGATGTCTATCTAATAATAACCAATATAACTGCTAGTTGGTTGGTTGATTCCTCAGTGGCACTTTAGGTCATAAAGACAGAGAGATAGAGAGAGGGAGATAACATAGGAGGTGCAGAATGAGTGTCTTGTATACTTCTGAAAAATATACAAATTTTTAATGAAATTTTGCAGTGATAGGTTTTTGATTGAGTAGACTGCAAATTTATTGATAAAATTTAGAGAAATTATGACATACATTTATTGCAGATATATAAATGAGAAATTTGTTTTAATTTAATTTTAAGGTAATAAATATTTTTATTTTGAAAATTTGTCTTCAATTCACCATTTTGTATAAACACCAAGAAATTCATTAAAAATATAATTACTGTATATATGTGTGTGTGTTGTGTGATCATCATCATTTAACATCCGCTTTCCATGTTGGCATGGGTTGGACGTTTGACTGAGGACTGGTGAGCCAGAAGGCTGCACCAGGCTCCAATCTGATCTACAGCCGGATGCCCTTCTTAATGCCAACCACTCCGAGAGTGTACTGGGTGCTTTTACATGTGACTGGCATGAGGGCCAGTCAGGCAATTCTGGCAATGACCACGCTCAAAAGGTGTTTTTTTTACATGCTACCTGCATGAGAGCCAGTCTGGCAGCCCTGGCAACGACCATGCTTGAAAGTTGTTTTTCATGTGCCACCAGCACATGTGCCAGTAAGGTGACACTGGCAACAATCACGCTTGAATGTTGCTTTTTACATGCCACCAGCATGGGAGCCAATCCGTAGCCCTGGCATTGATCACATTGATGTGCTTTTAATGTTCCACTGGCACGCATGCCAATCAGGTGGTACTGTCATTGGCCATGTCAGCAATTTTGATTTGATTTGATTTCACTTGCCTCAATAGGTCTTCGCAAGCAAAGTTTATTGTGCCATATTTCTTGATATTGCCCACGGTGGGAAAAGTTGCTCTTAACACTCTGTTATTAAAATAATGAGTAAATCTCATCAGTAGACTATTATTATCATTATTATTCTTATTAGGTGGTGAATTGGCAAAACTATTTCAGTGCCAGACGAAATGTTCAATGGCATTTCTTCTAGTTTTATGTACTGAGTTTGGATAAATTAAGTACCAGTTGAGCACTGGATTACTACTACTTCTACTACTACTACTACTTATTATTATTATTATTATTATTATTATTATTATATTATTATTATTATTATTTTTATTATTATTATTGCCATGGTCAACTTTGCCTCTCATCCTTTCGGGGTTGATAATTAAGTACCAGTCAAGTACTGGGGTTGATATGATTGAATTACCCATTCCCCACAAATTTCAGGCCTTGTGCTTATAGTAAGAAAAGATTATTATAATTATTATTATTGTACCTTAGCTGCTCTGGTTGTAAACTTCAATGGAATTTTTTTTGTGAACATTGTATAAGACATTCTGAAGAGAAAGTGGGTTTTAAAAACACTGTCGCCCAACTCTAATTAGGTGAAATCACAGCCATTTTTCTCCATTGTCTACAGTCAAGAGATAAATATTTTTATTAAAAATGTCAACAAGTTTGACATATGAAGAGGCGAATAGCAGTGGGAGGTAACCGTAACAGCCATGGTATGAGGAGGAGGAGGAGGACTCAGTTTTGCCATAAAGCTTGAAAGTTATGCTTGTTGAAGCAAAAAAAAGTGGTTTTATCCTTAATCTCTTTGGTGAAATGTAAAAGTAAGTTGTGTGTGTATGTGTGTGTGCATGTATGCACTTTGATAATAGCAACAGTGCACTAGTAAAATGCAACAGCTGGACAGAGCAGCATTATGGTAAAGAACAATTACAACAACAAGTGCAGGCATGGGTGTGTGGGTCAGAAGCTTGCTTCTCAACTCTGTGGTCTTGAGTTCAATCCCACCGCACATCACCTTAGGCATGTATTTTCTACTATAATCTTAGTCCTTGTGAGTGGATTTGGTAGATGGAAGCTGAAAGAAGCCTGTTGTATATATTAGTCATACTGCTTGTAACTGGGGTTTGAACTGACATCTACTATTAGATGTTTGGTATGAAGATTTAGCTACGGTAAATAAAATTTAGAGTCAATATCATCTTCAACCATTATCCTTATTCCTTGAAGTCCAACACAATGATGCGATTATACATAATCCAATGTGGTTATACATAACCCATTACAATTGGTGACCCCTGACGGCTAACTCTGTTAGAAAAAAAAGGGGTATACTGCTCTAACAATGGCCAATCTAATGTAGGTCACTCATTATCTATTTCAACTTTTCATGGCATAGAAAAAGTTAAGGAGTCAAGTGGAAAACACATAGATCTGATCTGTGTTCTTCCTTGACAGAACAATACAGCATGTGGCTAGGGAGAATTTCTAGATTCAATTTCAAATCTCATGTAGGGCCAAATGAGGTCTCTACATTTGGGTTATATAAGTAAACAGTTCAAAAGAGAAAAAGAAACATCAACCCAATATTAATAACATTTTTTCACCCTTCTAATGTAGTTATACCCTGTTATATTTAAAATTCAAATCCCTTCTACTTTTTCGAGCCAACTTTGAATGCTCTTCTGCATCTCATCTATTTTGGAAAGGGAGAGGGAGGGTAGTTTTCAGCCCTGCTTCTTATTCCGTTTCAAGTTTGTGGGTTTTACATTTTATTGCACCACTTGCCCTACATACAGGTCTTGCTTGTAAATGTGGAACGTTTACAGGTAAGACCAGTTATAAATAAAAGATGATCTATATAGGAATTTCAAATGAGGATTAGAGCTGACATTGTGTGTGTGTGTGTGTGAAGGAGTGGTAGGAAGGTATTTTGTCACAGGCAAATCTCAAATTGTTCTTTATGAATGTATGAAGTTATATTTGGGTGTGTTTGTGTTTAGACAGACAGACAAACGGATAGGTAGATAGATAAATAGATAGATAGACAGATAGACACAAAGTTAGAGGATAGGTGAGCAGAGAGAGAGAGAGAGATTTTTCTATAACCTGCCTATATTGGTAAAACAACCATTACATAACTGCTTGCTTTGGGGTTTTCTTAACTGACTTAGATTAGGTTCCCTGCTTTACTTCATGGTTGAATAGCAGAAAGGATATACAGCTGTAAAATCAATTGATCTTAACAAAAAGCCACAGCGTTATGCAAGCATGGAAAATTAGATGAGAAACAGCTAGCAAGGCAAAGGAATCTATTTTCTGTTCTAAAGGAATATTTAGAAATAAGGCCTAAGCATGGATATAGGCTTCTGGTTCAGTTCTTCTGCATGACACCTTGGGCATGTGTCTTATACTATAGCGCTGGATGGATTTGGTCCTTGGAAACTGAAAGAAGCCTGTCATGTGTATACATATGTGTATGTGTGTATGTTTGTGTCTTGACATTGCAAGATAGTCCACCACAAGCATCCATATTATACAAGCAGTGTCCATTGGTTCCAGTCTTCCATGGAAAGGGGAAAGAAAAGACATGTCTGGTCATGGGAAAAGATTACCTTATTTGGGGACAGGTGGGGGGTGGACACAGGAAGACAAAGGAAATACAAACTCACTCTCTCATACACATGCAAGTACACATACACACACACACACGATGGGCTTCTTTCAGTTTCTTTTGGCCAAATCCATTCAGAAAGTTTTGGTCAGCCCTGGGCTATAGCAGAAGACACTTGCCCATGGCACAGTACAGTGGGACTGAACCCAAAGCCCCGAGCAACACCTGTGCCTCGTTTTTCTAAGTATTTCTCTAGGACACAGGAAATGCATTTCTTTGTTTTGCTAGTTGTTTTCCATCCAGTTTCCCTTGCTTGCCTTGATGTGGTGTTCAAAAACCACCTTAGCCATGAAGAAGCTATCGGTTTTACAACTGATGACCCAACCATGAAACAAGTACTGGGTTACACGTTACTAGTAGCAATCGAGAATGACCTCACACACACATGTGAGTTTATTAGTAAGAATAAGGCTTACAGTACAGAATAAAGTATTTTTCAAGAAGTAGAGTATAAAAACAATGTATGAATATATAAAGTGTCACAGATGCCTATACACTGTGACTTATCAACAGACAACATATTTAGCCCCACCCCCTTCTAAATAACAATATTTCATTGTGTTAAAAGAAAGTCATTGTTCTCCCTCCATGGGGGCCTGTATGAATGGGTTTAATGTGAAGAAAGCATAAATTAATGATCTAGCCAATGGAATCAAATTGCTTGTAATATTAATGTCTGCCTATATAAACAAATAATGTGCACATATCTGGAAAGAGAATATATTTTGTGTAATGACAGCCAAATGTGAATTGGGGGAAACCTTCCTATTTAGTACAGCACACACACACACACACACAGCTCACAGTTTTGTGTCCTTGTTGTCTGTGATGATCTTTCATTTTTGTAAGTACAGCTGTGTGTGTGATATATGTAAATATGTGTGTGTGTGTGTGTATATATATGTGTGTGTGCTAAATATGTTGTCTGTTGATAAGTCACAGTGTATAGGCATCTGTGACACTTTATATATTCATTCAGGCGCAGGAGTGGCTGTGTGGTAAGTAGCTTGCTAACCAACCACATGGTTCCGGGTTCAGTCCCACTGCGTGGCATCTTGGGCAAGTGTCTTCTGCTATAGCCCCGGGCCGACCAATGCCTTGTGAGTGGATTCGGTAGACGGAAACTGAAAGAAGCCTGTCGTATATATGTATATGTATATATATGTATGTGTATGTTTGTGTGTCTGTGTTTGTCCCTCTAGCATTGCTTGACAACCAATGCTGGTGTGTTTACGTCCCCGTCACTTAGCGGTTCGACAAAAGAGACCGATAGAATAAGTACTGGGCTTACAAAGAATAAGTCCTGGAGTCGATTTGCTCGACTAAAGGCGGTGCTCCAGCATGGCCGCAGTCAAATGACTGAAACAAGTAAAAGAGTAAAAAAGAGTATATGTGTGTGTGTGTGTATGTGTGTGTGTATATATATGTGTGTGTGTGCATGTGTATATATATGTGTGTGTGTGTATGTATTCTTTTGTTTCAGCCATTTGACTGGCCATGCTGGAGCACTGCTTTTAGTTGAACAATTCAAGCCCAAGACTTATTTTTTGTAAGCCTAGTACTTATTCTATCAGTCTCTTATGCCAAACTTCTAAGTTACAGGGGATATTATCATCATCATTGTTCGACCGTGGTCGAGACAATGGAATTTACTATGTTACGCCAGACTTCATGGTCCATCATAGCATTACGGAGGTCCTGTTGCTGGATGCCTGTATCCCTGGAGATTACATCAGGGTAGGAGAGTGTGCGCCCTCTGGTATTGCGAGTAGATGGCTTCCAGAGGAGAAGAGTAGAAATTACTTCTTTTTCAGCTCTGCAACAATGTCCAGCAAACTGGACTCTCCTACCTTTCACAAGAGATGACACAGGTGGTAGTTTCCCATATATTTGCATTTTGGTTGGATGGCGCTTCCACGAGAGATTTTAAGCTCTCATAAGGAGGCGAGTGTAGGTTCCATCCAACTGCCTCTCAAGCTTCTTTGATAACGTCCAGGTTTCTGAGCCATATAGTAGAATTGGTTCGACTGTGGCTTTGAATATTTCAAGTTTGAAGTCTCTACTTAGATTTGATGACCAGATCTTATGCATGTCATTACAGGCTGACCAGGCCATACCCTTTCTAGTTAGAAAGTCTTTTCCAGATGATGATATGTATGACCCAAGATATTTATAATCAGAAACCATATTTAAAGGCGCACTGTTGAGAGTATGAATGATGCAATCACTGTTGGACAGGCACTTGTTTATGTATTCAGTTTTGGCCTCATTGAGGTAAAGACCTACACAATTTGAGGCTTGTTCAAGAGATTGTAAAAGAGACTGGGCATTGGAGAGAGAATCACTGATAAGAGCGTGATAAGAGCGATGTCGTCAGCAAAGTCAGTGTCTGTCAAGTACTCAGCTGGGTGTCTGGAACTTCTTCTTGGTTTTATTTCAAAGCCCTTGCCAGAGATGGTATCAACTGACATACGTAGCACATAATCAACAACAACATTAACACACCAACACTGGTTGTCAAGCGATGGTGGGGGGACAAACTCAGACACAAATGCACAGACACACAAACATACACACAAACACACACACACACGATGGGTTTCTTTGTTTCTGTCTACCAAATCCACTCACAATGCTTTGGTTAGCCCAAGGCTGTAGTGGAAGACACTTGCCCAAGGTGCCATGCAGTGGGACTGAACCAGGAACCATGTGATTGGGAAGCAAGCATCTTACCATACAACCATGTATATATATTCTTTCTATTAAAGGCACAAAGCCTGAAATTTTGTGGTGGTGGAGGCTTGTCAATTACATTGACCCCAGTACTTAGTTCATCAACTCTGAGAAGATGAAAGGTAAAGTTGACCTTGGCAGAGATATGTAATAAATATATTTGTGTGTCTATAAGTGTTGGAGTGGCTGTGTGGTAAGAAGCTTGCTTACCAACCACATGGTTCCGAGTTCAGTCCTACTGCGTGGCACTTTGGGTAAGTGTCTTCTACTATATCCTCAGGCTGACCAAAGCCTTGTGAGTAGATTCGATAGACAGAAACTGAAAGGAGCCCATCATATAAGTGTGTGTGTGTGTCTGTGTTTGTACCCCCACCATCGCTTGACAACCGATGGTGGTGTGTTTACATCCCTATAACTTAGCAGTTCAGCAAAAGTGATTGATAGAATAAGTGCTAGGCTTACAAAGAATAAATCTTGAAACAAATAAAACAGTAAAGAGTGTGTGTATGTGTGTTTATATATATATATATATATATATATATATATATGCATGCATGTATGTATATATATATTTATCTTCTAAATAAATATAGTTATATCTGTCTGTGTATTTCTTTCTCTATATATATGAGTGTGTGTGTGTGCAGTGGCTAGATGATATGTTAAAGCTACACCAAGGAGTATATGTTACTCGTGTTTAAGGAGAAACTTGAGTGACGCTTAATCAAATATGACTAATGATTCAATGATTAATCAAGATATGTTAGAATTGTATGTATCTCTCACGTTTTAGTCTCTCTCTCTCCCCCTCTCTTTGTTCAGTCTTTCCTTCACCCCTCTCTCCCTCTCTTTGTTCAGTCTTTCCTTCACCCCTCTCTCCCTCTCTTTGTTCTGTCTTTCCTTCACTCCTCTCTCCCTCTCTCCCTCTGTCTGTACTGTCATGATCTGACACAGAACTCTGCTGTTTAATTTGAAAACTTTAATCATATCTGTATTGTGAGGACATACTTAGCTATGTGGTTGAGAAGGTCAATTTACAAACATTTGATCCCGGTTCAGTCCCCAAATTTTTTTTTGTTTCTTTAAATGTGGCAGCTAATGCATTTTGAGTGAAATTTGAGGTAGGGAAGTATGTGTGTGTGTGTGTGTACATATGTGTTTATCTACACGTGTATGTATATGTGTGTTTATACATGTGAGTATGTGTATACATGTGTATATATACACGTGAGTGTGTGCATGTGTATATACATTTGTGTTTATGTACACACATTTATATATGCATGTGTGTTTATACATGTTTGTATATATACATGTGTGTGTGTGTATACATGTGTGTTTATCTACCTGTGTGTATATGTGTATATATTTATATGCCCATATGTGTGTATACATGTCTATATATACACGTGATTGTGTGTATGCACATGTGTATATACACTTGTGAGTATATGACTGTGTATACATGTGTGTCTGCATGTGTGTGTATATGTACATGTGAGTATGTGTGTATATATACGTATATACATATATACATATATGAGTGTGCGTGTATATACATGTACATGTGAGTGTGTTTGTGTATGCATGTGTGTGTATACATGCATATATATACACATGTGATTGTATGTGTGTTTGTATGCATGTGTGTGTATATACACGTGAGTATGTGTATGTATGTTAATGTTTGCTGACATGAAATAGTGCATGAAATTGTGTAATTTCACCACCAGACACGTCAACATTGTCACATCATCATCATCATCAGTAGCAAGAACATCATCTTAATTATCACCTGGAATATTATCATCTCATCAGAAACTTCATCTCTCCATCATCAAATTTCCATCTTCATCGTATTATTCATCACCATCAACATCATCTTCATCACTGTACATCATTATGATCATCAACAGAATTCTTAGATGCAGGCATGGGTGTGTGGTAGGAAGCTTGCTTCTTGACCATATGGTTCTGGGTTCAGTCCCACTGTGTTCAGTCCCACCTTGAGCAAGTGTTTTCTATAGCCATAGGCTGACCAAAGCCTTGCAGGTGGATTTGGTAGACAGAAACTGAAAGAACCCTTTTATTTGTATGTCTGTGTGTGTGTGTGTGTATGTTTGTGTTTGTCCCCACTCAGTGCTTGACAACCGCTGTTTGTGTGTTTATGATCTTGTAACTTAGCTGCTCAACAAAAAAGCCTGATAGAAAAAGTATCAAGCTTCAAAAAGATGTGAGTATTGGGGTCGATTCGTTCAACTAAAAATTCTTGAAGGTGGTGCCCCAGCATGGCCGCAGTCTAATGACCGAAACAAGTAAAAGATAAAAGATATTTATTTTATTATTATTAGTGAGCTGGCATGACCATTTCCTCACCAGACAAAACAGCAGCATTTCTTCCAGTTTTACATTCTGAGTTCAAATTCTGCTGGATTCGACTTTACTTTTCATCCTTTTGGGGTCGATAAAATAAGTACCAGTTGAGCACTGGGGTCGATGTAATCAACCTAGTCCAATCTCCTTGATCATGCTGGCCTTGTGCCAAAATTTGAAACCATTATTATTATTATTTTTAAAGCAGCAAGCTGGCAGAAACATTAGCACACTGGGCGAAATGCTTAGCGGTGTTTTGCTGGTCAGTATGTTCTGAGTTCAAATTCCACTGAGGTCAACTTTGCCTTTCATCCTTTTGGGGTCAATAAATTAAGTACCAGTTCAGTGTTGGAGTTGATCTAATCGACTGCCCCCCCACCCTGTCCCCAAAATTTCAGGCCTTGTGCCTATTATAGAAAGGATTATTATTATTATTATTATTATTATTATTATTATTATTATAGTACTGCCTTACTAGATGGTTTACAGTGTTTTTCTCAGGTTAAAGGTCAACATAAACATTCATATTTTTTCACATTCTGCAGCATTAATTAACTTTATGACAACAATAACAAAAAAAAATGGTCTAGAAATATTTTATTGATTTGCTTTACTTTTACTTTTTCTTCTGATTTCTCATCTTTTTCTTCTTTTTCTCCTCCTCCCTTCTTTATTATTATTATTATTATTATTAGGGTGATGAGCTAGCAGAACTGTTAGCACGTTGGACAAAATGCTTAGTAGTATTTTCATCTGCTGCTATGTTCTAAGTTCAAATTCCACCAAGGTCTACTCTGCCTTTCATCCTTTTGGGGTCAATAAAATAAGTACCAGTTACGCACTGGGGTACCCCCTTCCCCATAAAATTTTCAAGGTCTTGTGCCTAGAGTAGAAATAAATAATAATAATAATAATAATAATAATTATTATTATTATTATTATTTTCATCTTCCTTCTGTTTCTTTTCTTTCTTCTGCTCATTCTTCACTTCTCCCTTTATCTTCCTTTGTCTTCTCTTTTGCTTTTCTTCCCCTTCCTCCCCCTCACCAACCCTTATTCTCCTCCTCAACCTCCTCTTCCTCCACATCATCCTCTTCCCTTTCCTCAACCTCCTCCCCAATCCTATTCTTATTTTCCCTCTCCTCTTATTCTCCTCCTCATCCATATCATCTTCCTTCCACTCCTCCTTCCCTCACCATTCCTCCACATCCTGCTCCTCCTCCTTGTCCTGTTCTTCCTCATCCTGCCCCTCCTCATCCTTGTCCTGTTCTCCCTCCCTTAATTTTACCCATTATTACTATTACCCCCACCTCTCCCCACCCACTAACTGTCATGATCTATGAGAAGCAAAATAGATTCAGTCATTCCAACCACCCCCACACCCCACCCCACCTCATTCTAAATCAATCAATTCTGAAATAATTATTGTTTCCTTCAGAGACCATTCTAGAGAGGAATCACCGATAGCTCATCAATAGATAATCATTTTTAGCTCGTTTTTAATAGTTCTCTTTGCATCAACATTTGCATATAATAATAATATTAATAAGAATAATAATAATAAATGAACATACAAATATAATAAAATGAAATAAAATATAAAACAAACGCGATGTTTTATAATTTTTGTCTCTCATATTTCTAAAGCTAATAATTCTTGTCTGTTATTTTGCTGGTTATTTGATTCAAAAACTGAAGAATTTTTTTTTCTGTTTTGTTTAATGATATTTTTAATTAAACCAAATTGAAATGCTAATTAACAGTTAATATCTACCATACATGAAACATTAGAGAAAAAAATGCCAAATAACCGACTCACATCATGATGTAAATCTCATGGATGCATTGAACTATAGACTCAAAAGCAGATATCGATTAGTTTATGGTTATGCATTATGTACTCTGAAGAGTTAATTTTAGCTGTTAAGAGGTCAGGACCTGGTCAATAACTGATGCTTTAATATTCAGTTTAGCTAAAATGCTTTCTATAAACTATCTTAACTGGAACGAATAAAGTTAATACCGTTTATTTGTTGTCTGGAAGTAATTTGAGTTAGCTACTTTTGCAGGTGTAGCATGGAATCAGTCGGTAAAGATTTGTCCCGCAGAAGGTGGTCAGCAGGGAGGGGCGTTATCTCATGAGTCAATGGGAGATAGGAACTTCTTCACCACATGCTTAGTCTTTCCATGTAATGTGTCTTTCGAATGTCGGCATGGTGAAGACTAGTCTTTTTGTTGTTTTTCAGCTTCAGGTCAATGTGATAAGATTATTCCAGCCTTATCTATCAATAGCCGTCATCGTCATTTTAATGTCCACTTTTTTTTCCCTTACTTGTGTGGGTCAGGCAGAATTTGATGAGAAATTTCCCACGGCCAAAAGCCTTTCTTGGTACCATCCCCCACCTACTTCTAAGGGCCACACATTTTCTCCAAGAATGAGTGGAAATGAACAACGACATTTGTATGATGGTGATGCTCATTTGCAACTGTCATGTGATATCAAGACAAGGTTGCACTCACACACAGAGTAAGCTTCCTTCAGTTTACATCTACCAAATCCACTCACAAGGCTTTGATCAATCTGGGGTTACAGATCAGCCACAGGGTTGGTAAGCAAGCTTCATAGCCACCCTCAGATATTTTATCTAGAATCACATTATTCAATTCCTCATTTCGTTTTTAAAATGATAATAAGATGTGGCTTAAAAGAGCTTAAGTGCACTTGTTACTTCTTCCAAGTTAAACCTCCAGGAGGACACAGAACTACCGTCATAACCTAATCTGCAGTGCTACTGTCTGTGATATACTCTGCCACCATCTACTCTGCAGATCATGAGATATTTCTGATATTCAAACATCTAGAATAGTTATTTTAGCTGCTGTATGAAGCAAAATCCATATTTTGGTAATTACTCAAAGTGTTCTTAGATCACACACAAGACTTTTCTAGTATCTCCTTTTCATAAAGAACTTGTATGGTGATGGTTTTCTACTGCACTCTGTTGCTCTCCTATCTTCTTCTTCTTCTTCTTCTTCTTCTTCTTCTTCTTCTTCTCCTCCTCCCCTCCTCCTTCTTGATGTTTGGCCAAATTCTTCAGGTCATTCTCTCATAGAATTTTTTTTCCCCTTTTGGTCTTTTCTCATTTCTCTATCCATCTTTCCATCCGATATGGCTCTCTATAATAATCTTGTTTGAAAAATAAGGTGTACTAGTGAGGTTACAGTATTGTATTACAAACCACCCGGTCAGGAGGTTCAAATTTACCACAGTTATTTTGCTGGCTGAAAATGACTGGCCTGTGCCAAAATTAGAATTATTTATAGGTGCAGGCATGGCTGTGTGGTAAGTAGCTTGCATACCAACCACATGGTTCCGGGTTCAGTCCCACTGCATGGCACATTGGGCAAATGTCTTCTACTATAGCCTCAGGCCAACCAAAGCTTTGTGAGTGGATTTGGTAGATGGAAACTGAAAGAAACCCGTCGTATGTATATATATGTATATGCGTGCGTGTTTGTGTCTCTGTGTTTGTCCCCCCAACATTGCTTGACAACCGATGCTGGTATGTTTACGTCCCCATAACTTAGCGCTTCGGCAAAGAGACCGATAAAATAAGTAATAGGCTTACAGAGAATAAGTCCTTGGGTTGATTTGTTCAACTAAAGGCGGTGCTCCAGCATGACTGCAGTCAACTGACTGAAACAAATAAAAAGAATAAGAAGAAAAGAATATATTTCCTTGATAAATTTTGGTTGGATAAAAATCGTTACACATGGAAACAAAAACTTCAGATTCAGTAATGCTTTCTCCATCTTGCCAACTTTTATATATTTGAACAACTTAGTCAAAATAAAAAAAATCAAAATTTTCAAGTACTTTTTACGTGGCACCAGTACCCATGGGATTACCAAGTGGCTTGCAAAGAAAGGATCTTTGAGCTATGAGAGGGACAGGAGGAGCTGTGAGAAGTGACCATGTGCCAGGTGAGAGAGGTTGGAATATAATAGAGGGACAGGAGGAGCTGTCTTACTGCAGAGGAAATACTTGGCTACACCAATAGGACAAGGAAAAAGAGGGAGCTAGAGGGAGAGAGAGAGACAGAGATAGACAGACAGAGAAAGAAAGATAGAAACACTCAGAGAGAGAGAGAAAGAGAGAGATGTTACAAGAAGTTTGTGTCCTAGAACTAAAGGTGGTCTCGGGTTTAAACACTTGCAATTAATTATTGCAATGTTACCTACATCAGTAATAGATTCTGCTTTGTGGTCCATCTTTTATGCCTATATGGAGTTGCCATGAAATGTTATTGATCATTGATATAGCATTACACCAGTGCTAGGACAACAAGCCACTGTCTTCTTTGACTGATTGTCCCGAAACCGTCGTTTCCAGCACACAAACAATACTTAACCATGAGTTAATTTATGCAACTGTTACACAACAATGTCAACAAGCTAGACATTTAAGTGTGAGAACCAAATAAGTAATTACTTAACTCTGGTGCTTGGTGACATCAAACACCACCATTACCACCATCACTGCCATTATCACCACTACCATCACCACCACCACCGCCTTCAGTGAAAGAGGTTTTATTAGTGCTGTGTTTGGGTCAGAAAATCTGTTAGTTTTTCTCAAATAAATTGACCTGAGCTAGTCACCTCTTCGAAATTATTCAGAGAGATAAATGCTTGCAGAGAGAAGTCATTACTAAGTGAGTTGGAATGTTGCAAATATTTCATGGTTTTTTTTTTATATATCTCTTCTGCACAAAATGAGTGTTTTTTTTTTTTTTTTTTTTTTTTTTTAATTCAAAGATGTTAGAACAGCAAAAGGCTTTCAGTTTCCTTTCAAAAAATTCTCTGAATTGGTAATCTTAGTGATTTTTCTATTTTATTTTTTTATTTCATTATTTTTTTACTCCACTACTGACATTTTTTTTTTTACTTTGCTCTTTTATGCATTTCAATCACTGGACTAAAACCATGCTGGGGCACTGCCTTGAAGGGTTTAGACCACTGACACTCAAAACCATGGACCCCTTTGATTTCTGTTTTACTTTCATAATTAAAAATTATAAAGAATTGTATTCTTTTATTCTTTTCAATCATTTGACTGTGGCCATGCTGGAGTACCATCTTTAGTCAAACAAATTAACCCCAGGACTCATTCTTTGTAAGCCTAGTACTTATTCTATCAGTCACTTTTGCCGAACCGCTAAGTTACGGAGATATAAACACACCAGCATTGGTTGCTAAGCAATGGCGGGACAGACAAACACAGACACACAAACATACACACACACACATATACGACAAGCTTCTCTCAGTTTCTGCCTACCAAATCCACTCACAAGGCTTTGATCAGCCTGAGGCTATATAGTAGAAGACACTTGGCCAAGGTGCCACGCAGTGGGACTGAACCTGGAACCATGTGGTTGGTAAGCGAGCTTCTTAGCACACAGCCATGCCTGCACCTATAAAAAGAAAATTGTTAAAATATTTTGTGTATTGTAGAAGTATGACCAATTTTATTATTCTTTTGTTTTAGTCAATTGACTGTGGTCATACTGGAGCACTGCCTTTAGTCAAACAAATCGACTCCAGGACCTACTCTTTGTAATCCTAGTACTTATTCTATCAGTCTCTTTTGCTGAACCACTAAGTTACAGAAACATAAACACACCAGCATCAGTTGTCAAGCGATGGTGTGGGGGACAAACACAGACATACAAACACTCACACATATATACATATATATATATATATATATATATATATGTGACGGGCTTCTTTCAGTTTCCGTCTAGCAAATCCAATCACAAGGCTATCATCCTTTCGAGGTCGATTAAATAAGTACCAGTTATGCACTGGGGTCAATGTAATCGACTTAATCCCTTTGTCTGTCCTTCTTTGTCCTCTCTATGTTTAGTCCCCTGTGGGCAATAAAGAAATATGTATGTGTATGTTTTTTGTATCTTTAATAGTTGAAATGAATGTTGTTGGTTGACTTCTCCAGTCGTACTTTACACTACATAGAGAAATGGGTGAGAGTAAGAGAGATACAGAGTGAGTTAACATGAGAAGTGCAGGATGAATGTAGATACTAGGCTTGGTGGTAGGCAATGAGTATAGAAATGATACACACACACACACACACACACAAAGAGTGTGAGAGGGTGAGAGAGAGAATCAGAGAAACAGGAATAGAAGGAGTAAACGTCAAGTTATGGTAAGAATTATACAAATGAGGAATTTGTTTTTATGTAATTTCATTTTAGGGTAATAAATATTATTCTTTTAAAAATTAGTAGTCATTTCACCAACTTGCATAAGCACCAAGAAATTTGGCAAAAGTATACATAGGTGCAAGCGTGGCTGTGTGGTAAGAAGTTTGCTTACCAACCACATGACATCTTGGGCAAGTGTCTCCTACTATATAGCCTCAGCCCAGCCAAAGATTTGTGAGTGGATTTGGTTGACAGGAATAGAAAGAAGTTCATTGTGTGTGTGTATATGTATATATATATATATATATATATTTTTATATATATATATATACTTTCAGTGCAAATGGTTTTGTTATATGATGCCAGGTTTTACAATCCTATGTGTATATAAAATGGTATTTATATATAAGCCTAAAGCTTATAGCGATCACTGTGCAATTACTAATGAAAATAGTCTAATAATGGGGCATATACGCCCTTGAGAGAAAAAAGTAGGCTTTTCTAGGCTGTCCCACACAGATAGGAAAGTCTATTTTTTTCTGTTGAGGGCTTATATGCCCCATTATTAGACTATTTTCATTAGTAATTGCACAGTGATCGCTATAAGCTTTAGGCTAATATATATATATACACACAACTTATAAACAAGAGCAAAAGAAAAAAAATTCTAATGCCAAATACGCCGAAAATAGACTTAAATCTATTTTCGGCACATTTGACATTAAAATTTTTTTCTTTTGCCCTTGTTTATAAATTTAACCTTTAGAGGTATTTTTTGATATGCTGGCCATTGATAGAATTTTTTTCGAAAAATTTTATCCTATATTAGATGTATATATATATATATATATATGTATAAAGCACCGAGAAATTTCAACTGTAATTATTGCACGTATCCCATATTTCCTAATATGACCCCATGGTGGCAAAAGTACACTTCCCATCATAAGTAGGGTATCACTCTAGTCTTTATATATTTCCTATCGCTTTAATGCTTACATTTTCTTAAACTTTCTCTTACAGGTCACTGTACTGAATCCCCGAGAAGGTACAAAGATATATGCTGGTTCTACATTTGCAGATTCTTTAATAATGAACCCATCACACCCTCTCATTGCTCTAAAAGGTAGGTAAAATAAGTAAACCTTATCTTTCTCACAATATTTCTTTTTAACCCCTACCCAGGAAATTTCTTTTGAGAAAACGTTTCCTTTTCAGACAAATTTTTTTATTGTTTTTTTTTTAATAATATTTTTAATGCTGATTATGGAAATAACTTTTGTTTTTATCTATTTCCAATATTTTATTTGAAATTTTATTTTGAAGATACCATTTTCGCCAAAAACAAGATAACTCGTCTTTCCATATTTTAAAAATATTTTTTCATTTATTGCTTTTTTTCTTTTCCAGCCTTATCATCAAAAGTAATGGGGAATTACACATTTATTTTACTCTTTTTTTTTTTTCAGCCTGTCTGCTCAAAAATCTTTTTTTTTTTAATATATTTATTTTCCTGTGCTCGACATCTGTGTGTAATTTGTAAAAAAAAAAAAGCAGACAAAAATGAGAAATGCCGGAAATTGGCATATAAACTCATCTGTGGCTGTTTTTTAAATTCTATGCTTTGGACAAGTTTACTTGTTGCACTCTGAAAAAGACAAATTCGGTGAAGACGAGTTAACTCATCTTTGCTAGGTTAGGGGTTAGATTATTCTTTCCCTCATGAAACTGAAGTATCTAGCATTCAAAAATATTCTTCTCTACTCTAGGCACAAAGCCTGAAATTTGGGGGGAGGGGACCAGTTGAGTAGATCACCCCCAGTATGCAACTGGTACTTAATTTATCGACACCGAAAGGATGAAAGACAAAGTCGACCTCAGCAGAATAAGCATTCAAAAATATTTAAAAATAAATACAGTTTGAACTGCAGATTTTTTATGTATATCACACACACACACAGAGTATACTATATATGTAGTATACAGATGTGCATGCATGCAAATGTGTGTGTGTGTGTGTTTATACTCATCCACACATTCACTATATTGACATTGGTGTGCCTCCACATACCCATGGGTTCACAGTCTTGTAATCCATCATATTCGGGGTTGGCTCTTAATCCAAGAAAGATGAGTTCTACAAATTTTCGTTGAACAACCTGTGCAGATGCTTCGTCCATAACGGTCAAAAGGTTGTGCTGCACATAGGCTCTCTCCCTCTGTAAAATTGACATTGCCTGTATAGGTGTACAGTGTGCCACATGTCAGATGTTGAAATGTAACTTAGCAGTTTGACAAAAAGTGACTGATAGAATAAGTACCAAGCTAAAACAAGCAAGTACTGAAGTTGATTTGTTTGACTATAAGTCTCCAAAGAAGTGCTCCGGCATGGCTGCAGTCCAATGATCAAGACAAATAAAATATAAAAGATCAGATTGTCACTCATGGGTAGCTTGTACTTTCCTACAACAGTAGAATCTATTTGCTGTTTAGTAGAGTAAGCCAGTGAGAAGTATGTCACTTTGCCAGTAACACAACATGGTGATGGGTGAATAAACAAGACACTTTGACTCATGGTGAAAATTGTATTAGCTTAAAAGATGTGAGACAAAGGCTCGGGGGGTTGACTCCTAGGAAAGGCTAATGATATATAAAGAACCATGCCAGTCGTATATTTGACATTTCTAAGTCTAAAAGCATAGCAGTTTATCCTGCTAAGATAAGGTCATCTGTTTTCCTAAGAGGGTCAATGCATTTTTTTTTTGTGGGCTTTTTTTTTCTGGAATAATAATTAATTAATGACAGTTTTTGCTTTTGTTAATTTATTAATAATGAATCAGTGTGGAATAGTATGGAGAACAGGGCCTTAGAAGTGTGCAAGGAATTGGTAAAACAGGAGGAATTTTTTGTGTAAATTCAGAGGAAAGAAATCGTGGGTGGAGTTGAAGATTAGAAGTGGCTATAAGTTTTTTTACATTATTTACATTTTGATGGATATTTGCCCTCATGCCAAGACAGACAATTGGAACCAGGTGTAGCTCTCTGGTTTGCCAGCTCTCTCCTGTCAAACTGTCTAACCCTCGCCAGCATGGAAAATGGATGATAAATGATGATGGTGATAATGCGGATGCTGTTCCTTACAAACCAGCATGGAGTAGGTGGGATGAGGCTGGGCAGAAAAGAAATAAGAAACCAAAATTCCTTAATCCCTGTATTTATTTAGAGTTATTGGGACATGTTAATGATTTTGCAACTCAGCATATTTTATCCATGTGGTTGCATTCTAATAGAAATGGAAATGTTTTCTAATTTCCAAGAAGCTTTTAGAGTTAATGCTCCTATCAATCATTCTCCCTCTCTTTCTCCCCCCGCCCCCGCTAAATGTGAATAACCATATAATTGTTCTCTTGCTCTCTTCTACTATGTTATTTACATTATTTACCTTGGACGGATATGTGTCCTCATTTTGTTTGTTGTTATCACAATATATTGGCTGGTTCACTCTCCATCCTTCATCAGGTGTCCTGGTAGAATTTTGAACCTAACCCTGGGCTCTCATTCCTAAGATTTTTTTTTTTGCCGATGTTATTATTATTATTATATATATAGCATAATGGTTAAGAGCACGGGCTACTAACCCCCAGATTCTGAGTTCAATTCCAGGTAGTGCCTTGAACAAATAATAATAATAATAATAACATCAACAACAAAAAAATTACCTTAGGAATGAGAACCCAGGGTTGGGTTCAAAATTCTACCAAGACATACGATGAAGGCTGGAAAGTAAATCAGCCAAAACGTTGTGGTAACAACAAACAAGATGAGGACAAAAATCTGTCCAATGTAAATAATGTACAGAGTTCTTCATCTCTAAAATATAGAACAGAAAAAACTACTAGCATTTTGCTCCCTCTCTTCTTTCATACTTAAACTCTTCATCTCTTTGCATAAAAGATCCCTTCCCCTGCTCCCGGGTTTCATAGTCTTATGAGCTGCTCGTTGACCTCATTAGTGCTGGTGGTGTGATAAAAGGACCCAGCACATGCCATAAAGTGGTTGGCATTAAGAAGTGCATCCAGCCATGGAAACCATGCCAAAACAGACACTGGAGCATGATGCAATCTTTGGATCCATCGGATCCTGTCAATGCATTCCACCCATGCCAGTATGGAACAAAGATGTTAGATGATGATGATGATGATTCCCGCTGGCTTCATGACTTGAGGGCAAGGAAACAAGAGATAAGACAATCCTTTGTGTTTTTTTTTCCTAGTGACAGTATGATAGTCTACTAAGACAATCAGGTACTTGATCTAATAATAATAATAATAATAATAATAATAATAATAATAATAATAGCATCAGCAAAAAAAAAAAATACCTTATAAATGAGAACCCAAGGTTGGGTTCAAAATTCTACTAGGACACCTCATGAAAGATGGAGAGTAAATCAACCGAAACCAGTGTAGGAGTGAGATGGTCAAAGTGGACTAAGTATTGGTCTATTTACTCATATGCTGCAAATTCAAATCTATTGCAAGCATTTCATTGGCTGTGTTGGCATTAGCTTTTTATTGTGCATCACCTCAATTCAATTCACTGCAGTGAAGCGGTACTCATTAATTGAGAAATCTTATTTGTTTTGGCAAAAGCAGCCTGTCAAGGAGGAAGTGTATCTTCCATTAAGCCTTTAGAATTTAAATTACTCTATCAGATCTAATACTTATTTAATCATGCTGTTTCCAATTAATCATACATTATCTCTCTCATAGCTTTGAAATTTTAATGATGTGAATACTTATTTTTAGAATGACCTTGTATGATAGGTGTGATAGACCAGATCTGACTGGTTTGAACATAAAACAGGTGGAATATTTGGGCTGGACATGGCAGGTTTAAGTGTTTCAGGAGTGAGATAGATATGCCAAAAATAAGAAAAAAGAAAACTCTAGAAGGGCAAAAATTTATAACAAAAATTTGTACTCTTGTTTTTTCCTCGACTGACCTTTGGCACAAAAAATGGATTCAAGTGAAAAAATATTTCATTTGTGTTGCAGATATTGTTGCCAGATGTAAGGGTAGCTTCTGATTCACTGATAGATGAAGTGGTATGTTTTCTGAGCTACCAACCCTGCAGTGAAAAGAATTTTAAGTTTCAATATGTACCACCACTCATTAAACTGATACAAATAAGTGGTACTTTATTTGTACCACCCAGCTTGAAAGAGTTAAATACTAAAGGGTTAATATTCTTTTTTAATCTAGGCACAAGGCCTGAAATGTTTTGGGGGAAGGGGCTAGTCGATTAGATTTATCCCAGTATGCAACTGGTACTTAATTTATTGACCTTGAAAGAATGAAAGGCAAAGTCAACCTTGGCAGAATTTGAACTCAGATTGTAAAGACAGACGAAATACCGGTAAGCATTTCACCCGATGTGCTAACAATTCTGTTAGCTCACTGCCTTGGTTAATATTGTAAAGGGTTAATATTGTACCATAAAATCAGCTAAGGATGAAGGATATAAAGCACCTTAGGGGTTTAGCAAAACAGTTAGCATTTGCATTACATGTACTCGGAAGCCCTGCGGTAAAAATGCCATTTTATTTAAGAGAGAGAAAGAGAGAAAAAGGGCCCTTTGCCAAAGGATTACAAGTGATGTTAGAGAGAAAGAGTAATTAGTGTTTTTCATAAGGTGTATATCATAATCTTCACTTTGAATGAGACAGTTAGCCAGTCAGCCATAAGTAGAATGTTATAACAACACTCAAGAGACAGAAGAGAGAGAGATCTAAAAGAATATTTGACATTTCAAATCAGCTGCTTGTAGTTAATTGATGTTGTTTGTTAACAATGGAGAGTGAAGTTAGCTTAATCTTAGCCAGGATATTTGTAGCAATTATTGCAAAGAGCAAGCTTAGTGGTTCAAGTAGCAGCTCTTGGGATTAAGAGGTTTAAGTATGTATGTGTCTACCATATCACTGGTACTGTATTGTATTGCCGGGAATGGTACTGGAACATTTGTTTCTTTGAAAGGGTTTGAAGTGGGGCAGGTTAGTGACTCAGATGGTGTGTTTGCGGTGTTAGGCAAGGCCTGGACAATACTTTGTCACATTAATCTGATGTCTGGAAATAATTGACACTGCTTGTATGACAGTGACACTCATTTACAACTACCATGCAATGTCAAGACAAGGACACACACACACACACACACACACACATGGTAAGCTTCTTTCTATTTAAATCTGCCAAATCCACTCACAAGGCTTTGATCAGTTCAGGGCTGTCGTAGAAGACACTTGCTGAAAGTGTCATGTAGTAGAATTGAACCTGGGATCATGTGGTTGGGAAGCAGGCTTCTTACTAAACTACTACTCTTGCACCAATGTATGAATTTTTAAAAAAAGGGTTTTCTTAATTTTTAAAGAAATTAAGATTAAGTTCTAAGTGAGCATGCTTTGTATCATCATCATCATCATCGTCGTTTAATGTCCACTTTCCATGCTGGCATGGGTTGGACGGCTTGGGTTGACTGCAGGGTTGACTGCATGGGTTGACTGCAGGCTCCAGTCTGATCTGGCATGGTTTCTACAGCTGGATGCCCTTCCTAACGTCAACCACTCTAAGAGTGTAGTGGATGATTTTTACATGCCACCAGCACAGGAGCCAGTCAAGCAGTACTGGCATCAGCCACGTTGAAAGGGTGCTTTTTTACATGCCACTAGCATGGGAGCCAGTCAAACAGCACTGGCATCGGCTACACTTGAATAGTGCTTTTTATGTGCCACTAGTATGGGTGCCAGTCAGGTGGCACTAGCGTCAGCCATGCTCAAATGGTGCTTTTTACACGGGTGCCAGTGAGGCAGCATTGGCATTGGTGTAGTTCTGAAATTTTAGATATTGAAATGGAATGGTTAAAGAATTCTTTTACTGCCAGACAACCTCCCAAACACTATCTGTTAGCTCTTTCAGTACCAACCTATGTTCTGTGATATAAACTTCCATTAAAATTTCATGTTAATTTAATTTCCAAACATCAGCACTAGATGAATAATGACAAAATTATTTTACTAAATTCTTCAGTAGTTTTCAAAATTTATCAAACAAATATAGAAATGTTGTAACAAAAGGGTTGTGATCTAAATTAAAACCTTCAATCAAAACCTCATGTTGCTTTGTTCCAAGCACCAGCTAAATAATTATGGTTATTTTACAAAATTCTTTATCATTTTCCAAATTGATTGAAACAAAGTGAGTGCATTTCAACAGAAATATGATAATAAAAGGGTTAATGCTGAAATGACAGTGAAAAATATTTCTTTTTTTTTTGTTTGTTTATTTGTTATTTTATCATGTCATCCTCATTATTGTTTAATTTGACAATCATTTCTCCATTTTGACATTGGTCGAATGAATGTGAAGTGCAGTTAGTTTTCATCTAAAATGCACTTTCTCTGCTGCTCTCCACATTTCCTATTGATATTTCAAACATTTCCTGAAGGGATAATTCCATCAGGTTATTACTAATATGCCAACTTAGCCAAGAGTGGCACTTTGGTCTCACTGGCGTCACATGATAGGGTTACATTTGTTTCTTCCCCCACACAGGGCACCATAAATGTAGGTCAGCCTTTGAAAACGGGAGCAGAGTTTAATTGAAGTTTTGGTGTTTAATGCTATCAGAATATCTTTTATATTTTACTTGTTTCAGTCATTAGACTATGGCCAAGCTGGGGCACTACCTAGAAGAATTTTTAGTCAAATGAACCGACCCAGATACTTTGCTTTTTTTGAAGCCTTGTATTTATTTCTATGCTGGCATGGGTTGGATGGTTTGACAGGAGCTGGTATGGTCAGGGGCCACACCAAGTTCCATAGTTTGTTTTGGCATGGTCTCTATGGCTGGGTGCCCTTCATAATGCCAACTACTTCACTGGATGCTTTTTACATGGCACTCACACCAGTGCTTTTCATGTGGCACCATCATCATCAGGGTCATCAAGTACTTTGCAAGACAAGAACCCCTCAACTAGAAGGTGGGGGAGTAGCATTGAGGTGGTGCAGCTTTGTGCCAGTTGAGAGATTTAAGGTATAGAGGGGACAGGTATAGGTGCCTCGCTGAAGAGTAGCCACTTGGATACCCCAGAAAACAAAGGAAAGCAAGTTGGAGTGTAAGATAAAGGAAGTGAGAGTGAGAGAGATGATGACAGGGATGTACCAGGACATGCCCTCAAGGGACATTGAGGGTGGTGAGAATAGGTGGGCGATATAGAGGGTGGCGATATAGAGTGGGCAGGATGGGGTGACTGTAGCAAATGATGGAGAGAAATATTGAGAGAGATAGGAGAGGCTGAAGGGAAGAGGTTGTAGTAGAGAGCATTGAGAGTGATAGCAGTTAAGTGAGGAGTTGATGATAGAGAAAGGAGAGAAGGTGATTGGTGGAGACAGTAGGCAGGTTGGGGGAGATGGTAACTGGGGGGGGACGAAAGGTAACTGAGAAAGCCAGGGGTGTGTAGTATGTGCCTTTTCTGCTCTCAGGTGACAGAGGAAGTGATGAGTGTTAAGGGATGAAATGTTGGTGGTGGGGGGAGACAATTGATGGAGTAGAGCATCTTATGGACAAGCATTATCCTTTGTTTCCACTCATCCATGAAAACATGTCTGGAAGCAGGTGAGGGTTGATGACAGGAAAGGAATCTGACCATAGAAAAATTTGCCTCAATAAATTCCATAGAAAAATGGATATTAAATGAGGAGAGAAAGAGAGAGAGAGAGAAAGAGAAGAGCATTTACTGGGTAGAATAGAACAGGGAAGGGTTGACTGATCAGACATCTCCAACATCTTTTGCAAAAGAAAAAAAAATGTTAGGGTTGGTGGGTCTGCAGTGGATTGAATGGGAAACTACATTTCCTTTCTGCTAGAACAAGTCTTTGCCAAATATCCAAACAGAGTAAATTATAAAAATAATATATTTCTAAATCTCACAGAGAGATTTATGATGCAGTAGCAGCACGATAAATCTCAGAGATTTAGAAATATATTACTTCTATTTTCAAAAATCAGTGAATGTATTTCACTCGAAATACATGTATTTTCAAAGGCAGTTAGGCATCGACAGCTAGCAAGCCATGCTACTCCAGACTGATGATGAGCAATGACTCTGAAACTAGTCTCTGGATGCTGGCTTTGCTGGGTGGAGGTGCTTGTCTCCACTTTGAAAACACGACACAGGAAATGTGTCAAGTTCAACAATAAATGGCGTTTCCTAGGGCTAAATAACCATAGCATTCTCCCCTTTTATGGGACTGCAACATTAAGTTGACAACATGCTATCACTTTAAAGTAAATTATGTTGTCACATTTTGTAGAACAACCAAAGTAACTAAGTGTAGACATTTCAAATAGGGTTACTGGTTTTTGTTAAAGTTGTCCCGGAAATGTCTCGTGGATAGAGATACCAGGCACTGGTGAGGTTTGTTTTTGTGGTTTTCTGTGTGTTTTTTTTTTACTCACTCACCTTTACAGAATTATATACCCACCCATTCCTATCATAGGATGTTGCTCACTTAGTTCACACACAGACGCACACACACACACACCTTCATACACACTCACACATACACCACCCACATGCAGGCACACACTCACACAGACATTCGAACACTCACCTACACATACACACACACACCTTCACACACATTTGAACACTCATATGCACACATGCACATAATCACACACAAATACACACACACATACACAGTCACACACATACACAGGCATACACACTCTCTCTCTCTCTCTCTCTTTCTCACATACACACACAGACAGTGAGTTGGATGGGTTTATGTTTATGTTAAAGACTGCATTTGGTTACATCTGTTTCGTGCTACTCTCTGAGAGAGAGTTCAATAAAGTTATCAGGTTCATGAGATGTGATTTTTTTTTACTGACTGAACTGTAAATTGTGCTAACTCTGAAGAAAAAAAACACAGAAAAGCCACATAAAAAAAAAACCAATGAATGTAGAAAATGTAAATAATTATTTGTGTCACATGTTTATCTAAAAATGCATGCAATCAGGATTTTTCTATGATGAAGCAGATATCTTTAAGCATACACACACATACACACGCACACACAAATTATAATTCTTTTTGATTATTTATTTATTACTTTTTTCCGGTGCTGCTCTCATTTTGCAATTAAAACTGAGTAACATCATGCCAACAGATCTGCTGTTGGCAATATAGTTAGTGTTTGCGTCTTTTATATATATATATATATATATATATATATATATATATATATTATATATATATATATATATATATATATAGGCATGTGGCTGTGTGGTAAGAAGCTTACTTCCCAACCACATAGTTCCGGGTTCAGTCCCACTGTGTGGCATCTTGGGTTAGTGCCTTCTACTATAGCCTCGGGCTAACCAAAGCCTTGCAAGTGAATTTGGTAGACAGAAACTGAAAGAAGCCTGTCATATGTGTGTGCTTGTGTGTGTGTATATCTGTGTAAATGTGTGTGTATATGTATGTGTGTCTTTGTGTCTGTGTTTGTCCCCCTCCCCACCATCACGTGAAAACCAGTGTTGGTGTGTTTACGTCCTCATAGCTTACTGGTTTGGCAAAAGGAACCGACAGAAAAAGTACTAAGCTTGCAATGAATAAATCCTGGGATCAATTTCTTCAACTAAAACCCTTGAAGGTGGTGCTCCAGTATGGTCACAATCAAATGACTGAAGCATGTAAAAGACTAAGAGGATCAGCATGGGCATGTCTGTATAGTTTAGAAGCTGGCTTTGCAATCTTATGGTTTCTGTTTCAGTTCCATTGCTTGGCACCTTGGGTCAATGTCTTCTGCTATAGTCCCAGGTTGCCTTGCAAATTTGGTAGCAGAAAAAACTGTGTGGAGGTATCAGATATATATGTATGTGTTTGTGTTGTTCCTACCCCCACTATTTGACAATGTTGGTTTGTTTACATCCCCATAACCTAGTGGTCTGACAAAAGAGAATGAGTACCAGACGTAAAACAAAAAAATAAGGATTGGGAATGATTTGTTGATTAAACCTTTCAAAGCAGTGCCTTAGCATGGCCACAGTCCAATCACTGAAAACATGTAAAAGCTAAAAGATATATGATATATTTTTATCAATAGAAATGCTTCTAGTCTATCACCGAGAGAAAGATAACGCATAAATTCTCTCACATAGTCCACCACCACTACTACCACTACCACCAAATTCCAAATGTTTTTCCTTCACTAAGTAATTTCAAAAATAATGAAAAATTTAGTCCTAGTAACTGTCATTATTAAGCTGATGTTCACAACATAAATTAGCAGACGCGAAGCTTGCTTCCCAACCACATGGTTCCGGGTTCAGTCCCATTGTGTGGCATCATGGGCAAGTGTCGTCTGCTATAGCCTTGGGTCGGCCAAAACCTTGTGAGCAGATTTGGTAGATGGAAACTAAAAGAAGCCCGTTGTATATATATATGTCTGTGTTTATGCGTGTGTCTTAGTGTCTGTGTTTGCCCACCCCCCTCACCATTGCTTGACAACCAATGTTGGTGTGTTTACGTCCCGATAACTTAGCAGTTCTGCAGAAGAGACCAATAAAATAAGTACCAGGCTTACAAAGAATAAGTCCAGGGGTCAGTTTCTTCGACTAAATGGCAGTGCTCCAGCATGACCCCAGTCAAATGACTGAAACGAGTAAAAGAATAAAAGAATATTTTGATGGAAGGATTTACTTTAGATCACTTTACAACAAGAAGTTTGTATCATAGCATCAAGGGTGATCTCAGGCAGGTTTGTTTCAAAAGTCGATTAGATCGACTCCAGTACGCAACTGGTACCTAATTTATTGACCCCAAAAGGATGAACGGCAAAGTCGAACTCAACGGAATTTGAACTCAGAATGTAAAGACAGATGAAATACTGCTGAGCATTTCGCCCGGCATGCTAACGATTCTGCTAGCTTGCTGCCTTGCAGAGTGAATGATGTTTTTAATCCTCAAGGTTAATAATGATAAGTCACTGAATAAGAAATATTTGATGTCGGGGGTTGGTTTATTGAGTTAAGTTGATTGGTGGCTGGCTGGTTGGTCACATGTTATTTGTGATCCTAGGAAGAAAAGAAAGGAAGTGGAATGCCTTCTTAGCTGGTTAGAGTGGATTCATATTAAAGGGCAATGACCAACACTAGACTGCTATCCAGGTACTATCATCCATAGATGAAGGGATATCACAATGAGCATTGCACATCAATATCCAAGTTCTGCAGTACCACAGGGAATCTCACAGCAAAGCCTCCTTCTCCATGCATGCCTGAAGACAAACATTTATTGTAATCAATTTCCAACAAGGGAAATAACGACCTATCAATAAAAAAATCTGTAGAGCATCTAAGAATACCACAGGAAGTAACCCAACCATTATTCTGTATCCATAGCAATGATCCTGTCTTGTTAATTCTTCACCAATATATGGCTGTAGGTGAGTAGAATCAAAATGACTGAATGGATATAGCATTGGTGTTCTAGTTCAGTGGTCTTGAGTTCAAATTATTTGGTGGGATATAATTTCTATAAGTTGTAGATTATTTGGATTTTGGAATGCTCCAAAGATAGACCAAAGCAGTAAATTTATATACACCATGGAAACAGCTTTAGATTAAGATTACTGATGTGTACAATGTGCAACAGTACTGACTGTAATATTTTGTTGCAGAGAAACTTCTCAAAGAGATGAGTAAATGACCTATCAACTAGCCAGGCAATGGAGTCTGAGATTCATTGGTTTAATTCATTCTTTTTATCAAAATGTAAATGGTCATGTTACTCATTAAGATCACAGGGAACCACTTACGGCAGGGGTTCTCAGCCATTTTTAATCTATGGACCCCTTTGACAATTATTTTATTCTGGTAGACCCTATGGCCATTTGATGTTTAAAAACTAGTTTTATAGATACTTCTTTCAAAATTCAATTTTGTTTTTCACACATTAACTTGTATAGATTGAATTATGTAAAATGTTGGAGAAAGAAACATAGCTGTTTCTTACAACACAAACCAACATACACATAAAGCAAAATTTTTTCAGGGGCCCTTAAAATACTGTTTTGGATCCCTAATTTACTGTTTTTGTTGCATGCCCCCACCCCTACCTCCAATTCTTATATGGACCCTGGATGAGAACCACTATCTATCATGTAAATGTGATGGAGTAGATCCTCTCTCTCTCTAAGCTATTTGATTACAGCTGAACTCACATGCTTAACATTTCTGGTACCAATCTATCTGAGACTGCCTCTGGTTCTATGATTTTTGATTTCCTGTTTTAAAAATTATCTGAATTAAAACCTGCCATCAGAATTCTATGTTGATTTATATTTCAAATACCAGCTTAACAATGACAAAGTTATTTTACTGTATTCTTCATTATTTTCGAAATTAATTAAGATGCTGACAGTATATTCCGACGAAAGTCTGGTAACAAAAATGGTTTAGGTGTAAGTGGAGTATTAAGATTGCAACAAATTCACAGACTTGGCTCAACAACCATTTGGTATAGATGGAGTTCAGAAATAACTCTAAAGGGAGTGTTACAGCTTCACCACTGTTTGTGTGTTTTTACAACCAGCAGGTAATGCCCAGTGGAATTTGTCTGTTAAAGGCTTTGCTAAGCCAACCTCTTCACCATCAAAAGCCACGCAACCTCAAGCGTCTCACTTCCATTCGCAAACCCTGTTCAAGCAACATATTCTCATACAGAAGCACATCTACAAATAGACCCATTCCACACACCCCTGCAAATGCAAACACTTCGCATATAGTCACAAAAAAAAAATGAATAAATGAACTATCTATGTGCACACTATAAATACACACACACACACACATGTACATGTGCACAGACATGTTCTTCAGTGTTCCAATGTCTACTTTTCATAGCTCCGACAAAAGCTATGTGCTTTCTGAGAGATATAATCTTCTATAGTGATACATTATTTTTTTCTCTCCCTATTTCTCAAACACACACACACTCATCGGTACAAATATATGTGTATATATATATATATATATATATATATATATATATATACTCATACCAGCACAAGTATGTGTGCATATATATAATTATATATATATATATATATATATATATACATGCACACACTCACACATGGACACACACCAATTCATATACACACACATATACATACACACAGATGCACATACCCATACACGTATTTGCATATGTACCTATGTGGTGTATGTTTGTGTTTGTGTGTGTGTGTGTGTGTGTGTGTGTGTGTGCAACAAGAACCTATACAATCTTTGAAATCTTCTACCTGCCCTGCAGTTGTACAAGTGCAAGCCAATGCTACAGTTCCATATCAGACCTGTTGGCCCTTCACAGAAAGAGAGAGAGAGAGAGAGGGAGAGAAAGAGAGATCAAAGACAAATATTGCCTGAAATAGCCGTGTGTTCTGCATCAGATAGTTTTTCTTTGTGGTCAGAACATTCCTCTATTGTATTACTCTCCACTTGTAATCAATAATGTAAATCTCTCTAATGCAGTTAAGGATACAGAGATGGAGAAAGCGAGAGAGACAGAAAAAGGGAATTAATGAGTGAGAGAGAGAGAGAGAGAGCAAATATTAAGAATCTCAAACTTTTCGTTTATTAGTTTAAAGTATTTTGTTGTTGTGATGATGGTTGTGATGTTAGCGTTGTTGTTCTTGTATGTTTGAGGCATTGCTGTTTGGAGTTGGTGTTGGTGGGGTCATTGTTCTAGTTTGGGAAGCAGTTGCAGTTGAAACTGGTAGCAGCAGTGGTGGTTCTGTTAGCTGTGGTGGTGGTGGTGGTGCTGCTGCTTGTACATGTTAAAGTTAGTTGTATTAGTGGTGTTAGTAGTGTTGCTGTTGTTTAGCCCCTGTTCTGTTGTGACCAAACGGCCATATAATCAAAAGGCATTACAGCCATGACCACATCATATCCAATGTGTCCTCTTTCCTAATGTGGGTGTGTAATTTGAGGAAAATTTGGCTGTTATTTCTAGCAGGCCAAATGACCACTAAGAGGTTCTTTCATCAGTTCGAAGTTGATGTGAGTGGTGGTGATAGTAGTTGTATTAGAAGTGGTGGTGGTAGTAATAATATAAGGTGATGATTGTAGTATTGGTAGACGAAATGTCAGTGGTATATAGCGGTATTAGTTGACTGTGGTGGTAGTGTTAGAGGTGGTGGTGGAATGGTGGTGCTTGTACTTTTGCAAACATGTTGTTTTCGGTGATGGTGGCAGTAGTGGTGGTGTTGGTGCTGGTGATAGACTGTGAATTTTACAGTAGAGAAATCTAAACATTTTTTTTTCTTTTTTGAGTCATAAATTGATATTTCTATGATATTCTATATATTATCGGAAATCACTATTCTGTGACTGTTGTCTGACCTGTTGTTGTAGACACAGAATAATTTCTATGTTTTTTTAGTTTAAATACATTTTACCTGGCTATCACCTGCCTTATTTTAACCACCCAATTGAGATTGATTTGATTTCGTTAATAAACCACAGATTTATTCTTTTACTTGTTTGTCTTTTTACTGCGGCCATGTTTTTGTGTCTTTATCCCCCCCCCCACTGCTTGACAACTGGTGTTGGTGTTTTTACGCCCCTGTAACTTAGCAGTTTGGCAAAAGTAACTGATAGAATAAGCACCAGGCTTAAAAAGCAAAAACAAGCAAAAATAAATAGTTGGGTGGGGTCAAGTCAGTCAACAAAGAATTCTTCGAAGCAGTGCTCCAGCATGGCCACAGTGAAATGACTAAAACAAATAAAACATAAAAGATATAGGTTATATTTTCTCCCATACACAAAATATTTTATTAACTTTCTGTTATACAATTCCTAATAATATTTTATTATAGGAAGGCAGCGAGCTGGCAGAAACATTAGCACGCCAGGTAAAATGCTTAGCTGTATTTCGTCTGTCTTTGCGTTCTGAGTTCAAATTCCGCCGAGGTCGACTTTACATTTCATCCTATCAGGGTTGATAAATTAAGTATCAGTTGCATACTAGGTTTGATCTAATCGACTGGCCCCTCCCTAAAAATTTCTGGTGTTGTACCTAGTGTAGAAAAGAATATTCAATTATAGAAATATAACAGGATTTAAGAAATTTGAAATGGCTATGTTTAAAATAGCACCTGAGGAAAGTTGGAATCAAAGGGCTCGACAGGTAAAACAATAATGGTTGAGAACCACTGCTGTATACCATTATAGTCAAGGATGTTTTTAAATTCAGTCATAATGGAAGCAGTTTGTTTTTGTCATATTACATTTTTATAATTTTTTATAATTTTTTTGTAGTTTTCATGCTTTCTTTCTTTCTTTCTTCCCAGCAAATCTTCGTTTTGAAGTATTTAATGTCGGCAACAAAGTTTTGGTCAGTAAAACAGACATGTTGGAACGAGTTATTTTCTGGACTTGGGTGAACTCTGACATCATTGCTATCATAACAGACTCTACAGTCTACCACTGGGACCTCTGGCAAGGTGAGCATTGCTATTATTAATTGTTTAATTAAGGCAGCGAGCTGGCAGAATCATTACCATGCCGGTCAAAATGCTTAGCGGTATTTTGTCTGCCACTACATTCTGAATTCAAATTCTGCCAAGCTCAACTTTGCTTTTCATCCTTTCATGCACTGGGGTCGATGAAATTGACTTAATCCCTTCCCCCAAGCTGCCCTTGTGGAAAAAATTTGAAATAATTATTAATTGTTTAATTGAATTTGCATTGCTTAATCACTTCTGCATTCTCAAAATTGCATAACATCATGAGAAACCATGCTCTGAGTATCAAGACCAAGATCCATATATGAAGTGCTATGTCCACCTTGTGTTAATTTTTGGAAGTGAGGCATGATCTATAACATCAAGAATGAGAAGGGGCTTGGAGAGCTGTGAAATGTGGTTCTTAAAGAGAATATTAAAGACAACATGGACAATCAAAAGATCTAATGAAGAAGTGATGAACTCAAGCTGCAATAAATAGGAAACTACTTTTGTGAGATAAGAGCCAAGCAACTGAGATTTCCAGGTTATAGGATGAGAAAAGAGGGCCCGGAGAATTTAGTGATGACTGGAAAGATTGAAAGGGAAAGATGCAGAAGAAGGATGATATAGATGTCAATGGCTGGAAGAAAGAGGAAAGAGGCATTAAACATCAGGAAGAAGTGGAAGTGTTACAGAAAACAAAGAACAGAGAATTGTGGCGGGAAATGATCACTTATGTCCTACATTCTGGACATAGCATCTAAAGAAAGGAAAGAATTGAATAATGTTCTGCTCTCTCTCTCTCTCTCACTCACACACACACACACACACACACACACACTCCTCACTGGTATTGTTTTAACATACTTGCATGGGGCAAATGAGAGAACATTGATGCAGAGTTTTCTATAGCCAGATGCCCTTCCTGACAACACCCCCATCTGTTGCCATGCAAGGTAATAATCTCCCTGTCTATCAATCAACAGTCCAGATTTTGTTTTATGTGGAGAAATGGCAACAAGCATCGACATTTGAATGAGTCTTTTGTTTACAAATGTTGTAAAACATGTCAAGAAGCCCAACCAAATAACACCATCAGAAAGCCATTGAACAATGAGGCCACTTCTTACAACCAGCAATACATGTGAAAACAGGGAAAATACAAATTCACACATGCATGCAAGCAGAACAGTAAAAGTATGCAAGACTTTACTGAGGTTCAGAATGTGAATTTGTTTTTTAATCTGCATTCTAACAATGACGCTTTGTATTGTTGTTAGAATCCAGCTCCTCTCTTAGAAGAATAACTAAAAACACAAGAGAACATACATATATATGTACATTCATAACGTCTATACAACAGGCTTCTTTCAGTTTCCATCCACCAAATCCCACTCACATGCAATTGGTCAGCCTGGAACTATTGTACAAGACATGAAATTTTTTTTCCCACGAAAGTTCTGGACCCCAGTTATGAACTCATTTGCATACAGCCAACCAGAGCTCAACTATCAAACTAATTTATGAGTGCATAACAAGTGATGGGCGATAAGATAAAGTCACTTGGATAAGCAATGACCATGTTTCTTTCCTCTTTTAGTAATGCTTGTTGTTCTTGTTCATGTTTCAATCATAGCTGCCTCTGTATAATTATTTGTGTTGTTGTTTACTTTGTAAAATAGTAAGGGCAGAGGGTTGCTAGCACATCACCCTCTACCCACACTTTTCCCATCCACATCTTTACCACATGGAGCCCTAACAAAATCTGATAATAAGTATAGATGCAAATCTATCTAATTATTTGTCTCCTAAATTCAGGCGTTACTTGGTAGAGTTTACCAATAGATTGGTTGTTTTTAACACATTCACGAATGTTATGTTGGGTTTTGTGTCTGGGCATAATCTGAAAGCTGAATGAATCTGATCCTTCATTATCTGCATGGCTGCCTCTGTATAGTTGTTTGTGTACAACAAGGCAAGGTGAGCTCTGATTGGCTGTATGTAAATGAGTTCATTACTGGGGTCCGGAACTCTCATGGGAAAAAATATTTTGTGTACAGGACCTTGCCCAAGGTACCATGCAGTGGAACTGAACCTGAAACCACATGGTTGCAAAGTGAACTTCTTAATCACACAACCTGTGCCCATCTTCTCATGTACAAGTCACACCCCTAATTTAGTGTTAAACCTTGATACAAAATTTTTTCTCTTTATTGTTTTAGCTTTGCCCCATGTACAACTTGCACCTCCAGTCTTTTCAGTTGAGATCAAGTAAAAATTAGTGCAACTTATCAAAATAAAGGATCAAAGATCCTTCCCAAACCATAGGCTCATAAGGCCAGTTTCCCAGATTCTGTGGTGTATATACTCCCCACCTGAATGGAACACCTGTCCATTGGAGTATTACTCAGTTTTTCCAACTGAGTGGATTAGAACAACGTGAAATGAAGCATTTTGCTCAAGAGCACAACACGTTGCCTGGTCTAGGAATTGAAACCACAATCTTACAGTAATGAGTGCAACATCCTAATCACTAATCCATGTGCTTCCTGAGACCCCCTTCGGTCATGACTGAGCCTGGGATTGCACCCAGAAAGTTACCCTCCCAGGCATAAGTCTGGGCAAGGTTGTTTATGGAAGACCAGTAGTCACCCATGCATATCAGCCTCCCCTCTCCATGCCACCAGTTTTATCCAAGGGAAAGGCAAAGGCTGATACAGCTTGGCACCTGTGACGTCTCAACTCATTTCAACAGTTGAGTTAACTGGAGCAACAGGAAATAAAGTGTCTTGCTCAAGAACACAATACACAGCCCGGTCCGGGATTCGAACTCACAACCTCACGATCATAAGCTCGATGCTTTAACCACTGAGCCATGCATCTTCATGTGTCTCCATAATGCAACATAACAGGAGTAAAGGTAATATATGTTAAATTACGAATTATAAGCAGCTCTTGTAATGTAAACATTATTGGTTGCACATACCTAGTGTATGTGTTTCATTCATATTCCAAATTTGCTGCAAGATGGCATATTTGGCACTCAGCATCATGTGGGGAGCTTTCTTTCAATGGTACCCCACCGGAAATTTAGTATATAAACAAAACACATTCACTATGTATGTGCAATCGATAGTATATATTGTTTGTAGATAACCACTATCTCTTCCTCATAGACATTGATGAAAATGTTATGTCTTTATATTGTGACCAACAAAGAAAGAACAAATTATATTTCTCATATGATAAAGCTCTCTTCTCAGCATTTTTTTTAGCTGAGATCAAAGTGTCGTATATTATAAAATTCTCATTTAAAGTAGAAGAGAAAAAGAACTTAAAAAGGAGGGAGAAAAATAATCAATAAATCTGAAATTGTTTTAGATCAATGATTATTAAATTTGATTAGGTCGGGTTAGAGTTGGTGAAGCTGTAGCAACACTAGACTGGTGAAAATGGTATCCTGGTGAAACTAAATGTTCTGAGTTCAAGTTCTGTTGGAGGCCAGCTTTGCTTTTCATCTTTGTGATATCAAAGAAATAAGTACCAGTTATATCCTGAGGACAACCAACCACATCACTTCTCATTAGAATGAGCTGCACTGAGTTAACTTGAGGATTGTTTGTTAGTCATGTGGTGACTTTGATTGATGGTTAATTAATATGAAATGGAGATTAAACTGTTAACAATGAAGTGTTTTATAAAATAGAAAACAAACTGAGGTTAACGAGTCGCTTCATTAGTATTAAGATGGAAAATGATGAGATTCATTTAAGTTAGCTTATGTGGCACTAGCATGGGTGCGTCAAACGTGGCACCAGCATAGTTGCCTTTTACATGGCAACGGTGCTTTTTATGTGGTACCAGCACCAGTGCCTTTTATGTGGTACCAGCACCAGTGCTTTTTTATGTGATACCAGTACCAGTGCTTTTTTATGTGATACCAGCACCAGTGCTTTTTTGTGTGGTACCAGCACCAGTGCATTTTATGTGGTACCAGCATCAGTGCTTTTTTTATGTGGTACCAGCACCAGTGCTTTTTATGTGGTACCAGCACCAGTGCTTTTTATGTGGTACCAGCACCAGTGCTTTTTATGTGGTACCAGCACCAGTGCTTTTTTATGTGGTACCAGCACCAGTGCTTTTTATGTGGTACCAGCACCAGTGCTTTTTATGTGGTACCAGCACCAGTGCTTTTTTATGTGGTACCAGCACCAGTGCTTTTTATGTGGTACCAGCACTGACAGGGCCATCAAATGCCTTGCAAGATAAAATCCCCTCAACTGGGAGATGGGGAATAGTATGGAGGGGGTGCAATTTTGTGCCAGTTGAGAGGTTTACAGTATAGAGGGGACAGACATAGGTGTTTTGCTGTAGAGTAGAAAGAAGAGTGAAGAGGAGAATAAGATATATGTATTTGTGTGTGTAAGTAAATATATACATGCCTCTGTGTATGTGTGTACATGTGTTTGTTTACATTTGCATTAATCTGAAAAATTGTGCAGTTATGAGCTGTGGTGTTATTGCCACTTCCCCTTATCAATAGGCTGTGCATGGGTTTTGAACCTTCTAAGACATAGAATAAGAAATCTCTCATTTGAATCAAGCAGTTAACAAGAAGGGTACCTGGCTGCAAAACCATGCTTCTGTAATAGTCATCTAACCCATGCTATCAAAGAAAAGATAACTGTAAAAACAAACAATCGATTGCATGTCTATATTTACTGGTGTAAAAAAATATATATGGTATCCTAAAATCTCTTTACACTGATAAAATGTGCACTAAGCTGAAATAAGCAACAGGGTCAATATGATTAAGTGAAGCCCTTAAAGTTGGCACCGCAGCATAGCTGCAGTCCAGTGGCTGAAATCAATAAAAGTATCATATCTACAACTAACACAGTTAGGTGGAGCTTGTCTTTGCTTTTTCAGCATTGGTTATTTTAAATGACAAAGACCAGTTGTTCAGTGTGACAATTAGAAAATGCTATGATATTGATTTACTCAGAGGTTCTGCGGTAAAACTGCTATAATAAACCTGACAGGGCCTGCAGCTTATGTAACATGACATTGCCAAACTGACTTGTTCGTTCATTCACTCATTCATTTATTTCATTCATTCATTCATTCCTTCATTCAAGTCTTTCTACTGTTTTATGTTCATATTTACATATACAGCCATAGGAACAGCTGTGTGCTTACGAAGCTCGCCACACGAGCATTGTGGTTTTGGGTTCTGTCCCCATGCATGGAGCTTTAAGCAACTGTCTTTTGCTGTAGCCCTTGGCTAATCGCAGCCTTGCAAATGAATTTGCTAGGTGGAAACTGAAAGAAGCCCATTGTATATCTATGTGTGTATGTATATATATATATATATGTGTGTGTGTGTGTGTGTGTGTGTAGATCTGTGTGTGTTTGTGTCCCCTTGTCTGGATATCACCTGATAGTTGTAAACAAATGTCACCATCGTACATGAGTATATATATCCACCCTTGCATGAATATACACCCAGCTATGAGGCTATTACTTTGGAAACAAATAAAGATTGGTGACAAGGACATCCGGCTGTAAAAAAAAAATTTGCCTCAATGAATTTTGTGTGACCCATGTAAACATCATGGAAAAGTGGACTATGAGGATGAGAATGACAGTGGGGTACAAGGAGTAGTAGTAATGGTGGTAGTAGTAGTGGTGGTGGTGGTAATGGTGGTGGTAGTAGTAGTAGTAGTAGTAGTAGTAGTAGTTAGTAGTAGTAGTAGTAGTGGTGGTGGTGGTAGGAGTAGTAGTAGTGAAGGCATGTGGCTTAGTGGTTAGTATGAGGATAATAAAATAATATAATAATAATAATAATTGTGTACAGTGCTCAGGTGCACTACAACTCATCTAAAGTGTATATATAATCAGGTGTAGTTTCGGCGGATTTCGGAAAGCATGAGGGCCTTAAAAGATGCAGTGTCATGGCAGTCAACAACTGACGCAGGCAGTTTATTCCATGCTTCAGCAACTCTGAGCGTGAAAAAATGTTTCCGAAAGTCATGGGAGCTGTATTGTTTTCTGACTTTGTAGGCATGTCCACGTGTGTTAGACACATGGAGATCAAAAAGGTGTTCAGTGTTGTTGTTGGTGAGGTGGTTAACTTTGTGGGTGTTTACCAAGTCCGTCGCCAAACGCCGGAGCTTCAGTGAATCCATGCCCAGGGAAACAAGGCGCTCAGAATATGGTAGGTGTCTGATGGAGGGTATGCGTTTGGTTGCACGTCTCTGGACAGATTCCAGGAGGTCAATGTTCTGTGCAAGATAGGGGTTCCAAACTGATGATGCGAATTCCAAGTGTGGTCGTACCATAGCTGTATACAGTTTTAAATAGATGGCTGGAGAGCGGCTAACAAAAGACCTGCTGAGTGATGCCAAGACACCCTCGGCCTTCCTGACAATCTTAGAGATATGCTTTGACCAACGCAAATCACTGCTGACAGTGATGCCTAGGTCACGCTCGCAAGAGGATTTCTTGATATCAGTGTTGTGGAGGGAGTATGTGAACGCAGGGTTTTTTCTCCCAAAATGCATGGTGGTACACTTGTCCACAGCCAGTTTCAGTTGCCAGTCTGTGATCCATTGCTGCATTGTGTCTAGGTCTGATTGCAGGAAAGAGTTGTAGACATCAGGATCTGTCCTCTTGATTTCAAGGTACAGCTTGATGTCGTCTGCATATTTCAATACTGTGGCATTCTTTAAATTGGCATCTATGTCGTTAATGTATGCCACAAACAAGAGGGGACCAAGGACAGATCCCTGTGGTACACCCGATGACATCTCATATGGTGTAGAGTGCTGTCCTAGAACTGTGACTACCTCCTTTCGGCTGAGGATGAAGGATTTCAACCAGTTAAAAAGGTCATCTCCCACACCCATTGCAGAGAGTTTCACCATAAGCCTTTTGTGTGGCACAGAGTTGAAAGCCTTAGCAAAGTCAAGGTAGACAACATCCACCCATGAGCCACTGTCAGTAATCTGAGTAATGTCCTCAAGGAACTCGACAAGCTGGTCACTGCGGCTGGAGTTAGGGACAAATCCATATTGTGAGGGTCGGATGAGACTGTGAGAGCTCCAGAAGTTCCAGAGTGTTTCTCTGACACACGATTCCATCAGTTTTGCAATACAGCTAGTGAGACTGACTGGGCGATAGTTGACAGGTGATGTGCGGTCGCCCTTTTTGAACAGAGGAATGACACTGGCAGTTTTCCACTGCTCCGGAGTAGCACCATTGTTGAGACAGTACTGGAAGAAAATAGAAAGCTGGTGTAAAAGGAAGTGCCTGCCACGTTTGAGAAGCAGGTATGTAACTCCATCGAGACCAGGGGAGGCATAGTTGCGCTTATTTTGAAGGTGACGTCGCAGCATTGCAGGTGTAAATTCCATAGTTGTTATGGAGTTTGCTGTTAGTGATGGTGAAGATGGTACATTTTGACTTTCAACAGTGAATATGTTTGCATAGCACTCGGCAATGAGTTCTGCGCATTCCTTGGGGTCGTCAGTGATCTGGTTTGTGTGAGGGTTGCGAAGAGGGCCCACTGGAGAGTGAGGTCTCTGCTTTGAGTGCACATATTTCCAGAAAACCTTGCTGTCAGGATTGGCTGCTATGCACTGTTCAAATTCAAGCACTGCTTTTTTGTCACTTGCTTGAGATGGTTGGAGGATTTATTCCGCTTCTTCCTGTTGGTGTCTGATTTATGCAACCTGTATTCCCGTTCAGCAGTCCGACGTTCCCTCCTGGCAAGTCGGACCGCTGAAGTTTCCCAAATTGCCCTTTTGGGGCGGTTCTTCTTTTTTTGTTTACGTGGCACTGATGCTGCACATGCTGCCCATATTGAGTCCAGGATACTCTGGAGTATAGTATTCACATCTCCAGAGTTGTAGAATTCACGCCAGTTTGGGTGCTGTAGTTCAGTGTGGTACAGGTTCCAATCTGCTCTCTTCCAATCGAAGGAAGCAGATTGGAGATGGTTCAGGTTTTTGTTGCCCGCAAGAGCCAGATTGGCGATGATCATAGCATGATCAGAGTCACCTAGAGGTTCCTCCGTAGTGCAATTGATAACCGCTTCAGGAGTTGTGGTGAAGAGCAGGTCCAAGGTGTTGTCGCCTCTTGTTGGAGAGGTGACTACTTGTGACCAGTTTGAGTCCAGCACAAGCTCAACAAAATCGTTTGCACTCTGTGGCCAATGGAAGGTCTCCCAATCGATCTCAGGATGATTGAAATCGCCTGCAATAAACACATAAGTGGCTGTTTTCCTGGCAGCAGCTCGGAGGACATTGCAAAGCTGTGTGTCCCGATGGTAACTTGGGGGACGATAAACAACGCCAAGCAGGAGTGTTGACATGGTCATACGCACGTCACAGAAAAAACTTCTTCTTGTGATTCGTTCAAATCGGCACAAGGAATTACCAAAAAATTTGAACGAACGTAGACCATCACACCACCACCACGGCGGTTAGTGCGGTCCTTACGGAAGAGGTTGTACCCCGTAATGTTGAAAACCCCATCACAGAGTAAGGAATGCGCCCATGTTTCCGTGACAGTGATGAAGTCAGGGTCAACACTTCTGACGTAGGCGTTGAACAAATGTATTTTGTTGCATAAACTGCGAGCATTTAAGGACAACAATTTGTACCCTGCTCGCAGTTTATGATGGTGTGTAGAGGATGGCAGGTTGTTCTGGCTTAGTTTCCCTGAGTTGCTGTAGTCTTTTTAGTTATTGTGGGTAGAGAGCACTCAGACCAGCTGGTATCTCTCTTCCACGTTTCAATGGATAATGATGGCAGTGGTGTAAAAGTAATAGTAGTAATGGTGGCAGTAGTAGTAGTAGTGGTGTTGCTGGTAATGATGGTGGTAGTAGTAATAGTAGTAGTAGTAATGGTGGTGGTAGTAGTAGTAATGGTGGTGGTGGTGGTGGTAGTAATGAAGGCATGTGGCTTAGTGGTTAGTATGAGGATGATGATGACAGTGGTGTACAAGTAGTAGTAGTAGTGGTGGTGGTGGTGGTAATAGTGGTGGTAGTAGTAGTAATGGTGATGGTAGTAACAGTAGTGGTGGTGGTAGTAGTAATGAAGGCATGTGGCTTAGAGGTTAGGATATTCGACTCACAATCATAAGGTCATGAATTCAATTCCCAGCAGCCGTGTTGTGTCCAGTCCACTCAGCTGGCAAAAAATGAGTTGTACCTTATAATTCAGAGGACCGGCCAACCTCCTTGTCGTATTCTGTGCCCTGTTGAAATCTCCCATCGAGGGTGTGCATGTTTGTGGAGTGCTCACTCGCACGTTAATTTCATGAGCAGGCTGTTCCATTGATCAGATCAACTGGATTACTTGTCGTAACTGACAGAGAACCTGTTAGTAGTAGTAGTAGTAGTAGTATAGTAGTAGTAGTAGTAGTAGTAGTAGTAGTGGTGGTGGTGGTAGGAGTAGTAGTAGTGAAGGCATGTGGCTTAGTGGTTAGTATGAGGATAATAAAATAATATAATAATAATAATAATTGTGTACAGTGCTCAGGTGCACTACAACTCATCTAAAGTGTATATATAATCAGGTGTAGTTTCGGCGGATTTCGGAAAGCATGAGGGCCTTAAAAGATGCAGTGTCATGGCAGTCAACAACTGACGCAGGCAGTTTATTCCATGCTTCAGCAACTCTGAGCGTGAAAAAATGTTTCCGAAAGTCATGGGAGCTGTATTGTTTTCTGACTTTGTAGGCATGTCCACGTGTGTTAGACACATGGAGATCAAAAAGGTGTTCAGTGTTGTTGTTGGTGAGGTGGTTGATAACTTTGTGGGTGTTTACCAAGTCCGTCGCCAAACGCCGGAGCTTCAGTGAATCCATGCCCAGGGAAACAAGGCGCTCAGAATATGGTAGGTGTCTGATGGAGGGTATGCGTTTGGTTGCACGTCTCTGGACAGATTCCAGGAGGTCAATGTTCTGTGCAAGATAGGGGTTCCAAACTGATGATGCGAATTCCAAGTGTGGTCGTACCATAGCTGTATACAGTTTTAAATAGATGGCTGGAGAGCGGCTAACAAAAGACCTGCTGAGTGATGCCAAGGCACCCTCGGCCTTCCTGACAATCTTAGAGATATGCTTTGACCAACGCAAATCACTGCTGACAGTGATGCCTAGGTCACGCTCGCAAGAGGATTTCTTGATATCAGTGTTGTGGAGGGAGTATGTGAACGCAGGGTTTTTTCTCCCAAAATGCATGGTGGTACACTTGTCCACAGCCAGTTTCAGTTGCCAGTCTGTGATCCATTGCTGCATTGTGTCTAGGTCTGATTGCAGGAAAGAGTTGTAGACATCAGGATCTGTCCTCTTGATTTCAAGGTACAGCTTGATGTCGTCTGCATATTTCAATACTGTGGCATTCTTTAAATTGGCATCTATGTCGTTAATGTATGCCACAAACAAGAGGGGACCAAGGACAGATCCCTGTGGTACACCCGATGACATCTCATATGGTGTAGAGTGCTGTCCTAGAACTGTGACTACCTCCTTTCGGCTGAGGATGAAGGATTTCAACCAGTTAAAAAGGTCATCCCCCACACCCATTGCAGAGAGTTTCACCATAAGCCTTTTGTGTGGCACAGAGTTGAAAGCCTTAGCAAAGTCAAGGTAGACAACATCCACCCATGAGCCACTGTCAGTAATCTGAGTAATGTCCTCAAGGAACTCGACAAGCTGGTCACTGCGGCTGGAGTTAGGGACAAATCCATATTGTGAGGGTCGGATGAGACTGTGAGAGCTCCAGAAGTTCCAGAGTGTTTCTCTGACACACGATTCCATCAGTTTTGCAATACAGCTAGTGAGACTGACTGGGCGATAGTTGACAGGTGATGTGCGGTCGCCCTTTTTGAACAGAGGAATGACACTGGCAGTTTTCCACTGCTCCGGAGTAGCACCATTGTTGAGACAGTACTGGAAGAAAATAGAAAGCTGGTGTAAAAGGAAGTGCCTGCCACGTTTGAGAAGCAGGTATGTAACTCCATCGAGACCAGGGGAGGCATAGTTGCGCTTATTTTGAAGGTGACGTCGCAGCATTGCAGGTGTAAATTCCATAGTTGTTATGGAGTTTGCTGTTAGTGATGGTGAAGATGGTACATTTTGACTTTCAACAGTGAATATGTTTGCATAGCACTCGGCAATGAGTTCTGCGCATTCCTTGGGGTCGTCAGTGATCTGGTTTGTGTGAGGGTTGCGAAGAGGGCCCACTGGAGAGTGAGGTCTCTGCTTTGAGTGCACATATTTCCAGAAAACCTTGCTGTCAGGATTGGCTGCTATGCACTGTTCAAATTCAAGCACTGCTTTTTTTGTCACTTGCTTGAGATGGTTGGAGGATTTATTCCGCTTCTTCCTGTTGGTGTCTGATTTATGCAACCTGTATTCCCGTTCAGCAGTCCGACGTTCCCTCCTGGCAAGTCGGACCGCTGAAGTTTCCCAAATTGCCCTTTTGGGGCGGTTCTTCTTTTTTTGTTTACGTGGCACTGATGCTGCACATGCTGCCCATATTGAGTCCAGGATACTCTGGAGTATAGTATTCACATCTCCAGAGTTGTAGAATTCACGCCAGTTTGGGTGCTGTAGTTCAGTGTGGTACAGGTTCCAATCTGCTCTCTTCCAATCGAAGGAAGCAGATTGGAGATGGTTCAGGTTTTTGTTGCCCGCAAGAGCCAGATTGGCGATGATCATAGCATGATCAGAGTCACCTAGAGGTTCCTCCGTAGTGCAATTGATAACCGCTTCAGGAGTTGTGGTGAAGAGCAGGTCCAAGGTGTTGTCGCCTCTTGTTGGAGAGGTGACTACTTGTGACCAGTTTGAGTCCAGCACAAGCTCAACAAAATCGTTTGCACTCTGTGGCCAATGGAAGGTCTCCCAATCGATCTCAGGATGATTGAAATCGCCTGCAATAAACACATAAGTGGCTGTTTTCCTGGCAGCAGCTCGGAGGACATTGCAAAGCTGTGTGTCCCGATGGTAACTTGGGGGACGATAAACAACGCCAAGCAGGAGTGTTGACATGGTCATACGCACGTCACAGAAAAAACTTCTTCTTGTGATTCGTTCAAATCGGCACAAGGAATTACCAAAAAATTTGAACGAACGTAGACCATCACACCACCACCACGGCGGTTAGTGCGGTCCTTACGGAAGAGGTTGTACCCCGTAATGTTGAAAACCCCATCACAGAGTAAGGAATGCGCCCATGTTTCCGTGACAGTGATGAAGTCAGGGTCAACACTTCTGACGTAGGCGTTGAACAAATGTATTTTGTTGCATAAACTGCGAGCATTTAAGGACAACAATTTGTACCCTGCTCGCAGTTTATGATGGTGTGTAGAGGATGGCAGGTTGTTCTGGCTTAGTTTCCCTGAGTTGCTGTAGTCTTTTTAGTTATTGTGGGTAGAGAGCACTCAGACCAGCTGGTATCTCTCTTCCACGTTTCAATGGATAATGATGGCAGTGGTGTAAAAGTAATAGTAGTAATGGTGGCAGTAGTAGTAGTAGTGGTGTTGCTGGTAATGATGGTGGTAGTAGTAATAGTAGTAGTAGTAATGGTGGTGGTAGTAGTAGTAATGGTGGTGGTGGTGGTGGTAGTAATGAAGGCATGTGGCTTAGTGGTTAGTATGAGGATGATGATGACAGTGGTGTACAAGTAGTAGTAGTAGTGGTGGTGGTGGTGGTGGTAATAGTGGTGGTAGTAGTAGTAATGGTGATGGTAGTAACAGTAGTGGTGGTGGTAGTAGTAATGAAGGCATGTGGCTTAGAGGTTAGGATATTCGACTCACAATCATAAGGTCATGAATTCAATTCCCAGCAGCCGTGTTGTGTCCAGTCCACTCAGCTGGCAAAAAATGAGTTGTACCTTATAATTCAGAGGACCGGCCAACCTCCTTGTCGTATTCTGTGCCCTGTTGAAATCTCCCATCGAGGGTGTGCATGTTTGTGGAGTGCTCACTCGCACGTTAATTTCATGAGCAGGCTGTTCCATTGATCAGATCAACTGGATTACTTGTCGTAACTGACAGAGAACCTGTTAGTAGTAGTAGTAGTATCACAGTGATTTCCTCTTTTGTTTTCAGGATTGGAATAAATTTAGAAAAATTTTGAGATATTTTGGTTTAATTTGTTTTTCTGTCTATTCATTTTCCTTAATCTTACTCTTTTCCATTTCTCTCTTTCTTTCTACTTACACATGCACACACACACACACCATAAATTTGGTATAAAATAAATTTTTCATGGAAAATAAAAAAAATACCCCTAATTTTACCAAACTTGCCATCAGACATGACAAGTGTGGTGTTTAGATTGTGTCATATTTGACCAGCTGTCAGTTTTGGTTACATATAAAATATGTGTGTGTGTTTTTCTGTATGTACACAACTCATGTCTCAGTTTGTTTGTAAACAAGATTCTATCGTTTTTATTATTTAGAAAGTACATGCTCACTGGTACTGTACAACTATTTCTATAAAATAAAATATCTTCTCTCTCTCTCTCTCTCTCTCTCTCTATATATATAATATATATATATATATATATATATATATATATACATACATATATACATATATATCTACTTATGTAGATAAAGAGAGACAGAGAGAAAATGTGTGTGTGTGTATATATATAAGCAAAAATTTAGATTCAAATGAATATGGTACTTAAGTTGTGGCACCAGAATTTAGTATGGTATTATCCATACAATTTCAAAGTAAAGTGATTAAAATCAAAATAAGCAACAAGGATTTCCAGAGTTAATGCAGTACGATTGTTTCATGCATCTCCATTTAATTGAACAATGCAATCATTACATCAATTTAAAATGCAGAGCTATCTTCAGCCGCATAAAGAAGATATACATTGTTACAGACTCTGCCTGTCACTGACTTTTTTGTTTTTGTGGGGTCAGTTTTGATTTATAGACTAGTTTATCAAAACACTTGTATATCTAAGGCTGAGAGAACAGAGGGCAGTATCTGTTAGGAGTAGGGCTGAGGGAGCAGACAGACATCATAGTTGGTATAGTCATAAAAATCAAGATTTATTAGAAGCAATATCATGAGGGTTGGTAAAGGAAAACTTAAAACAAGATGTTAGCTGACAATTAAGGGGGATACCCACTAGTAGACCATTGATAATAAAACAGGGGAAGTCTTATCATGTAGTACTATAGTTAAATATTTTAAACAATGTTGCTATATTGTATACAGTTAAAGTTTAGGGCTATTCAGAGGATTATTAAGAAGAATATTATAACAAAAGGATATAAATTTATGAATACTTTTGAGTATATATCAAACTTTTACCACAATAGAGGGAGGAAAATAAATTATCCAGAAACAGTTTAATATTTCTACATATTGTACACTTAAATGCTAACTCATCAGATGGTATCTGTGAATATTGATTAATTGGGATATACTGGTATTAATAAAGGAATATTGGGATAAAGGAACATGCTAATTATATATTAATAAAATTATAATCTAAGCAGTTTCTTTGTAAGTAGTGAATACACCAGTATAATTTTATATAAGCTAAGTATGAATTTATAGAGATACAAAAATTAGATTAATTTTATAAATAAATAAAGGCTAATTATAAAATAATAAAGAAATAAAATAAAATAATCAAGTAGTGCAGGGCACCATAGAAAAGGAAATAAAATAGCTTAATTATTAATACTATTGTAAAGTATATGTAACTTATTAACGCCAATAGAGAAGATTTTTAGAAAAAGTATAATAATTCAAAATATATTAGATTAAAAATTATATATTTACTTATTTAGCTAATATCAATAAGTAATGTCTGATGTCTGGTATTGGCTCAAGGAATATTTAAGTTATAGAACAATCATATTTTACACTAATCTTTTTTTAAAACTAAGAGTTATATTATAGGTTTAAGAAGTTATTTTTGTTACTCCCTACATGATATTTATAGTTTCTCAGTGTTACTTGTTTAGAAGGGTAAGGGAGATTTTAAGTATAATTATACTAATGTGTCCATCTGTTCTAATTTAATTAAATTCTATGTCTTTGTGCGACTGAAGATTGCTCTGCATTTTAACTTGATGTAATGATTGCATTGTTCAATTAAATGGAGTTGCATGAAACGATTGTACTGCATTACCTCTGGATATCCTTGTTGCTTATGTTTATATATATATTTATTGGTTGCACACCCAAGTCTTTTTTGCACATTCCATCTGCGAATTATAACCATTACGATTATTTTGTAACTCTGAGTTTCTCAAAACAGTTGTTAAGAAGCTGTCTATTCTCTTAGAATTTTGTATTTTTATCCTCTATGTAAATATATTTGTGTGTGTGTGTGTGTATATATATATATATATATATATATATATATATACACACACACACACATACATACACATGCATATACACGTGTGTGTGTGTGTTTATCTTTATGAATGGCAGATTCTAGTGAAAAACTGACCAGTATGGAGAAAGCTTAAGTCATGGCATAACCATGAATAGTCATAGTTGTAATGACTGACTGCTGATAATCTTTATGAATATATGTTGTTATATATATCCATATGCATCTATGTGTATCTCTCTATACATATATGAGCATATCTATACATGTATATCTATGTGTATTTCTCTCTTTATATATATATATATTATATATATATATATATATATATATATATATATATGCACATATCTATGTACCAAGTGTAATTGTGTTTATCTGCATCACTTCCTCTCTTTCAACATATATATATATATATATATATATATATATATATATATATATATATATATATCTGTGTGTGTCTAATATGTATATTTCTCTCTGTTTCTCTTCTAGGTGACTCTCCACCGGAAAATGTCTTCCAACGGCATGATCGTTTGACCTTCAGTGAAATCATCAGCTACAAAGCTGATCCTAGTTTAAAGTGGCTGGCCATTACAGGACTCACACCAGAGGTAAGTTAGGGACAACCATCTCATTTGGGTAGCTTCATTGAAACCCTGCCCCCTCCACCCTGTTCCAATGTCCTGGTCTTCAGGACCATAGTGAATCATTGCATTAAGATGACAAGTATGTGGTGCCTCATATCAGAGATCAAATTGTTTAACCCTTTTGTTACCATATTTCTGTTGAGATGCTCTATGTTTCTTTCAATTAATTTTAAATATAACAAAGAATTTAGTAAAATAACTTAGTTATCATTAAGTTAGTGTTGGGAACATAAATTGTGACTAAGGTTTGGTGGAAGATTTTATTTCAGAACTTTTGAAAACAAGACATTTGTACTACAAAGCCAGAGGTGGTTTCAGCCTGGTTGGCATCAAAAGGTGTTAAAATGTGTTTTATTGTTGTGACCATATTTGATGGCATAAAAGATGTCCCTTTTTGCCTAAAAGTTGTTATAAACAAAAGAAAAATTGGACCTTCCATTAGCTTTTAGGTACTAAAAACTCAATTTTCTTGACTATGCTCTGCTGAAACTGGGGTGCATCTTTTATGCCATCAAATACAGTAACTGTTCAGAAGTTCACGTCACTGTTATTTATTTGTTGTTTAATTCTTTTTTAAAATATGATTCATTGACTTGAAGAACTTGAGGGTTGTGTAACCTTTGAATGATTTGGGTATCATCATTTTGTATCCTCTCACCAGTGCTGTACTGTATCCATTTAACTCAATCCCTCTATCTGTACATAAGTACCATGAGGTGGTGCAAAACAGTGGAACAGTATGAGAGATATTACGGTTGCATAACGAAATACCATGAACCTACAAATCATTGGTCTTTACATACCAGCTCCAGGAATGCGTTTAATATGTAAATTGGTATATCCAATAACTTAATACCACTGCATGCGGTGGCTATATAAACAGTGTGTTCAGAGGTGAGAATGGATTGGGTGGGTGCTGAAGAAGGAGGGAAAACCCCCCGAAATATGGCATATGCACTCATTATCCATCTTTATCTCCGATCTTAATGTTTGTTTACATCTGACGTTTCAAAAAAATCAGTGCTGATTATAATTTCTGTAGAAACAACAAAATAATGTATAGAGCACTGCTAACACAATAAGAACGTGGTAGTGACTTATAAAAACATTTAATATACTTTATAGTATATTATTGTTGCATAACAAAATACCATGTACCTACAAATCATGAGCCTATAATCCATCTAACTCAATATGTCTAATTGTAAATAGGTACCATGAAGAGGTGCTGTTCACAGTTGTTCTTAGTAAGTGTGAGATGGTACAAGTGGTGAATATTTAATCAATCTAACCCAGTTTGTCTATATCACAAATGTAAACAACTGAGGGACTTCACAACTTAAATCTTGATATGAGCCTACATTTCCATAGACTGGCACCCTGTCTATCCAGGGATAAAAATCTATCTTTTTAGTATCTGAAAAGAAAAAAAAAACTAAGAAAAGTGTAACACTCATTCTGGGATTCCTTGTAAATAGCAATGAATAAATTTAGAAAAGAACTTATTTCTATAAATATCTTCTATGATACCATAACCCTTTCATACAAACCAACGAACCAATCTGAGACCATCCCTGATTCTATGGTACAAACATCCTTGTTTTAAAGTGATCTAAATTCCATCAAAATTCCATGTAAATCTATGTCCCAAACACTAGCTTAATTATAAACAAAGTTATTTTACTAAATTCTTCTCTCTTTACGCTTATGATATTCCGGTTGCAGCAGTCCAGGGAATTCAAATCAAGTGAGTTAGAGATCACTTGATCAAGGCAATTTAGATGTCACATGATCACACTGCTCTCTTCTGATCATGTGACATCTAAACTGTCACATGATCACAGGAGATCATGGATCTTGCTGAACAGAATTACCTTCTTCCCCTCCCACTTGTACTTGGTGTTCTTATGCATTATATGTTTGAAAGTGAAGCCCACCACTTTTAGCTGTTCATTGATGGCCCTTATTGACCCAAGCCACTGGGGTTATTGTTGATGAACTTGACTGTCATGACAATACGCTACCATTGACAACGTTTCTTCCCCTTCACCATGGGCAATATGATGCCACCACCAGATACTTGCAGCTGTTTCCAGATGCTGAACATGAAGGACTTGTCCAAACCGCTATGTTCAAGAAGCTGGCAATTTCTGATCTGCTGTGGCATGCTTCTTCATTTCCTGCATCAGATAGGAATTTGCCTTGTTCATGCTGAAAGAGAAATGAGATTGTTAAAACCTGAATGTATATTCCATTAATATTACTGATGCTTTATATTTAAGAGATGAGGAATTATGTACATCATTTACATTATTTACATTTGATGGATATTTATCCTCATCTTGTTTGTTGTTAGCACAATATTTCGGCTGATATACTCTCCAGCCTTCATCAGGTGTCTTGGGGAAATTTCGAACCTGGGTTCTCATTCCTAAGGTATTTTTCGATGTTGTTGTTGTTGTTATTGGTATTATTATTATTATTATTATTATTATTATTATTATTATCATTATCATTATTATTATTATCATTATTATTGTTGAGGTCACTGCTTGGAATCGAACTCGGAATCTTGGGGTTAGTAGCTTGCACTCTTAACTACTACGCCATATGCCCAGGTTCATATATCAGCCGAAATATTGTGTTAACAACAAATAAGATGAGGATAAATATCCATCAAATGTAAATAATGTAAATTACTCTACAAATTTTCTATACAGTTTAGAGCAAGAACTGAAAGTTATGTTTTGTATATGAATACGTCTAATGTAAACAATGTCTGTACTGTTTGCGTAGATGTATTTGTACACCAAATGTCATTAATTTTCAGCACTGACTTCTAAAGTCTGTAGAAAATCTATAGAGTGAAATAAAAAGTGATTGAATCACTCTACAAACACAAAAAGTAGGGCAGAGTATTGACTTATAAACATTTAATATACTTGGTGATATTCTGGTATTCTCCTACTTGTTTCAGTCATTTGACTGTGGCCATGCTGGAGCACTGCCTTTAGTTGAGCAAATTGACCCCTGGACTTATTCTTTGTAAGCCCAGTACTTATTGTATCGGTCACTTTTGCTGAACTACTAAGTTACAGGGACGTAAACACACCAACCTCGGTTGTCGAGCGGTGGTGGTGGGGGGAATAAACACAAACACATAAACATATATATATATATATGTATGTATACATATGTCCCAGCTGGTGCAATCTGCGGAACAGCTTGCTCGTGAAATTAACATGCAAGTAACTGAGCACTCCACAAACATGTGTACCCTTAACGTAGTTCTCAGGGAGACTCAGCGTGACACAGAGTGTGACAAGGCTGGCCCTTTGAAATACAGGTACAACTCATTTTTGCCAGCTGAGTGGACTGGAGCTACGGGAAATAAAGTGTCTTGCTCAAGGACACAATGCAGCGCAGGGAATTGAACTCCTGACCTTACGATTGTGACCAGAATGCTCTAACCACTAAGCTACGTGCCTTCACACATACATATATGTCAGGCTTCTTTCAGTTTCCATCTACCTGATCCACTCACAAAGATTTGGTCAGCCTGAAGCCATAGTAGAAGACACTTGCCCAAGGTGCCATGCAGTGGGACTGAACCTGGAACCATGTGGTTGGTAAATAAGCTACTTACGACACAGCCACTCCTGCACCTCTGTTATGATTGCATAACAAAATAGAGATCAGTGACTGTGTGTGGCTTTAAAAAGTCTGTAATATGAGCAAGGTGAGTAAGCCCTCATCACTGGCCTGTGATTATCTCACACCCAGAAACCAACAACTGTGAGTATCACGAAAGCTAGAGATGGGAATGATAAACTCTCTTGCTCATGCTATACAGTCACAAAGTGTGTCGGTAGCCAGAAGGAAAAGATGTTTTCCTTGGGATAAACACTAGTAATATCATCATGTGTAGGACTGACGCATTCTGTTAACAAAAAAAAACTTTACTAAAATATGGTGTTCCACCAGCAATTCGTATTACTGATGTTATCTTCTATTTGAGGCCTACTAAAGTTTCTTCGCAAATACCTGACACACCCTGTATCTGTGTGTTTTATATATATATATATATATATATATATATATAAAATTTATTTAGACAGCAATAAACAAATGTGTACCAACAAGGAGAACTATAACTGTTATTAAATGTGACTGAGGGTGTTGCAACACTTACATTGCTAGAAATAAGAGCTAAATGCTCTAATACTGTGGTCAAAGCACATAATTGTATGCATACATGCTGATAGGGACCATAATCATTGGAAAAGCTGCGGTTGAGATATTCCGAGACTGATCGGTCAGTTTCCGCTTTTGTCATTGCCTCTTCAGGGGGATCGGCCCACTGTATGTATGTATGTATACAATTATGTGCTTTGTCTGCAGCATTAGAGCATTTAGCTCTTATTTCTAGCAATGTAGATGTTTACAACACCCTCAGTTATATTTAATGACAGTTTTATATATATATATATATATATTTTATTTTATTGAAGGAGCTTCTACAGGACTAGAACTGTTTCATTCAGATGAAATCTTCAGGAAGCTGGCTGAATGAAACAGTTCTAGTCCTGTAGAAGCTCCTTCTATAAAATAAATTACTTTACTCTGCTATGTATTGAGTACCTTATTTACTGTGGTTAACCCCGACTCAACCTGGGACCTACATATATATATATATATATATATATATATATATATATATATATATATATATATATAAAACAGGAGTGGCTGTGTGGTAAGTAGCTTGCTTATCAACCACATGGTTCAGGGTTCAGTCCCACTGCATGGCACCTTGGGCAAGTGTCTTCTACTATAGCCTCGGGCCAACTAAAGCAGAGGACCAGCTTCATTTTGATGTATGATACATGTTCCTATGAAGGTAATTATACCTGTCCTAAACAAAATGGCATTACTGTTTGACTCACCCTTGTATATGAACGTAACGGCAGACGAAATACCGCTAAGGATTTTGCCCAGCATGCTAATGATTCTGCCAGCTTGCCGCTGGACAAAATATAAGGATAGTACACGAAGTTGTGGGTGTAAAATTGAAACCCCTTTGTGACTTTTGGCATTCCCTTACAAGGGGTTAATACACAAGGTCCACAATGACATCACATTAGTTTAATTATTGTTGAAGGTAAACAAAATAATTAAACATACTTAATTGTTTAAAATGTCTTCTCTCAAAATCTCATTTACAGGGGGCTGGAAATATTGTTTATTGTTTTACCTTTTACTTGTGTCAGTCATTGGACTGCGACCATGCTGGAGCACCACCTTGAAAGGTTTTAGTTAAACAGTTTGACCCCAGTACTATTCTTCTAAGTCTGGTACTTATTTTATCAGTTCCTTTTGTTGGACCACTAAGTTACAAGGGTATAAACAAACCAACACCATTGGGAAGTGGTGGTGGGGGTGGTTGGAGGAGAAAACCAAACACACCCAAAGACACACACACACACACATATTTGTCTACAACAGGCTTCCACACAGTTTCTTTTTACCAATTTCACTCACATGGCATTGGTTAGCCTGGGACTTGTCTAAGGTGCCATGCAGCGGGACTGAACCCAGAACTTGTCCAAGGTGCCATGCAGCGGGACTGAACCCAGAACTGTGTGGCTGGAAAGCAAACCTCTTAACCACACAACCATAGAATAATTTTTTTCTTTTTTTCTTCCTTTTTTTTTGCTTTTGTTTGATTCCACATTTGGTTTAGTGAAGTTTATTTTTTAAAATGCTTGTCTGTTGCTTTGGCAGGAGGACCGCATCTCTGGAGTGACACAGTTGTATAATGTGGATGAAGACATCACACAATGCATCAACTCGCATGCTGTGTGCTTCACACACTACAGGTTTGATGATAACCCTTTGCCATCGACAGTGTTTTGTGTGGCTTCCAGGGATACACAAGACAAGGGTAAAGTAAGTAGACAAGGAAGCAATTAATTTAATTTAATCATCATCATTTCACGTCCATTTTCCATGCTGGCATGGGTTGGATGCCTGGTTTGACAGGAGTTGATTAGCAAGAGGACGGCACCAAACTCCAATGTTTGCCTTGGAATGGTTTCCACTGTTGGACCTGGCAAACTTATAATTAACACTGATTCCAGTCACAACTATCCTGCCTTTTATCATCCATCATCTCTGTAACTGCAGTTTTTCTATGATACTGCATATTTTTTCTTAGTATCATTCCATTTGTAATCCATCCTTCATCCATTAGTGTGTGTGTGTATATATGTGTGTGTGTGTGTATATATATATATATATGTGTGTGTGTGTGTGTGTGTGTGTGTGTATCTATATAGATATATATGGGAAAAAATAAGTTCAAAAGAGAATAATTCAAACTTTTTGAGAGGTCCAAAAAGAGAGAAAGCATGATTTCTAATAAAGATTCATCATATTCATAAAAAAAAAACAGCCAGAGCAAGTAATAAGAATATGAAAATAGTAGTTGAAAAATATCATTATAGGTATAAATATACCATAAAACAATTATAGAAAAATGGAGGAGAAAAAATGTTGCATCAAAATTAGATTTAATAGAAAAATAGGTTTCAATACATACGCATGTTTCAAAGGACAATACAAATATGTAAGAAAAAATTATAACTATAACATCTTTTTCTCCTCCATTTTTCTATAATTGTTTATGGTATTTTTATACCTATAACGATATTTTCCAACTATATATATACATAAATACAAAATGGGACAAGAACGCAAAACAGCCAGACAGTTAGGTGATACAAGAGAGGGACAACAAAACATCCAGATAGATGATACAAAGAAAACAAGGACGGGTCATTCGGAGTTTTCTTTCCTCAGTTGAGTTCCAGATTATCTTTGCAATTTCAGCTATATTTATATAAAAATATACACAGTGGTGAACTGGTCTAAAAATATTGGTTGCCAGGAGACTAAGAGGGCCCAACTGCAACTACAAGGGGGTGCAACTACAATGCTATCATTTATTTTTTTTTTTTTGTTAAAAGTATTCTTTTCAACTGTCTACAAACACATGCAGACTGAAATGATTAATGCATTCTTCCAGGAGTGAATGAAAAATTCTCAAACTTGAGGGGATGGGCCCCTTAGATACTAACAAGGGCCCCCACATATGGATTCTAATGGCACATGGGGCCCACTTGCCATCAGGCAAGCTGGCAACCTGGCCAGTCTTCCACTGTATGTATGTACATGTGTGTGTGTATACATATATACACACACACACACATATATATGTACCTTACTTGGAAACAGGTGAGGGTTTGGTTACAGGAAGGGCATCCAGCTGCAGAAATCTATCTTAATAAAATCCCATCTGACCCCAGCATAGAAAAGTGGACATTGAGTTGATGGTGATAACATCATCATCATCATCATCATCATCATCATCATCATCATCATCATTATCATCATCCATTTTCCATCCTGGTATGGGTTGGATGGTTTGGCCGGAGCTGGCCAGCCTGGGAGTTACAGTCTCACATTATCAACCAGACTATTGAACGTTGTTATGCATCGCTGGTCACAACGTGGTTTGCATTGTTTTACCTTTTGAATGATGCCACACTGCTGGCTAGGCATGCAGGCCAACATTTTGCCTGATCAGAAGGCTGTTCTGTCATGGAGGTACCTGTTTACAGCTGAGTGGACTGGAGCAACGTGAAATGAAGTGTTTTGCTCAAGAACACAATGCAACACCTGGTTCAGGAATCAAACGCATGAAACCAAAGCACTTAGCCACACGCCTCCACGCATGCACACACACACACACACACACACACACCTGACAGAAAGCAAATAAACAACAACAAAAGTACAAGAGACATTCACAGTAAATATTATTAGTTTGATGGTCAAGGCAGAATAGAAAATGTAAAAAGTATGATGTTTCGGACGATGTCCTTCTTCAGAAAAATCCAGAAGAAACTCTAGGAAGAAAGAAATAAAAGGAAGAAAAGAGATAAAAAGAAAAAGAAGGAAACTTGTTGTGTGTGTGTGTTTGTGTGTGTGTAGATCTATATGGCAGGTCTCTTCCATTTAACTGTCTCCCAGATTCATTCAGAAGACATTGGTCAACTTGGGACCGTACTAGAAGACTTCTGCCCAAGATGTCACAGTGGAACTGAACCCAGAGCCATGTGATTGGAAAGCAAACTCCACCATACCTGCTATTTTATACTTAATAACTTTTTCTAATTAAGACGCAAGGCTAACAGATTTAAAAGTGATGAGGAGTTGATTACACAGACCCCCACTCCCAGGGCTCTATTGGCGCATATTTTATTCACCCTGCACCAATGGATGAAAGGCAATGTCACCCTTGGTGGCGTTTGAACCCAGAGCATTAAGAACCAGAAGAAATACTACTGAGTATTTTGTCTGGCACAGTAATAATAACTCTGCCAGCTTGCCCGTCTGATATGTAATGGTCAATAGCTGGTAACTGAAAATAGTATCAATGAAAATGTCAGCACAAAAATAATTCTTCTGTATTCGAGTCTGTAATATTTCGGTCTCAGATTTAAGTTATAATCAGATACTCCAGGATTAGGTTTGCAATACTCTCTGTCTGTGTGTGTGTGTGTGTGTGTGTGCGCGCGTGCGACCTTTGGCCTACACGTGAACTGTCCAACAGTATTTAATACAAACTAAGGGACAAATATGCCACAAATATTAAGGATAAGAGGAAGATTTTACAACAGGATATTAATAATAATAATAATAAAGGAAGAAATATTCAAACATGTTAACTCTATGTCAGAAGTATATTTTTTGTTTTATTTAACATAAATATTGTCGTTGCTGTTTCCTGAGCTGTCTAGACTTGAGGATGTTGTGTGTGGGGGTGTAGGCGGGGCTTATATTGATTGATTTTTCCAGCTATGCTTTACAGAAAAGGAATTTATATATCATCATCATCATCATCGTTGTCGTTTAATGTCTGCTTTCCATGCTGGCATGGGTTAGATGGTTTGACTGAGGACTGGTGAGCCAGAAGGCTGCACCAGGCTCAATCTGATCTGGCAAAGTTTCTACAGCTTGATGCCCTTCCTAATGTCAACCACTCCGAGAGTGTAGTGGGTGCTTTTACGTACCACCGGCATGAGGGACAGTCAGGCAGTTCTGGCAACAACCATGCTTAACTGGTGTTTTTTATGTGCTACATGCATGGGAGACAGTCTGATGGCATTGGCAACGATCACACTCGAATGTTGTTTTTCACATGCCACCAGCACATGTGCCAGTAGGGCAATGCTGGCAATATATATATATCATTGTCATCATTTTAATATTCACTTTCCTATGCTTGCATTGGTCAGATGGAATTTATTGAAGCAGGTTTTCTCCAGCCCTATGCCATCTTGCTGCCAGCACTCACCTGTTTCTAAGCAAAGTGATGTTTCCCCATGGCCAGACATGCTTTCATAGAATACTGGAAATGAAAGACACTGCTTGTATGACAGTGACACTCATTTACAACTATCACATATCAAGATTAAGAGATGCAAACACACATGTGCACACACATGCACACACATGCACACACACAAACACACATGCAAATAATTACTCTTTTACATGTTTCAGTCATTTGACTGCAGCCATGCTGGAGCACCACCTTTAGTCGAACAAATCATCTCCAGGACTTATTCTTTGTAAGCTTTAGTACTTATTCTATTGGTCACTTTTGCCAAACCACTAAGTTTTAGGGACATAAACACACCAACATCGGTTGTCCAACAATGGTGGGAGGACAAACACAGAGATAAAGACACACACATACATATGATGGGCTTGTTTCAGTTTCCATCTACCAAATCCATTCACAATGCTTTGGTTGGCTTCAGGCTATAGTAGTAGAACACTTACCCAAGGTGCCATGCAGAGGGACTGAACTCAGAGCCATGTGGTTGGGAAGCAAGTTTCTTACCACACAGCCACACCTGCACATACACACACACAAACACAACAGGCTTCTTTCAATTTGTTTAACCAAATCCACCTACAAGACTTTAGCCAGTCAGGGGCTGTTGTAGAAGACACTTGCCCAGTGGGACCACCCCCAGAACCATATAGTCAGGAAGCAAACTTCTTGACCACACAGCCATACTTGCATCTGTTTAAGAACAAAATTACTGACATCAATTCATTTGACTAAAACCCTTCAAGGCGGTGCCCCAGCATGGCCTCAGTCCAAAGACTGAAACAAATAAAAATAAAATAAGGAATCTATATATATATATATATATATATATATACCTAAAAAAATATATATATTTACCTCAAAATATATATACATATATACATGGAGGCGCAATGGCCCAGTGGTTAGGGCAGCGGACTTGCGGTCGGAGGATCGCGGTTTCGATTCCCAGACCGGGCGTTGTGTGTGTTTATTGAGCGAAAACACCTAAAAGCTCCACGAGGCTCCGGCAGGGGATGGTGGTGATCCCTGCTGTACTCTTTCACCACTCTAAAAGGCGGTGCTCCAGCATGGCCGCAGTCAAATGACTGAAAAAAGTACAAAAAAAAATTTGCTTCTGTCGCCGATCTGGCTCCCGTGCCAGTGGAACAAAAAGCACCATCCAAATGTGGTCAATGCCAGCCACTTCACCCCGTCTGGCTTCTGCGCCAGTGGCATGTAAAAGGCACCCACTACACTCTCGGCTCTCGGAGTGGTTGGCGTTAGGAAGGGCCATTCAGCTGTAGAAACATTGCCAGATCAGATTGGAGACTGGTGCAGCCTCCTGGCTTGCCAGACCCCTGTCAAACCATCCAACCCATGCCAGCATGGAAAACGGACGTTAAACGATGATGAGGATGATGATGATATATATTTACCTCAAAATATCGCATCAGATAATGTCATTTATAAATATGGTTTCGTCGTAGATTTATCGTGTTACACACACATTTACACGATTGTTTACAAGCAAAGTCAACAAGACAAACAGGAAATATTTGAGTTCCTTTCATCAATCATTTAACCAGATGCCAGTCTCTCATGCTGTTCGGGGTATTCTAAATATACTTATGGATATACTTCAATATACACAAACCACTTAAGAACAGCGGTGATTGATCACCAAATCAGACAGCCAACCGAATCGTGAATAAACCTTCTTTTTTCTTTTACTTGTTTCAGTCATTAGACTGTGGCCATGCTGGGGCACAGCTTTGAGGAACTGTTTTAGCTGAATGAATTGATGTCAGTATTTATTTCTGTTCTTAAGCCTGGTATTTATTCTGTCAGTCTCTTTTGCCAAACTGCTAAGTTATGGGGATGTAAACACACCAACACCAGTTGCCATGTGGTGGTGGGGAGCAAAAACACACACACACACACACACAAAAATATGCGATGGGCTTCTTTCAGTTTCTCTCTACCAAATCTACTCACAAGACTTTGGTCAGCCCAAGGCAATAATAGAAGACACTTGCCCAAGGTGCGACACAGTGGAACTGAACCGAGAACCATGTAGATGGGTTGGGCAGTAAACTTCCAACCACACAGCCATGCCTTAAATATTGCTTTTCTATGGATGGACATGGCCATTAATATTTATTTTACCCTTGTCCTACAAGATAGATGAAAGGCAAAGATGGATCCAGTTAGATTTGAACTCAGACTAGGACAAAACTAAGTACTAGAATGTCCTTCAAGGTCCATCTGTTGGGTAGATGTCAGCCATAGAACTGTTGACTCTAAGGGAATTTTAGAGGCACCATGGCCTATATGGAAAATATTGGGGGCAACACATTCAATGTAAAGAATACTGAAGTCCATTGTCGTCATCATCATCATCAGCGTCATCAGTTTGACGTTCACTTTTCCATGGTTGCATGAATCGGATGGAATTTGTTGAGGTAGATTTTCTATGGCTGGATGCCCTTCCTGTCGCCAACCTTCACCTGTTCCCATGATATTTCCCCATGGCCAGACATGTTTCTAAGGATGATTACAAACGAAGCACCCAGCTTACATGACAGTGACACCCATTCTTGTTTACAACTGTCACTTGAAGTGAAGGGCAAAGAGACAATAGCACACCGCACGCTTACACACATGCACTGCGTGTGCATGCATGCATGCATGCATACACACACACACACACTCTCTCTCTCTCTTCTCTCACTCTTACCTTCCCTCTCCCACCGCTCTCTTCTCCCCACCCCTCTCTCTCTCTGAAGGCAAAGTTCATCTGGACAAGATTTGAATTCAGAACATGTGTAAAGAGCTGCAGCAAACACCACACAGCATTCCTTCTGAAGCTTTGGTGACTCTATCAGCTTACTGCCTTTACTTCTATCTGCCAAGGTTGGCTTTGCCTTTTGGCTTTTCGGGGGCAGGGGAGGGAGGGTCAATAAAATAAGTACCAGTCATGCATTGGAGAAGAAGAAACGTTTCCTTTTCGAGCCATGCCAGGCTCATGAGGGTCAGTTTCCATGGCATATATATTCCCCCGCCTCTGGACGGGATACCGGCCCGTCACAGGATTAGTCCATTTTGCCAGCTGAATGGACTGGAGCAACGTGAAATGTGTCTTGCTCAAAGACACAATACATTGCCTGGTCCAGGAATTGAAACCACAATCTTACGATCATGAGTCCAACACCTTAACCACTAAGCCACATGCCTCCACAGTCAGGCATTGGGGTCAATGTAATGAACATATAACCCCTTCCACAAACTTGCAAGCCTTGTGCTAAAATTTAAAACAATAATTATAATAATAATAGTAATAATAATAATAACGACAATTAATTAATCAGTTAATTAATTATAATGAAATGTGTTTATTTATGGTAGCTACATTTTGTTTAAATTCTTGTAATATTATGTCTATTAGAAATGAAACTAGGTCTAGCAACACATGTTCAAGTACTTGTCAGACAACCTCTGCTGTGTCTATCATTCCTCTTCTCAGAAAAAAAAAAGAATGGTAAATACCAAGAACTACAGCATAAATGGTGAATACCAAGAGCTACAGCATAAATCAGCTGAAAGTTTCAAAGAGCAAAAAATTAAAGGACAGAAAAGAAAATGCCAAATTAAGAACAACAGTTGAAATGTTCTAACTTTAAATGTTTTGAACTAATTTCCCACTTTAAACTGACAGTTTTGCTAATTAAACATCTCAAATTGTTCCTACTTAATCCACACCAAAGGTTAAGGTAATGAGAGTTAATTACCAAGTTATAATGATCAACCTAAGCATTATTTAACTAATTTTGACTCTAGTATTTCTAGAAATGCTTATCATTTAAAATTACATTGCTTTGAGAAAATCGTGCTAAATTGAAATTACATTTTAATTAAAAATGTAATATTTTTATCTCTGTATATCGTTTAAAATTTCTCTTTTACTCGTTCCCACCGATGGGCCGCAGCCATGCTGGGGCACCTCCTCGAAAGATTTAGTTGAACAAATTGACCCTGTACTTTTACATCTCTTTCCCTGAATTTCTAGGTTACAGGGATATGAACAAACCAGCACCAATTCTCAAACAGTGGGAGGACAAACATAAAGACATATGACACACACACACACACACACACACCACACACACACACACACACACACACACACAATCCTCATCATCATTTAACATCTATTTTTGATGCTGGCATGGGTCAGCTGGTTTGACAGGATCAGGTGTGCTGAGCCCCAGTGCCAGCCCCAGCATGTTTTCTATGGCTGGATGCCTGGGCAGTGGCGGGGGAGTAGTTTTAGGGTTAGGGAAGGGCTTTACGCCAGATACTGAGAGGCTAAAGTATGATAGAGCAACAAGCACAGGTGTCTTGCTATGGAGGGGATACGTGGCTACCCCACATTATATAAGGATGGACAGCGGTAGCTGGGGAGAATATGAAAGTAATTGTGAGAGGAGGGGGAAGCCAAAAGGAGTATGGTCAGTGGATCAGGGAAGGGAAATATCTGGATGAAGAAGGGGTGAGGTGAAAGAGATAGAAGTGGGTTCAGGGAGGTGGGGGTAGATCAGAAGTTAATGGGGATGATGTGCAAGGTGTAGAAGCACTGGAGAGGGAGATGTGGTGGTGGGGAGGGTAGATAAGGGTGTCTGCAATGAGTGGGTCATGGTGGTGGATATGGAGAGGTGTTGAGAATGATTACAGGCATGTGAGGTGAGGTGATAAGATGGGAGTATGACAGAGGAAAGAACCGGCTGAAGGCAAAGGAGGAGATGATATGTGGGAAGGGAAGTGAGGGGGTAATGAGAATAAAAGGTGGAAGGTTCTAGCCAGGATGGAGCTAACTGGTTGTGCAAAGAAATAGGGACGAGCAGTTTGTACTGATTCTGCTCTAAAGTGATTACAGCTGTCAAGTAGTGCCATAGACAGAGGAGTGATGGAGGGTTAGGTGTTAGGGGCCCCATGTCTGAAATATTTGCTGTAAACATTTTTGCCTTGGGGAAAATTTGCTGTAGGAAATTTCACCATAAAGGTGGCACAAAATCAGAGTGCAAACTAGAGAACACATTATCATCATTGTTTAACGTCCGTTTTCCATGCTGACATGGGTTGGATGATTTGACTGGGGTCTGGAAAGCCAAGAGGTCGCACCAAGCACCAGTCTGATCTGGCAATGTCTCTACAGCTGGATGCCCTTCCTAACGCCTACTCAAGAATGTAGTGGGTGCTTTTTATGTGCCACCAGCATAGTGGCCAGAGGCTGCTGGCATTGACCACAATCAGATGGTGCTGTTTATGTGCCACCAGCACGGGGACCTGTCAAGGAGGTGCTGGCATTGGCCACATTTGGATGGTGCTTTTTACATGCCACTGGCATAATCTATTATTTTTTTTATGCTGAATTTTCCTCTGTTTACAGCAAAATTAGGGGCAGAGGGTGTGGGGAAATATTTAACAGAGCAGAATGAATTACAAGCCCTAAAGCTTCCTCATAGTTCACTCATAAGGCATTAGTTGGCCCCAGGGCTATAGTAGAGGATGCTTACCCAAAATGCTGCACATTGAGACTGAACCTGAAACCATGTGGTTACAAAGCAAGCTCTTTAACCACACAGCCATACTCATTTTTTTGTTTCATTTTTTTTTTACTCATTTTATTTCTTTGTAATTATATTTGATTTTTTTTTCTTTTTTCCTTTGTGTTTCTTCTTCTCCAGATCCACATAATAGAGCTGGGACCTTACAAACATGGCAATTTTGCTCCTCGGAACAGTTACACAGAAATTCAGTTTACAGATGATACAGAACGTTATGACTTCCCCATCTCCATACAGGTATGCAAATGGTCTTACATTTATTTATTCTGCTTTTTTATTTCCTTTTTGTTAAGGTGGCGAGCTGGCAGAATCGTCAGCATGGCAGACAAAATGCTTAACAGCATTTAGTTCGTCTGTACGTTCTGAGTTCAAATTCCACCAAGGTCGACTTTGCCTGTCGTCATTTCGAGACCAATAAATTAAGTACTAGTTGTGTACTGGGGTTGATCTAATCGACTGGCTCCCTTCCCCCTAAATTTCAGGCTTTGTGCCTATAATAGAAAGGACTATTTATTCCTTTTTGTGTTCCATTCCAAACGCTGTGGCCATGCTGGGGCACTGCCATCTGACAATGAACATTGCCTCCCTAGCAGGAATCTAACCCTAGTCTCTCACATGACAGGCAGGAATATTTACCACTATACTACTGAGGACCAGTTATTTATTTCTGTCCACTTTTATACCAGCAGCTCGTTATTTCTTTATTAATGACACAGTATCTGTCAGTTCAAGTACTTATACACTAGTGACCATATATAGTCATCAGTTCAAATCTTGTTAAAGGCTAATGTGTTGTGTGGAGGCACATGGCCTAGTCGTAAGAGCAGTGGACTCGCGATTGAGGAATTGCGGGTTCGAATCTCAGACTGAGTGATGTGTGTGTTTATGAGCGAAACACCTAAGCTCCAGAAGGCTCTGGCAGAAGGTAATGGCGAACTTCTGCTGACTCTTTTGCCACAACTTTCTCTTGCTATTTCCTCCTGCATCTAGCCACTCACCTGTGATGGACCGGCATCCCATCCAGGTGGGAAACTTATATGCCAACGAAACCGGGATACCAGCCCTTATGAGCCAGGCATCCAATACAATCTGTTAATGGTATCCGTCAAGAAGGGCATCCAGCTGTAGAATCCAAAGCAAATGACCTGTATAAGCTCCTAGTGTTTTTGGAGTAGTAATTCTCGTTGATAGGAGACTCAAACTGTAATGACCTGCCCAATCCATGTAAGTATGGAAAGTCCAGGTAAACTGATGACATTGATGACGGCAATGGCATTGGGGCCAATGTATTGAAACCCAACTCATATGACCATGAAAACAGGGAATGTTAAACCAATGTCTAGATAGAGTGAATATTTCCCAAGAATATAGCATTTCATTTCCAAAGGACAGGCTTTCCAACACAAATTCAGTGCTTACAGTGGGAATAACTTAATGGTATGATAAAAATTGATAATAAAAGATAAAGCGTGAAGGCTGTATTAGTTAATGATACAGTAAATGAGTTACTAATCCCAATATAAACCAAACCAAGACCTACTTAAGTCTTTTTATTTCAGTTATAGATTGTCGATCGCTAAACTTCTTTTAGTCAGCTTAGTTTTAAAGTCGCTACCAGATTGGATTGGCTTAAAGTCTAAAAAGCTTATGTCAAAGGAAAACGGCCAAATTTTGAAGCATTAAGAAATAGTCTTTAAAGAGTTGTCTCCCTTAGACGAAGGAAGCACTAAAATTATAAATACAATCTTCTATGTAAAGGAGCTTGGAGAAATTTAATAATAATAACAATACTTTTTGAGGAGGGGTTGATCGATCAACTAGTACCTATTTTATTGACTCCACCAAAATGAAAGGCAAAGTCGACTTTGGCAGAATTTGAACTCTGCACTTTACAAAGTGTACTGAGTGCTTTTTAAGTGGCACCATCACCACAACATTTCAAGTGGCACCAGCCCAGATGCATTTCACATGGCATCAGCACAGGGGTGCTTTTTACCTGTCACCAGCACGGGTTCTTTTATGTGGCACCAACATGGGTGCTGTATGTCCATCGTTTTTTAATATTGTAGGCTATGACTTGAAAGAAATTTGGTTGCTATATCTAGCAAGCTGAGTAACCATGTAGAGGTTCCCTCTTTGGCTCACATAAAGAACTGTTTAAGGTCAAATCGAAGCGTAGGTTCCCATCCCCCACAAATAATAATCATATTTCTGCAATTCAGATTCTTTACTTATTTATAAATAATAAAACGTTAACTATTATACATTTAAAAACAGTATTTTTCTTCTTTATAATGCGGTTCCAACTGCAATGACCAAGTTGTTATGAGAAAAGAGTTTTAACTGATTTTGGAAGTTGTGTGTATTGTTGTGTTTAGAAAAGTTATCTCCCCTTACCAACAAAGTAAAGCAGGAAAACCAAGGACGAATACCTTGGAGTTAATTACTATATTTATTTTTATTGTTACATATATTTTTCCATGTTTGCATCGTGAAGGGTAGAAAATATGTTTGTATTTCTAGGCCTGCTTACCTTCTGACAGTACTCGATGATAATGAAAGACTTCTAGTTATGGCCGTATCCTCACTAATATGGTTGTCTTGTCTTCACGGTGTACTGGTAGATGTTACATTTGCTACACACCAGAGACAGCATCCAATAAGACCACAGCATTGTCCCTACTCCACTGATGACCTTCAAAAATAGAAAAAGCTGTAATCTACATAATAATAATAATAATAATAATAATCCTTTCTACTAAAGCCACAAGGCCTGAAATTTTGGAGGCAGGGGTCTAGTTGATTACATTGACCCCAGTGTTTAACTGGTACTTAATTCATCGACCCTGAAAGGACCAAAGCTCATTCTACGCCAGGAGTGGTATTGGTGAATTTTAGAAAGCATGGAATTTTTGAGGGATGTATTTTCCTGGCACTTAACTCATGATGCGGAGAGATAATCCATACTTTGACAATTCTGGGTGTGAAAAAAAAATATTTCCAAAAGTCATGGGTGTGTACACTCGCATAGCTAGGAGGGGGGTGGTACTTTTGGGTTTGCCATAGGTGATATGTATTTTTTGTGGAGTCCAGGGTTGGAAAACGAAAGGGCGACCCTGAGCGGCACATACTCTAGCTATGCTAGTGGGTATCTATAGTTCAGTGTCAGAAATAGGAACCAGACCATTAGGGTATGCTGTTAAGGATGACAGGTATTTGTGTCTAGTGGATAAAAGATATATTCCTCTTTCATTCACTCGACAACTTCAAATCTTTCCATGACCTATTTGCTTAAGGCTAAAATACAAAAACTTAACATGAATTTAGCTTGTTTATTCATTATTTAACATCCATATTTCCATGCTTGCATGGGTCTGATGGAATCTGTTGAGGCAGAATTTCTCTGGCTGGATGCTCTTTATGATGCCAACCTTTACCTGTTTCCAAGTAAGGTTATATTATTCCCATGGCTAGACATTTTTACAGAAAACTGGAAATGAAGGACACTGCTTGTAAGACAGTGGTACTCATTTACAACAACATGATGTCAATACAAGAGTATACACACACACACAATATACAGCTGGCTTCTTTCAGTTTCTTCCTTCCAAATCTACTTAGAAGGCTTTGGTTGGTAGGGTATTATAGTAGAAATTCCAATTTGGTTAAATGTGCCCCTTGTCAAGATTTCATTTTGGCTTTCTCCTTTTTTCCATACCATTTTACTTCAATTTATATTCACACACACATTTAGATGCTTAGACTCTTAATACAAATATTCAAAATGTTTGCTTCAGGTCAGTGAAGAATATGGCCTTCTCTACATGGTGACCAAATATGGTTACCTTTACCTGTGCGACATGGAAACTGCAGCTTGTCTTTGTGTCACCAGAGTATCAATTGACATCGTCTTCACTTCAACGCTCAACAGCATCTCTCAAGGAATTTTGGGGGTCACGCGGACAGGAAGGGTAAAGTTAACATTTGTTTCTTCCCTCTTTTTCCATTTGCTTTTGTTCATTGATTTGTCGGTTGGTTGGGATCTTCATGTACTTTATACACAGAAAATAGCAATATCATACACCATCATTTAATGTCTTTGTTTCATGGGTTGGATTCTTCGACAGGATCCAACCGGCCCAAGAACTGCCTTGTTGCTCCACTGTCTACTTTGGCATAGTTTCTGTAGCTGGATGTGTTGAAAGTGTAATTCTTACTTGGGCCTTGAGTAGAAAGAAAGGACCCCCTTAGGTCGTGAATGACCAGGGGATTGCACTTAGAAAGTTCCCCTCTGTGGCACAAGCCCAGGCAAGGTTGTTTATGGAAGGCCAGCAACTGCCCATGCATTCCAGCCTCCCCTCTCCATGGCACCTTGTTATCCAAAGGAAAGACAAAAGGGCCGATACAGCTTGGCACCAGTGATGTTGCAACTCATTTCTATAACTGAGTGAACTGGAGCAATGTGAAATAAAGTGTCTTGCTCATGAACACAATACACAGCTCAATTTAGGAATTGAAATCATTACCTCATCATTATGAGCCCAATGCTCTAAATTGAACACTAGACTAATAAAATATAACCCACTGAATTCCATTGAAGAAGAAAAGAACTTGTTTTATTTGGAGAAGAGATTTATTATAACAATCGGGGAAAAACAAAACTGTCTGATTGGCAAAAACCAGATCAAGAATGCACGCAAGAAAGAGAGACTCACTTCCATGGATGCAACAGGCTGAATGCTATGTTCACATAAGAAAAGACTATTGGCTGTGTTATCCCTTAGAGCAGTGGTTCCCAAAGTGAGTGGGATTGCCCCCTTGGGAGGGGTGGAAAGTTCCAAGGGGGCATTGAAGAAAAGTGGGGCAATAATGGGGTGGTGATTCATGTAAAACAAAATAATGGGTTCATTAGGTTAAGTTTTATTTGTGAAGTACAGTTGCTTTGAATTTGCTTCAGAAAGAGGTCTGTGTTTGTGATGGTTAGTTGGGGTGGGGGCGCTAAGAAATTGGCTTGGGTGTCAAACGGGTGGCAGTTCAAAAATGTTTGGGAACCACTGCCTTAGATGATGCCTTTCTAAACAACACAATTTTTACAACATATATTGGGCTATTTTCTTGTCACCTGTACAGGTGAGGTTGCTATGCTGCTTACAAGACTATGAACCCTGGGTGAAGTAGCTTTATGCTTAGAGACAAAGGGGTCAAAGCAAAACAGATTACTTGCTGTTGAAGGGCCACATAGCTATTCACATTTTAGAAGAGAGGGTGGAAGTGATTGGGCTGGGGCAAGGAAGGGATATAAATAACAGAGAGTGGGGTGGCATTTGTGTGAGCCCTCAAGTTTTGAGTAAGTAGAAGTAAAAGGGCACAAAAGAACTGGGGATGTGGGTGGAGGTTGGAAGAGTGTACGAGAGAGTGAGAGATGGAGAATAAGTGAGGAATGTGTGAATATAACTAATAAAGAACAAGTGTTGAGTGGATGTTACAGTTTTTCATAAGTTCTTGTGCGTTGGTATGTTTATCTGTGTGTATGTATGCACATACATGCAAGTATGTTTACATGCATGTTCACCAAGGTAGTGAACAAAAGCCCACACCTGGAATTGCAACCTAGTTTTAATTCACCTTTTGAAACCAATTTCCTTTCTACAGTCCTATATTAAACAGACAAGGAATTATTTACATTTGACGGATATTTGTCCTCATCTTGTTTGTTGTTAACACGCCGTTTCGGCTGGTATACCCTCCAGCCTTCATCAGGTGTCTTGAGGAAATTTTGAACCTGGGTTCTCATTCTTAAGGAATTTTTCAATGTTATTAATATTATTATTCAGGTTTTTGCCTTGTATTGAACTCAGAATCTTGGGGTTAGTATCCTGCACTCTTAACCACTACACCATATGGGTCTGTTTTTAAAGACCCTAGTTAATAGCATCTAAGTGACAAAACTTTCCCTCGTCATTCTCAAATAAAAGGCAGCAAGCAGGCAAGAATTGTTAGTATGTCAAACGAAATGCTTGACAGCATTCCTTCCAGCTTTTCCCATTCTGAGTTCAAATCCCACAGAGGTTGACTTTGTCTTTCACTCCTTAGGTGGGGTTGATAAAATATAATACCAGTCAAATACTGAGGGAGTCATTGTAATTGACTTGTCCACCCTGCCTCGGAAAAACCAAAAAATTCATAGCCTTAATCCTGTTGAAGGGAATGTTATGATCTCAATCACTTTCCTGACTTTTGTACCATAATTCTATGTACTGTGCATGCACCTTTGATGAGCTGTAGTGCACCTGAGCACTGTGCATAATAATATTGTTTGTACCTATGCCTTAGCGAAGGCGGAGGTATTGTTTTCAGTTGTGTTTGTTTGTCCATGGACAAGATATCTCAAGAACTGCTGGATGGATTCAGATGAAGCTTTCAGGGATGTTTGGCCTCATAACTGGCACAAACTGATTAGATTTTGGTATCGATCAGGTACCATGCAAGGATTCTGGATTATTTCTCCAGTTTATTTACTTAATTTTTGAGAGCGGTTGGGTTCACTTTTAGTATTCTTATTTGTGAGAGCAGTCAAGTTTATTTCAGATATTCTCATTTTAAAAATCATTTGTGGCTAATTGTTGAGAGGACGTTGGTGTTGCCTTGGCAGAGGTTTGTGCTCTCTGAGTGCTCTTGTTATAATATACCTTGGAAATTAGGTAACTTAGTGTCCTGGGGCTCAACAGAAAACGCTTATGTAAATAAAATAAAAAAAAAAAATTGATACCAAATGTTGTTTTCCTTTTACACGTGTGTGTATATGTGTGAGTGCATGTGTGTAAGTGGGTGAAGATATGTGGCTTAGTGGTTAGGGTAATTGACTCAGGGTCATGAGTTCAATTCCTGGAAACATGTTCTGTCCTTGAGCAAGACATTTTATTTCACATTGCTTCAGTCCAGTCAGCTGGCAAAAATGTTTTGTACCAGCAATTACAAAGGGGCTAGCCTTATCATATTCTATATCGTGCTGAATTTCCCTGAGAACAGCATTATGGGTATGTGTGTCTGTGGAGCGCTCAGCCACTTACACTTTAATTTCACAAGCTGGCAGTTGCATTTATTGGATCAACTATCATAACCGACAGAGTTCTAGTCTGTGTGTGTGTGTGTGCTCATGTGTGTGCAGTATCATTTCACTTGACTAATTTTCTTCTTTATCTTTCAAACAGATATTAAGCGTTGACATTAAGAAAGACCTTCTGATTGCCCAAATCCGAGAAAGTGCCAAGTGGGCAAACCAAGCAAACCGGCTGGAGCGTGTTATGGCTGTGAAAGGACAAAATAAAGAGGAATCAAGCAAGAAAGATCAGATTCCTCACAAAAACAAAAACCACAATAACAACAACAACTTGAGCTTCCAGGTTAATAATAATACCAACACCAACCGCAGCACAACCACTAACAACACCACAACCACCACAACAACAACAAGAAGCAGTATTGCTCCTATTAGCAGTAGTAGTTGTAGTACTAGTTGTAGCAGTAGCATGATGAAGGATTGTTCTAAGGTGCCCCTATTATTATCACCGTCCAGTCTACCGACAATTTGTTATGAAGACAGTGACAGCCGAAGTAGCCACAGTCAGGAGGAGGTGAGTGAAAGTGATTCATAACAGACAGAGAAAAACATATGGATGCATCTAGAACTTATCTCAGATTTCCCTGTAAAGTTACAAGAACGTGACATTGATGCCATGTCATTGTATGAGGCAAGATTAATTTGTCCATATGTAAAAAACCACTGAAGAGGAATATAGATATAGATGAGACACAGTTGATACTATGTCGCTAAAAACATAAGGCAGCTTTAATCAGAACAGTCAAGATTAAAAGAGGGAAAAAACAACAACCAAACAAACCAAATGAACCAAAGAAAAAAAGATGAGGGTTATTCCCTTCTTGACTGTGAATAACATTCTACACTGCCAAAATGTTTTTTTGTTTTATCCCAAGTGTTTGGTTTTTGAACAACTCAATGCAAAATTCTGTGCAAAACAGTGCAAATAAACATTCATGCTGTAGCAGTCGTTGCATGCATGTGCTGCAGGCAGACATAAGTATGTATGTGCGTTCGGCAAAATGGATGGAGATGTGTGTGATATCTCTGCAAAAACGCATACATGACTTTCTGAGTAATATGAAATATGTATGTATGTTTGCATAAATGTATATATATATATATGTGTATGTGTGTGTGTTTGTGTGTGTGCATGCGTGCATATATATATATATATATATATATATATGTATGTATACATACATATTTTATTTGTGGTTAACAAAGCTACCAATGGTTTCATGTAGAGAATTCTCTTAACAATTATCAAGCCTACCACATTGAAACATTGGTACTTGTCTGTGATTCTCATCCAAGATCGAGATGAGTACAAGCGTTTCCATGTGGCAAGCTTGATAATTGTTAAACGATTTCTGTCTGCATGAAACCATTGGCAACCTTGTTAATCCACACATAAACAATATTTATCCACCAGTGTGGTGTTGAGCACTCATTCTCACTGTTCAATATTAGCATATATATATGTGTGTGTGTGTGTGTGTGTGTGTATAGAGAGAGAGAGAGAGAGAGAGAGAATATAAACATACTGGCATATTTTGGCATGCATCAAACTAGTCGCCTGGTCTGAAATGGGAATCGATGAAAAGAATTGTTACCATATTTTGACTGCAGTTACATGTGAAGGAAGGAAAATGATGTGAGCTGTCAGGACATTTATATTGTGTTTATTTTTTTGCGACTGAAAAAAAAATGGAGCAAATTTTATGTTTTAAATATAAAAATTCTAAATTTGAAAATTAATATGCATGTATGAAGAGTAAAAGTCAGTCTGTGTGTGTAGAGAGAGAGAGAGTGTGTGTGTATGAGTTTACATTTATTTTGTACAAAACCATGAACTCTCATTATGTTTGTGATAGAAGAGTGTAGAATTAATCTGATATATGCATGTTGTATATGACTAAGATTCATATCTAAGGGTAGTGTTGAGCCATCTTTCATATCCAAAGGACTCTGCCACCATCTATAATCTGTGTATTGATGAGGATAATGCATTAGTGGCATGGATTGTTTTGTTTTAATTTGTAAAATTAGGTTCCATTTTGATTTACATTTATAGAGGGTTCCATCAAACTTTTATTTAGAGCTTGCATTATTTTGTTTTTCAAAAGTATTTCACTAATATATATATATATATATATATATATATATGCACATGCGCACACAGGGCTGTGGAGTCGGAGTCAGAGTTGAAAACAATTAAGGGGTAGCTGGAGTTGGAGTCAGTTAAAGTATACCGACTCTGACTCACAAAATCTTTATTCTTTAATAAAACCAGTTATAAGATATAGGCCTACTCAAAGTAAAGAGTGTATGCTTATGCTTTATGAGATATGTAAACCACAATCACTTAATTACATAAAGAGGAGTCAGAGTCGGAGGTACCAATTGTACAGGAGTCAGAATCAGAGTCAAAGTTTTTTTTTTTACTCCACAGCCCTTCATTCACACACACACACACACGTCATATATATATATATATAAAATGAGGGGTGTCTATTTACTTTTGAGATGTACATGAAAATAATATATTTACACGCACATACACGTCCATCAAACTTGTGTCACATGCATATTTTTCATTTTAAATCTAACACTCTCTCACTGCAATAAATGCAAAAGCCTATACAAACACATGCTTCCACATAGTCCTGATTTTATATAACTCACATGCAGGCTTGCATACATACATACATATAGTTTATTGGAATCCCAAACCAAAGGAATATATTTTAACATCAAAACAATCCCTCCTACTCAAGAAAACCAGCCAGGCTCATAATTCTTGACCGAAATTTCTGACAAGTATAACAGTGGATCTGGACTTTAAGCCAACTGGTTAATGCAATAGACATGTTTTGGACTTCCTCAATCCCACTTTCACCATTTGCCTTAAAGACCAGATCAAATTTCTCCATTATTTTCTAGATTTTTCACCCAAATTGCTAGGAGTTATCCCCCCTTGCTTTTAGATTTTTAACTGTTTTTTTACCACATTTGTGTTGAATTATATACACTGCCTTTGTTTCGATTTATTTTTTTTTTAAATTGAAAAATTCAGTTAAATAACATTGTCATAAATCAACATGAGATTTTGATGGACGGTTTTAAATTTAAATCCCTTTAAAACAGAAAATTTATATTGAAGAACCAGGGTCTCAGGCATGGTTATGAGCAGAGATAAATTTTTTGACTAAATTTAGTTGGATAAATTTCAATCTTCCTCTTTTGTTTATTTAAATTGTCAATCTTTTCATTTTTGTCACCTTGCCTGGTCGATTCTGTTCAGATGAAATTTTCTTATTACTGCACATTGTGAATTAGCCCAGGGCACTTTAATATATGTAAAATATATGTTATTTTCCAAGGATGGTGGAGTTGAGTTAACTCATGCCAAGCAGTAATTATTATTTTTGTTTTCCTCTGATTTAAAACTCTACCAGAATTGGTAGAATAATTACCGGGTATCATTTTCTTTGATAGTATCCGTCCTCTGCAAACTTCAATTTCTTGTGCCAGTGCAAAAGAATCAAATATATATAAATAATCCGGTGTATGTAATTGAAGCAGTATTAAATTAAAATAGCCATCTATATATCATACTTAATGTATATACACCATCGACAGGCAGTATATTTTCTTTGGTATATGTTTTGTTTTGAAACACTACATGTCCATATGTCCATAAGAGATTAGCTTATTTTGGATGAAAACTGCAGTGACTTGCCCTTTATTCTTTAAACTGGCCATATCCGGCCCCTCACACCAACCATATAATGTCATTCTAAAAGTAAACAGTCACATCATCGATATCTGAATGCTACAAGATAATGCATGATTAATTACAAATAATGCGAATAAATAAGCATTGCATTTGACAAAGTAATACAAATATTAGGTTGAATGAGATGAGAATTGAAGTTGACGGAGCAAAGGTGGCACTCAATGAATTAGAAATATGTTCTTCCAAACACCAAGCGTGATTGTGTGACCCAGAACCACAAACTATGGGAACCTGTTGGAATGCCTTCCTCTCATACAAAACAAAAACCATGTTCTTCTGTTTTCCTTGTATGAGGAAGTTGCAGACAAATATATCCCCCTATGGCTGAACTTTGGTCAGATTCCACCTCATAGATAACAGCATCAACAATGGAGAAGGCAAGATCCATGTGGGGGCCCATTGTAATTGTACTGCTCCCATTTAAACCACATGTAAAGAAGCAACAATATATTATTGATGCAGACATCTCGGATATTCCGATTGCACAACAAAAGTTTAACCATTTGTTTTCAGTGTCAAGAAGTTTTAGTCTTCAGTTGTGCTAGACTGCAATTATTGTTTGTGAGGGTGAGTTGCACCAGATCATGACTTTCAAGTCTCTTTTCCTGGACTTTCTGAACCAGTGGCATACATGCATTGTGTGTGTGTGTGTGTGTTTTGTAAGCTCATTCCAAGGTTTATTGTTTTGCACCAAAATGTAAGTAGGATGTTCGTAAAACAAATTTTTTAAAAAATGTTTTTGAAATGTTTGTCACCCATCCATCGCTTGACAACTGATGTTGGTATGTTTGCGTCCCCTGTAACTTAGTGGCTTGGCAGAAGAGACCAATGAAATAAGTACTAGGCTTACAAAGAATAAGTCCTGGGGTTGATTTGTTCAACTAAAGGTGGTGCTCCAGTATGGCCACAGTCAAATGACTGAAACAAGTAAAAGAGTAAATGTTGGTTTGTTTATGTCCCCCATAACCTAGTGGTTTGGTAAAATGACTGGACATATAGCAAGGATGTACTGAGATGACCAGAGCTATGAATATATTGAATTAAGCCCTGAGGTGTGAGTGCTGCAGTGATATTGCTAGCTATTGTCTTTCTGCTTGTTAAACCCTAACTACTAATCAATGGGTTTGTTCTATGCAGTCCACCATACAAAATAGTCTTCATGTTCATAGACAGGACAAGTCCTTTTAATGAAGGTTTAAAACTTGTCAACTACTTCCAAACCAGGTTTACTAGCTTTCCAATATTGTTGACTAGCAGTAACATATGTTCAGAGAGTTCAAGTCACCACAGGAAAGAGAGCTGGTTGCTAGCAGGAAAGAAGCTAGTTTGAAAGGGAATAGCCAGAACCCTTATCAAAAGTACTGTCTTTCAGTGACAACCTGGAACTCTTATCTCAATAAAATTCATCTGAATGTGAAGTAGACATAATAAAATTGTTTAAAATGTGTGTGTGTTTATTAACTGGTATCTCCTCAAACTACTGAATACACACTTTGATATGTACCCCATTTGTTACTTGCTTTTTCACACTCACACCATGCAATATATATATATATGCACAAGGTCCCAGGTGGGTAAAAAGATAATGTTTAAAATTGCAAATATTATGTAAATTATTACCTGGGACTTTTGCATGAACTGGTGTTGAAAGCAGAGTTGGTACAGAAACAATTCTAACTGGTCGCTAAGGATGTATAAAAGTCTTTCTTTGTCTTCTTATTTGGATATATATATATATATATATATATATATATATATATAAATAAATTGCAGCGTGGAAGGTGTTTATAAGCCATTTAAGAAACACACAAAAACCATTAGATTCACTTCAACGTTTAAATTTTAATTTGCCAAAATATTTTCATCGCTTTGAGACCATGACCTGTTCACTGACAAAATTCCGTATGATTGTGTGTGTGTGTGAATGCCAAAATTATTAAATGCATAAATGGTACAAATTTCATTTTATTTTTCTAACCATTGAAGTTTCAAAATTTTCGCAGGATTCTGTTTACACAATCTTATCATCTTATCTATTTTCCTTTCCTGAAACACAAATTCTAAGCAGTGCAAAACTTTTAAATATTATTTTTACTACAAAAATTTTTTTTTAATATATTAATGTGTAATTCTTGATGGCAACCATTAAAAATAAATAATTAGGAATATGCATACAGTGTACATGTGTAAGATATACATACAGACATACATACACATATATTGTGTGTATGTGTGTGTGTTGTAAGCTCATTCCAAGGTTTGTTGTTTTGCACAAAATGTAAGTAGGATGGTCTTAAAACAAATTTTTTAAAAATGTTTTCAAATGTTTGTGTGTCTGTGTTTGTCCCCCTTCCATTGCTTGACAACTGATATTGGTGTGTTTGCGTCCCCTGTAACTTAGTGGCTTGTCAGAAGAGACCAATAAAATAAGTACTAGGCTTACAAAGAATAAGTCCTGGAGTCGATTTGTTCGACTAAAGGCAGTGCTCCAGCAGGGTCACAGTCAAATGACTGAAACAAGTAAAAGAGTAAATGTTGGTTTGTTTATGGCCCCCATAACTTAGTGGTTTGGCAACAAGAGACCGATGGAATAAATGCCAGGCTTAAAAAAAAATAAGTACTGAATTTGATTGGTTTGACTAAACCCTTTATGTTGGTGCCCCAGCATAGCTGCAGTCCTATGACTAAAACAAATGAGAAAAAAAAACAAGGAAAATTTATATTTCTTCATTTATTAAGTCTAATTGCATGAGTGTGATTGGCAGTGATTTTCAGTTACAACACACAAAATACTCCACAATATGAAAATAGTGAGGGTGTATAATATATTTCAATGATGATCCTACTAACAAACAACAATCATGGCTCCAAGTTCCCTGCCATGCAGAGCCTTGCACTTTTAGATGGACATATTGACTTAAGTCTACAACATGTTTGTCTGAAGAGTGTAAGGTTTTCCTTTGCATGAAACTCAGAAGCATGCTTTTTGCTCTTTAGTTATGATTGTCTTGAAATTCTGTGTGTGTGAAAGACTTTTCTATAATGAAGTATGGAGTGAGAGAATGAGAGGGAATGATAGATGCTGATAAGCATGTTTGCTTGCAGTTTGTATATATTCCTGTATACACACCAGAAGAATAGATAAGCTCATGTCAATTGAAAGACAAGACTATCTTCCCTGCCATCTGTGCAAGAAAGTCTATACTTGACTCTAATATTTAGGGATTGTAAAAAGGAATAACAAAAGGTGTCTTTATTATGTTTATTGATATTTTTTTGAGTGAGTGTGAGGTGGGACCCCACACTGTAAATACAGAAAGAGAGAGAGAGAGAGAGAAGAGAATTGGGTTGGAAAACTTTTCAGCTTTAAACATTTTATTCTCTATTATCTGTTTTATATATGATAGCTGCAGGTTTACTTCCCTACTACATGGTTTCAGGTTCAGTCCCACTGTGTGGCACCATGGGCAAGTGTCGACCAAAACCTTGTGAGTGGATTTGGTTGACAAGCTGAAAGATGCCTGTCTTGTGTGTGTGTGTGTGTGTATGTGAACTTTTGTCTTGACATCACATGACTGTAAACAAGCATTATGATCATCAGACAAGGGATGTTGTTCACATCCAGTCTTCCATGGCAAACATGTCTGACCTAGGGGAAACATCGCCTGCAGGGAAACAGACGAGTGTTGGTAACAGGAAGAGCATCCAGCCATAAAAAAATTTACCCCAACAAATTTCCTCTGAGTCATGCAAGCATAGGAATATGGATATTAAATGATGGTGATGTTCAGCTGAGAGAAATTACATCAATAGACATGTCTCCATATATAAAAACATCCATTTATGAACACACACACGTTTATGCATTTATAAACACATACATGTACACATAAATAATTACAAGAAACGTAAACATTTTATGAATGACTGCATCTATAGTTTAATTATTGCATTTTTTCCCCTAAATAATTATTCAAATCATCATATTGTTCTTCTAAATCTTTTTTTTTTTTGCCTATAATGTAGAGGAGCAAACCAACTTAATATTTTTAACATTAAAGAAGAATGTTGTAGCTTTGCTTGAAGCATTGTGATAAAGAAGTAAAATAATAATAATAATAATAATGAAATAACGATAATAATAATAATGAAGATGGAGAACTTACAATACGAAAATGAGAAAGTTTTATAACTTTCAGATGTTTTGGGCATGAAGACTCATCAGAAGTAAAACAGTCAAGAATTGCGAGTCTATGCAGTGTTAGCCACATTGACTCACATTTCTTGACTGTTTTACTTCTGATGATGGGACTTTGTGTTCAAAATACCTAAAGGTTATTAATTGTTTCTCTTTTCGTATTGTAAGAAGCTGTCTGTCTTCAATATTTTTGTTGTTGTTAACATTAGTTGTATTTAATGACTAAATTCCGGGAGAACTTGCTTCATATATTTCTTTTTATCTTCCAACATTTTCTTTATAACCTAAGTTTGTTTACATTATAAAAATTCAGAAACTCCAAGAGATATGAAGTAAATTATTTTTAATAGGTGCAGGAGTGGCTGTGTAGTAAGTAGCTTGCTTCCAACCACATGGTTCTGGATTCAGTCCCACTGTGTGGCACCTTGGGCAAGTGTCTTCTACTATAGCCTCGGGCCGACCAAAGCCTTGTGAGTGGATGAGTGGATTTGGTAGACGGAAACTGAAAGAAGCCCATCGTATATATATATATATATATATATATATATATATATATATATATATATACATATATATATGTGTGTGTGTGTGTATATGTTTGTGTGTCTGTGTTTGTCCCCCCCCCCAACATTGCTTGAAAGCTGATGGTGGTGTGTTTATGCCCCTGTCACTTAGCGGTTCGGCAAGAGCGACCGATAGAATAAGTACTAGACTTACAAAGAATAAGTCCTGGGGGTTGATTTGCTCGACTAAAGGCGGTGCCCCAGTATGGTCACAGTCAAATGACTGAAACAAATAAAAGAATAAAAAGAGTTAAAGTAGATAAAGCTATGAATAACAGTTTGTAAAAGCTCCTTCGATGGAAAAAAGTCAAAGTCTGCCCATGGTACAGACATAATGGTATAATGGTTAAAATGTCTGTTTTCAGATGTGGGTTCACATCCTATGTGCAGTCTTTGACATCTTTCCATCCAAGGTGTTTTTTTAACCCATTCATTCTACATGCGGTTAATAGAAAGAATTATTTATAACTTTGTCCTCTTCAATTTCCACCATTAAAAACTTTATTTTACACTGTCATCATCTTATAAACCTTACTGGTAAGAAGAAAAAAAAGCTTCAGATGGAAGGAGGAAATCTAAAGTGTTGCTTTGGTATAAATGGCCAGAACATCTTTCATGTTCACAGAAGATGTGGGTTTGAGTCCCATGGGCAGAATTTGACCCTTTTTTTTTCCATCGAAGGAGTTTTTTTCAACTTAACATTCCTTATGCTATTATTTTAGATCTATTTTTACTTTACGTTTCATCATTAAAAATGATTTACCTCCACACTAAATAATTTTTAATGAATTTATTTAGATAAAAATTTAAATTACATAAATTTAGAAATTTGGCATGAAAATATTTTTGAGGCATTGATCTTCTATATTTTCCAGTTTAAAATAATTCATTGAAGTTTTATTTGACACCACAGAATAATTACTTATGGAGTAATTTTGGTAAAGCAATATTTTGGTGGTGGTGGAGTGTCTTATATTCAACAACAAAGATTTAAGTTGATCAATCAACTGAATTACCTGCTCCTGTATATATGATTGAATACTTCAGACGTGTGTACCCCTTGATGTAATTCCCAGGCAGAATCTGTGACACAGCATGTGTGATGTTTTTTGTTTTGAATGACAGGTAAAATCCACCCGACAGTCTTCTGTAGAATTTCCATCTACCCAATTTCATTTCTAAAGTAGTGGTTGAACTAATGCTGTAAAAATGGCATTTTCCCAAGATGACACACAGAAGGATTGAACCAAGGACCTTGTGGTTATGAAGCAAACTTCTAAGCCATATGACCATACAGCACCAAGCTACTATTACTGTAGTTTTTACAGTCCAAAACGTTGTTAGATTCTCCAAATTAACAATTGCAAGAAGCACTCTTTATGGTTAGCATGTTTATACTTTTAAACCTCTCACAAGATTTTTAAATTCCAGTGAATGGAATGAACAATGGAAGGCTTTAAAAAGAGACACAGACCCAAAAATCGATATTCATTTCTTTTAGTGACTTTGCATTAGACAGAACAAGACAGGTGCTGCTACAGCGTTTCTAGTCTTCACTATTAATAAAGCATTATTACTCTGACTGTTATGCAATTTATCTCCTAATATAATAATGAGCGTAGTGTTTTTATATATTTATGTGTGTGTGTGTGTAGATATATATATATATATATATATATATATATATATATATTTGTCCAGAATCATGCTGGACATGGAGGAAGGAGAGAAAATAGTAATTCAGTGAAGGAGAAGTAGTGTGAGTAATAGCCCTGACTGGGAGGGAGTGGAAGAAAGTAATAACAATGAGAGAAAGGAAAGGGTGAAAAAAGAAATCACTGTTTCTACTCTGTATGAGTATATTTGTGTATGTGTGTGAGTGCATATATAAGGGAAGTATGTGAATATTTGTGTGATTATTATGTAGCTTATTTATATATAAAATACTACAACTAGCCATCATTATTGACAGCATGTGGTCAGCTAATTAGTTTTATAAAAGGCTGTGTAGAAATAATGCATGGAATAGTAAGTAGAGAATCAGACTAAATGTTTTAGAGCATTTATCTCCCTTCTTCTCAGTTCCAAATTCAAAATCTGGCCAAAATCAGCTTGACCTTTCATCCTTGCTCTTACACTAGGTGATAGAGTGAATACCAGTAATAAATCAAGGGGTCATCAATGTAATCAATAATAATCTTTCCTTTCAGCAAATGGCCCTGTGCCTCTTTATCAATCTATTATATTTTATAGAAATTTTATTTTCTTAATTTCATTTTCAGAATAATTAATAATAATAATAATACTTTCTGTATTAAATGAATACTTGCAGTGTTATTTTTTTTTAGGGGAATTTGTCGTCTCCTGTTTGAAGCTGGTTATCGCTCATAAGTCAATTGAAAGAAGATAAACATTTACTTTCTTTTGAGTTTGGTCTGCAAGATTCTTGATGTGAATTTCCGTGTGGAAACAGATTTTGTGGTATCTTGGAATGGTATGTTTATTATAGGCATAATGATCTTCCCAAGATACAACAAAATTAATATGTCAATATTCACCTCGTTCATTTGCTAACCCTCAATGTTTTTGTTTTTTTGGGGTTTTTTTTGTAGCCCTTTGTTTTGTGAATATTGATAGTATCATGTGTTTGGAACTTTTTTTTTCTTTTATCATTACAATTGACTTTGAAAGTTACCCTTCTGGAACTTAAAACTGCCTTCATTGTATTCTGAAATTTGTACCTGGAAGGTTTAACTGGTACTGCTGAAAATTTGAAGAACACGAAAGAAAATAAAAGAATAGAATGAAAATATAAGAAAAAACAAGCGAAGCTATTTTTGTCCAAATGCCCCATGTCTAACGCCATAGTAATATAAACAAGATTTCCCATCTTTTACAACAGATTCAAGGTATTTGTTGAGATTAAAATGACAAGCTGGAACCTTTTTTTTTTTTCTCTTTTTTGAGACAACAGCAACAGAAGAAAATAGAAATAAAGTGTGGTGTTAATTATAATAATTAACTCAATGAAACACCTGCTGCTAATATGATCGACTGTCATATCAACGTAATGATGTTGAGACTTTTAAAACTTTGGATATTTTTTATTAATAAAACATTACGAAATACGAAAAGAAATAAAATTCAAGGTAAACAGAGATGACTTTCAAAGAAAGTCTTAAATGGTTTTCTGTCTTTGGAAAAAAAAAAGATGAGAAGAAACAAAAGATAGTTTTTCGGTTTTTTTTTTTTTTGCTGCAGAAAGCTAAATTTTGTTTATTTTTATTCTATTTATTATTTTTTTTGTAATGAGGTGCCTGCATAGAAAAGCCTTCACTGCTGCTGATATATATATATATATATACATATATATGGTATGTGTATATATATGTGTGTTATGTATAAATAACTACAGATTTTTTTTTCTCAATTTTAAAATATATTTTATCATTTTGTAAATCTATGTAAATACAAATTTTTTTCACATCAATTGAATTTTGTCTTTGTAAAATTATTTCAAAATATATGTTCTGTTTATGTGTGTGTGTGAGTGTACAAACCTCATATATATATATATACACACACCTATGTCTGTGAAGAACAAGTTTAATTCATACAAAATTGAGGTAAATTCAAAAGCAACTGGCTATTCAAATCAACCAGACTTTTGTGGGGGGGGGGCAGGTCGACTGGCCTGCCTTACATTGAAGTACTTGGCTAACAGTCCTAATGGGAACACAAAGAAAAGAGAATTAATCACTCATCAACTGGAGCTGGTTTGAAAATATCCCTTAGAAAGCTAAAGGATGGCTCAATATAGCAATAATTTAGTATTTTCATTAAGAGTCAAAAGTGATGAACATGATAGACATTTCCATGCCATTCAAAAACACATTGCCTTCTTGGATATCTCTAAGCTGTTGTCAAAAACATGGAAAAACTAACCCAGCTTAAGCACAACAACATAATCAACCCATAAACAGTTATTTCTTCCAGTTGGTAAGTGGCAGTGAATGTTTTGTTACAAGAAGGATTCACATTTAAAGCTGGATATAACAACAAAACATTTAATTCTGATAACTATCTTAAACAATCACAAAATATTTTGTTCTGATAATAACCGTAAGATATTTCATTCTGATAAATACCTTTAAAGCTAGATTTAACCTCAAATTATATAGTTCTGATAATGAATGACCTTTAAAACTTACAATTCTTGCTATGAGAAACTACTTCAAAAAATAATAATAAATTTAAATATAGTTGTAGGTTATGCAGGAAATTTTTTGAACCTGGGTTCTCATTTCTAAGGTATTTTTCGATTATTATTATTATTATTATTATTCAGGTTACTGCCTGGAATCAAACTCGAAATCTTGGGGTTAGTAGCCCACACTTAACCACTATGCCATATGACCATGGAAGATAAATGTTAATAGTTACTTAAAATATATCACTAATAAAAAAAAAAATCAAGTTACAATATTGATATGTAGGGATGATTGTCTGTTTGAGATGTTTTCTTTGCAGTCCTGTGATTTTAGATTTGATGCCATTGCGAAATTCCTTGGGACCCAAGAAACATCACTGACGATGCAACCCATAGCATCCGTGTTGACAACTGGTGTTGGTGTGTTTATGTCCCTGTAACTTACCAGTTTAGCAAAAGAGACTGATAGAGAGTACCAGGCTTACAAAGAAAGAGAATAAGTTCTGGGATCAGTTCATTTGATTAATAAAATTCTTCAAGGTTGTGCCCCAGCATGAAAAGATAAAAAAAGAATATTGCCATCATCAATTATGTAACTATGTATGTATTATTATGTTATCCTTTAAATCTTTCGGTCATTTGACTGAGGCCATGCTGGAGCACCACCTTTTAGTCAAACAAATCAACCCTCAGGACTTATTCTATTAGTCTTTTTGCCGAACCTCTAAGTTTTGGGGATGTAAACACACCAACATAGTATGTCAAGCGATGGTGGGGCGATAAAGACAAACATACACACACACATATATACGATGGGCTTCTTTCAGTTTCCTCTACCAAATCTACTCAAGGCTTTAGCCAGCCTGAGGCTATAGTAGAAGACACTTGCTCAAGGTGCCATGAAGTGGGACTGAACCCAGAACCATGTGGCTGGAAAGCAAGGTCACTCCTGCACCTATGTGTATCTTCCACTATTATATACAATAACCCCTCGTCATATTGTGGTTCACCTATCATGGTTAATTGTTTAAGCTTACATCAATTCTTCCATGGTGTTGTTTTGCATGTATAATAAAATAAATATATACAAATTATAAAGATAATTAAAAAATATATGGAGTACAGTACTGTTTCTACTTCATGGATTTTCATCTCTCGTGGGATGTTTTGGAATGTAATACCCACAATAGTCAAGGGATTGCTATACCAGCAAAAGAGCATCGAGAAAAACTGATAAACTGGTACTTTCAGACAGCACTCTCCAAGAATTGTCATGAACCAATGAGTGACTTGTTTGAAACTTCTCAGCTACAAAATCACCGGTCTGGAACCCCTATCTTGCCCAGAACATCAATCGTCTGGAAGCTGTTCAGCGACGTGCAACCAAAAGAATACCCTCCATCAGGCATTTGCCATATCCTGAACGCCTTACTTCCCTGGGCATGGACACATTGAAACTCCGACGTCTGGCAGCTGACCTGGCAGACACCCATAAAATTATCAACCGTCGCACAAACAATAACACTGAGCACCTCTTCAAACTCCACCCATCTAACACCCGTGGACATATTTACAAAGTAAGAAAACAGCACAGCTCCCATGACTTCAGGAAACATTTTTTCACGCTGAGAGTTGCTGAAGCGTGGAACAAACTGCCGGCATCAGTTGTTAGTTGTCGGAGCACTGCATCCTTCAAGACTTCCATGCTTCCTGAGATTCGCCAACACTACACTTGATCTTCTCCCCTCCATACACACACAAGCATGTTCACTTTCCAGACATTTCTACATTACTGCATGTACTTTATATGCACTTTCTGACAAGTTGTGGTGCACCTGAGCACTGTATACAATAATTTCATTATTATTATTATAAAATTGTGGTCAATAGCAAAATGTGGTTACATTTAAATGAATTAAGTGATCACAGCCAATCATTGCAATACATTATTACTGAAGACATAGTTAAGACAGTATATTTAAGAGGTAGGAGAAAATCGATATGATTGACCCCAGGAGTTAACTTGTACTTTATCAACTCGAGAGGGATTTGGACTTGGAATGGGAAAGGATGAAAGAAATGTATTAAGTCCAAATCCTGCTTGCAGTCACCTTTGCCTTTCATCCTTTTGGGAGTGAATGAAAATACCAGTCAAACAGATGGACGCATTTCATCAAATAAACAATAGGTCCAGGAGTTGAAAGGGTCCTCGTATCCATTGGAAACGATTGTTGTTCGAAAGGAGTTGGACTGGCAGAATCTTTTGAATGTTAGAAAAAAATACCTTGTGGTATTTTGTAGGATGTGCTAAACATTCTGCTAACCTGCAGCCTTATCACTACTACTACTACTACTACCAATCTCCTAATATAATAATAATGAGTGTAGTGTTTTTATATATTTTGTCATCATCATCCTTATAATCATCATTGTTTAACATTTGTTTTCCATGCTGGCATGGATTGGATGGTTTGACTGAGGTCTGGAGATCCAGCGGCTGCACCAGGTTCCAATCTGACCTGACAATGTTCAACAGCTGAATGCCCTTCCTAATGCCAACCACTCTGAGAGTATAGGGGGTTCTTTTTACGTGCCACTGGCAAAGGAACCATTCAGGTGGGCCTGGCATCAATCATATTCGGATAATGCTTTTTACATGTCACAGGCATGGGTGCTGATCAAGGGATACTGGCATCGGCCATGTTCGGATGGTGCTTTTTATGTGCCATCAGCATGAGAGCCATTCAAGCAGACCTAGTATCGACCATGTTCGGATGGTGCTTTTTACACGCTACCGGCATGAGAGCCAGTTAGAGGGCACTGGCCACAGCTATTATTTTGATTTTACTTGACTCAATAGGTCTTCTCAAGCATATTATATTACCCAACGCATCAGGGGTACTCTTAACTGTGCTGGACAAGCATGGCTGCGATCTCACTTTAATTTCTGGGTCTTCTCAATCACAGCTTATCTCCAAAGGTCTCAGTCTCCTGTCATTGCCTCTGTGAAGCACAATGTTCGAAGGTTATGCTTCGCCACCTCATCCCATGTCTTCCTGGGTCTACCTCTTCCACAGGTTGCCTCCACCATTAGAGTGTAGCACTTCCTCACACAGCTATTCTCATCCATAAGTAATACATGACCATACCAGTGCAGTCATCTCTCTTGCACACCACATTTAATGCTTCTTATGCCCAACGTTTTTCTCAGGGTGCTTACACTCTATCGTGTATGCACACTGACATTTGTGTATATATATATGTAGTTAAAATTTACAGAAAAACAAAATATGAAGACAGGTGTGTAAACAACAAACAGGTGTATTAGTTTAATGCTCGGGAAGGTGAGAAATTCTTTTACATTTTGAGCCTACGCCCTTCATATATATATATATATATATATCACGTGATCACATGACCAACCAGACCGTCAGATGTTGCTACACATCACTAGTCACAATGCGTTCGCATTTTTTTAACCTTCGAATGACGCCACCCTGCTGGCTAAGTGAGCAGGCCAACAGAAAAAAGAGTGAGAGAAAGAATGGTGAAAGATTACAGCAGGGATCACCACCCCCTGCGGAGCCTCGTGGAGCTTTTAAGTGTTTTCGCTCAGTAAACACTCACAACGCCCGGTCTGGGAATCGAAACCGCGATCCTATGACCGCGAGTCCGCTGCCCTAACCACTGGGCCATTGCGCCTCCACAAACACACACACACACACACACACACATATATATATATATATATATATATATATATATATATATATATATATATATATATATATACATATATATTAAGAACAATCTTACTTAGAAATGGATGTGTGCGTTCCGTCATATAATAAATTAATAAATAATAAAAAATATGCATATATACATACATATATGTATGTACCTACCTCTACATGTATATATACATGCATATATAGGTACAGGACACCAAAAAAACATCGAAGACAATGAGAAACGAAAACATAAACACAAAACCAAGGAAATGGACATTTTTCTTAAACAACGAAAAAATAGAGTACAGGACATTATACATTATATATATATATATATATATATTTGTCCAAAATCACAGAATTGGAGTAGGAGAAAGAGCGAAGGGAGAGAAAAGAAAATAGTTATTCAGTGAAGGAGAGGTAGTGAGAGAAAGTTAGAAAGTGGCAAAGAGCGCATCATGTATCTTCTGTGTTTCTCCGACACAACATATGAATGAGAAAGGAAGGGGTGAAAAAAAATCAGTGTTTCAACTGTGCATTAGTATGTGTGTGTGTATGCAATGGAAGTGGGATGGTGAAAGTACAACGCTGAAGAGAAAAATCAAACTGCATTTCAACTCTGTGTCAGTATATGTGTGTATGTGTGTGTACAAGGGAAGTATGCAAATGTTTGTATCTGTGGTTATTATGGACCTTATTTTGTACCTTATTTATATATAAAATACTACAATTAGCTGCCATTTTTGATGGCGGAGGGTCAACTAGTAATAATAATAATAATAATAATAATCCTTTCTGCTATGGGCACAAAGCCAGAAATTTTGGTGCAGGGGAGTAGTCAATTAGATCGACCACAGTACACAACTGGTGCTTAATTTATCAACTCTGAAAGGATGAAAGGCAAAGTCAACCTCGGCGGAATTTAAACTCAGAACATAGCAACGGGTGAAATACTGCTAAGCATTTAGCTCAATGTGCTAACAAGTCTGCCAGCTTGCTGCCTTAATAATAATAATCCTTTTTTTAATATAGGCACAAGGCCTGAAATTTGTGGGGAGGGGACTAGTCAATCACATTGACTCCACTGTATCACATTGACTCCAGGTACTTAATTTATCGATCCCCAAAAGAATTTGAATTCAGAACGTAGCGACGGGCGAAATACTGTTAAGCATTTCATCCAGTGTGCTAACGATTCTGCCAGCTCACCACCTTAATAATAATAATAATAATAATAATAATAATAATAATAATGAGGCTGGTAGTGATATCATTTTTAGGGATAGTGACAACTGATAGAAGCTGAGACAGTGGAATCAATAATGACAAGATGATGGTGATGATGATGATGATGATGATGATGATAATGGTGGTGACAAAGCTGATAATAACGACAATGGTGATAACGGAGGGTGGTGTTGGTGGTGAGGATGATGATGATGATATTGATAGTGATGATGATGAGGAGTAGGAGGAGGAGGAGGCTGGTGATGACACTTATGCTACTACGACTTCAGATGTAGAATAGTATAGTTGCTGAAGGAAGAGTTTTCACAAATCTTCTGCAAAACAACAACAACAATGACACTGCTGACATCATTTGCATCAACACTGGGAATATCATTAGAATAACCTGGTTGCTATGGTGACAGTGATATTTACAACAAAGTAAAATAATTTTTTTCTTTCTTGTTTTTTTTTCTCTTTTATAAATAACAAAAATTGTTGCCATTAAAACAAAAACAAAAAAAAAGGTTAAAAAAAAATAAAAGACGTATGTTGATGCTATTAATTCTGTACGACAGGAGATAATGCAAGATGAAAAACAAAAAGTGCGTTGAAATTGTTTGCATTTATTTGTTTCTAATGAGGAATATGTATGAACACCACATCATCTCACAATCTTGCTCTTCTCACCCTCCTCTCCTCTCTTTTATAAGACTCTGTTTGTCCTACATTAGGAATCCATATTGTGTTTGCAGCAGAGAATGTAGCAGAGTCAAAGCCTGTTCTTCATTCTCAGATGGAGCCAATTCCTTCACATAAAATGTAGCGTGCATGTGTGCATATGTGTATGTGTGTGTGTGTGAATTCTATTTATTGAAAATCAGGTTTTATATTTATGCAGAAATCAGATTTTTTCTTTCATTTTCGTTTTGCTGCAACATTTAATTCATTCACACCTGGATTTCATTGATATGGTGTTGTTGTTGCTGCTTGTTTAGCCCCAGGTCAACCCCTGAACAGCAACAAACCCCTATTACCAAATGCATTCAGCCATTAGGTCCCTATTTTGTCCTTTTAAAGATGTTTCTTTTACATCTTCTTTTTTTTTTCTTTTACATGTTTCAGTCATTTGACTGCGACCATGCTGGAGTACCACCTTTTTAGTTGAAGAAATCAACCCCAGGACTACTGGAGACAAGGTTGTGCAATTCTCTTGCTGATGATGCCTACTGAGGCAGAAACATGTGTCCATGTGTGTGCTCTTATCTCCAGATGATAGATAGATAGATAGACTGACAGATAGATGGATAAACAGACAGATGGACAGACAGACGGATGGATGGGTAGGTGGATGGACAGGGACAGATAGACAGACAGATAGATAGCAATAATGATTTTCTGCGATAGGTGCAAGGCTACAATTGTGGGAAGGTAAGAGGAAAAGGAAGAATAAGTTTTAAACTGAAATAGAGCAGTTCTCTTCCTCCTCCTCCTCCTCCTCAACCCATCTGCATTCTGGTCTGTATGCGTGTGTGTGCATGAAACAACAACAACAACAACAACAACCAGAACTTTAATAACTGATTAGAATTCCCACTGGTTTGGGGATAGCTAGTGAGGGAATCTCTCTGACTATGACAAAACCCAAACTTAAAGAATGGTCTTTTGTAAAATATACTAGATAAAAGCACAACCGTTGGGTCGCATCAAGAGCAGCAGCAACAACAACAACAACAGCAGCAGCAACAATGACACTTGTGAAACTAACAAAGACAATAGTGTTTGTGTTAGTGATAAACAATTACTTACTTTATAAGTTTACTGACGCTGATTGTATTTTAGAGAATCTCAGACACAGACAGGGGCCTCTACAGGGTCACTTGACCTGCTAGAAATAACAGTCAAATCATCCTTAAATCATGCCTTACATTTGTAAATATGGAAAAGCCATATCTACATCATATATTTCTAATACTTCTAAAAATACAGTATGGGCATAGATGGAATGCCTTCGATCATAGGTCTACTGGATTGAGGTTGACCGGGGGCTAAATGATAAGAGCAATAACAACAACAAGAAAAACAACAGCAAAAGCAACACACCGATAAACAGATATGTAACAGAATCCTTTTAACTATTTTGATACCAGCCTGTCAGAGACTAACCCCTGGTTCTGTCATACAAATTTCCTGATTTAAAATTATCTAATTTAAAAATCAGCCATCAAAATTCTTTGCAAATTTATGTTCCCAGCTCCAGATCAATAATGACAAAACTATTTAACTAAGCACTTTATAATTTTCGAAATTGATTAAAACAGATACCTGAAGAAATCCGTCTGTCCCGACCCTGTTGGAGCATAAACAGCTTCCAGTAAGACATTCTAACGATCGTGCCAGCTCACTTCATCAGTAATAACCATAAAACAAATGAAGTATATTTTCGGTTAAGCTGTACTAGCATCATTTACAGTAAATCAAGCAATCTTATATTAAGAAATGTAAATCCATAAGCACAAAACAATTTAACAAACACGAGGAAGAGTTTAAAACAGAAATTTCTTCAAAAAGAAATCCGAGGAAATTTCAAGAAAAAGTTTAAGTGAAACAAGCTTTGTCTTGTGTTGTTCATAAATAATGTTGTTTTCATTGATCTGCAATTCCTAACAGAAAAATTACTTTGATTTGCTGCAAATAACAGCAAAGCGTCAGCTGAAAATGTGATTCATTGATAAGATTTTGTAATTGTTATTGTCATCATTTGTTAATTGAATAATTTTGATTATTTAACTTTGCAATGGAGCATTGATGTGGTTGTTCAATGTGGAAATAAATGGGCAAATAAAAATGGGTTCATACTTACTGTTGCCATATATATGCATATATATAATATATGTGTGTGTGTGTCTTTGTGTCTGTGTTTGTTTCATCCCATGGCTCGACATCCAGAGTTTGTGTGTTTACGTCCCTGTAACTTAGTGGTTTGGCAAAAGAGTCTGATAGAATAAATACAAGGCTTTTAAAAGAAAGTAAAGTACCAGGGTTGACTTATTCAACTAAAAATTCTACGAGGCAATGCCCCAGCATGACCAGAGTCTAATGACTGAAACAAGTAAAAAATAAAAGATAAAAAAGAGATAATTGCAATCTTCTCACTCCATCAAAATACATACTTTTACAAAATTTCATTTAAAAAAAATGTTTCTTTTTTCAGCGACTTATAAAACACTCAATCTGCCCCTCTCATATATTCTTTCCTACACTAGGCACAAGGCCCAAAATTTTGGGGGAGGAGGCCAGTGAATTAGATCGCTTCCAGTGTGCAAATGGTACTTAGTTTATCGACCCTGAAAGGATGAAAGGCAAAGTCAACCTCAGTGGAATTTGAACTCAGAACATAAAGACAGATGAAATACTGCTAAGCATTTCACCCTGCATGCTAACATTTCTTTTCTACTCTAGGTACAAGGCCTGAAATTTGGGGGGAGGGGGCCAGTCGATTAGATTGACCCCAGTATGCAACTGGTACTTAATTTATCAATCCCAAAAGGATGAAAGGCAAAATCGACCTTGGCGGAATTTGAACTCAGAACGTAAAGACAGATGAAATACTGCTAAGCATTTCGCCCAGTGTACTAATGTTTTAGCCAGCTTGCCGCCTTGCTCCTCTCATATGTTAACTCTCTCTTTGTATCTCTCATTTTCTCTCTCACACTTCTCTCTATATGATATAAAGCATGACTGGAAAAATCACATGACCAACCAACCAGCCATCATTTATATCAGCTTTTATTTAATAGGTTGAGTAGGAAGGCACTGCAACAAGCACGGAAGCCAAGAGCGTGAGCTCAGGTGAAACCAACCATAGGTGTAGATCTCAGTGGTAAGAAGTAAATATTCAAATGAGACATTCGTAGACCGAAATGGAGAAGGGTTCTGTGCCAACAATGGTCAAGTATGGGTCAGTTGGTCTTAAGAAGCAGGTGAAAGCTTCCACGAAAGGCACCAATTTACTTCCTATAGGCCTTGTACCTATAGTAGAAAAGATTATTTAATAGAAATTAATTGCTAATTACCAAACTGTTGTATAGTGAAACTGTATACCGCTCCTGATAAAATGTGGTAGGAGAAGCCATTATAAATAGACCAGAAGCCGGTCGTCAAGAGAGGGTCAAGAGTTGAAGAGCTAAGAGTCAACAGTTCTAGTTGATGTCTTGTGGAGTTATCAGCGATAGTAAGACAGAAGTTAGCATATTACTATTCCAGTAGGAAGAGATACAACGGTATCTGATGACTGGTAACTTGTGGTGTGGTGATGAGGGAGTGTGACAGAGATGGAGGGAGCGGAAGTGGGTCTTGCAGGTCTCGCAGGGCGCATGCGCCGGCGGAAGCGGAAGTGAGAGACACAACGCACGTGCGGCATCAACCAGCGGCCAGACTCGAGAACGACGCCAAGACGACAAGACGCTAGCAAGTTGGCTCAAGGCGAATCCGGCTTCATCTCTACAGGTAAGACCAAATTACACTTCTAATTCTTTTCCTTGTTCTGTTACGCTCCTTTTCACCACACTTATCACAAGCTATTTCGGCAAAATAATCACTCGGTTTCGTGAAAATAAAAAATAAAAATTATGCAGAGATGCTGGTAAAGCGTCGATTGGGGATACTGCGTGAACTGACCACTGAGTTCAATCTGAAGCTGAGCGTGATCTTTGTGCCTTCCGAGAAGAACAGGGCAGACGTCCTGACCAGGGTTAAGCGAGCCTGGTTGCAAGTGCCAGAGGACGCGAAGCAGGATGTAGCTGCAGTATGCCATCTGAGCGACTCGGAGTTGCGGAGACTGCACACCATGCATCACATGGGTGTGGACAGGACGTTGTTCCTGGCCAGAAAAGTCGACTCCGACGTAACAAGACAGAGCGTGCGGAGAGTGGTTAGCAGTTGTGACAGGTGCCAGTCCATCGACCCTGCTCCGGTCGTGCATGAAGCGGGAAGTATTCCAGTGGACCAGGACTGGAGACGACTGGCGGTGGACATAACACACTACCGGCAGGGGACATACCTCTCAATGGTTGACTGCGGACCGGGGCGGTTCGCCATATGGAGGGAGATGAGGTCAGGAACCGCAGAAGAAATTGCGAAAGTGCTGAACGAGATATTCCTGGAACGAGGCCCCGTGGATGAACTGCTTCTGGACAACGGCACTGCATTTCGCTCGGAGGCGCTGAGAGAAATGCTTGATGAGTGGAAGGTCAACCGCTTCTTCAGGGCGGCATACCGGCCAAGTGGAAACGGGGTGGTGGAAAGGCATCATCGTACCATCAAGGCCATGGCTGAGAGGGGTCACATTTCACCAGTCGAGGCCGTGTTTTGGTACAACATGTCGCCCAGATCAGGACAGGCCGAGGAGTCGGTGCCACACAGGGCAATATTCAGGTACGAGTGGAGGCATCTGTGTACTACATCAATGCGACCCGGGGCAGAGGAAGAGCACGCCTTCGTACAGGTCGGGGAGGAAGTCTGGGTGAAACCTCCGAACGCACGGTGTACATCGCAATGGGGAAAGGGGACTATAACCTCCGTAAATTCAAAAAATAACATCTCGGTAGATGGTATGCCACGCCACGTTTTGGACATACGGAGGATTGTCCATGCCCCGGAGGATGGGACAAGCAACAGTGGGCAAGACGATAACAACAGACAGGATGACGAGGTCGGCAGCAACACGCCAGAAACAAGTCCTAGGGTCGCACTGCGACCACAGAGGGAGCGGCACCCTCCTCCCTGGTTGGCTGACTACGAAACCAGTCTCAGGTGCGGGAGCGAGTGAGGAAGCCGGTTCAGTGATCTATAGATCAGGGGGGCATGTGGTGTGGTGATGAGGGAGTGTGACAGAGATGGAGGGAGCGGAAGTGGGTCTTGCAGGTCTCGCAGGGCGCATGCGCCGGCGGAAGCGGAAGTGAGAGACACAACGCACGTGCGGCATCAACCAGCGGCCAGACTCGAGAACGACGCCAAGACGACAAGACGCTAGCAAGTTGGCTCAAGGCGAATCCGGCTTCATCTCTACAGGTAAGACCAAATTACACTTCTAATTCTTTTCCTTGTTCTGTTACGCTCCTTTTCACCACACTTATCACATAACTATTGTGGCTACTAGTGTAAAACAGCAACTACCATACAATGGCAGTCACACATTACACCACTGGGGGAACCCACTTTAGAGCACAAGCAAAACAGAATCCTATAATGTAAATGAATACAATTAAAACTTTTAAAATTTTACGCTCTTTTATTTGTCTCAGCCACTGAAGATTGGCCATGCTGGAGCACTGTACAGTTCTGTTCAGTTTTTGTTTTTCAAAATGTATGCTTTCATTTCATTTAATCCAACAAGAAAGCCTGCATCTCAAATTTTTTTTTTTCTTATTCTTTCTAAACCCTTTTCATTCCCTGAAACTGCCCCTAACTCTATGATAAAACCCTTTCTCTTTTAAAGTGATCTAAATTAAAACTTCCATTAAAATTTTATGTTAATTTATATTCATATTAATTTATGAAATTTAATTTATAAACACTTGCTAAATAATTACAGTTACTTTACAAAAATTATTTATGATTTTCAAAATTAATTGCTATAAAGCACTGGTGCTAGTACCATGTAGAAACCACTGATGCTGGTGCCATGTAAGAAGCATTGGTAGGAGTACCACATAGAAAGTACCCAGTGCACTCTGTAGAATGGTTGGCATTAGAAATGGCATCCAGCTGTAGGAATCATGCCAAAACAGACTATGGAACCTGAAAAGGTTCCAACCCATACCAGCATGGAAAACAGATGTTAAGCAATAATGATAATGATGATGATGATGGTGTATTTTAACAGAAATATGGTAATCGAAAGAGTCAAATCCTCATCGTTAACTTGGTTGTTGTCAGACATTAGACGAA
>NC_043002.1:58638044-58720544 GCF_006345805.1 Octopus sinensis | reverse complement strand
TTTAGAATTGTACTCTTCCATTCCTTGCAATGTTCTTGGCCCAGGGGATGATGAAAAGATTTCACAAACTGTTAAAATGTTACTCAGAGTTTCAATTAACTGATCATCAGACAATTATGAATATTTAGAACAAGTTGAGTTCTATATTTAAGAGATGAGAAATTATTTACATTATTTACATTTGACAGATATTTGTCCTCATCTTGTTTGTTGTTAACACAACATTTCAGCTGATATACCCTCCAGCCTTCATCAGGTGTCTTAGGGTAATTTCGAACCTGGGATCTCATCCCTAAGGTATTTTCGATGTTATTTTATTATTATTATTATTATTACTTTATTTTTCTTGTTTCAAATTTGCTTCCATTTCTTGCTGAGTGTCTTCCCGACTCCTAGGGCAAAGAAACTCATAGTATACATTGGTAGGCCATTAAACCAAACTCAATAGTTCGTTCATTTTTTTTTTTCTTTTTTTAAAATACATGAGCAGCAACAGTTCTCACATCGACAATGCTCTTCTCAATACGTGTGATAGTTCTCACATCGACAATGCTCTTCTCAATACGTGTGATTTATTATTATTATTATTATTATTATTATAATTATTATTATTCAGTAGTTTTATTTGTATAGCGTGCTTTCACTTCACTACCGAGCGCAGCTCTGTGTGCCTTGGTATGTGCTGTGATTTGTTGTGATGCTCTGATGGTTATTGTATGGAAAGTGTTCTGCGTAGGATGTGTGCAGTGCCTAGTAGTGCAATTTTCTGTATGTTATATGTGTTTGTAAGTCCTGGTGTTTTTGTTATGTATTTGTCTGAATATTTTTTTATCATGCCTAATGCACCTACTATGATACGAATTGTTTCTGTTTTCAGATTCCACATTCTAGTTACCTCTATTTCCAGGTCTTTGTATTTTGAAAGTTTCTCCATTTCTTTTAGAGACACGTTGTCATCAGCCGGTATTGATACATCAATTAGAAAGCATTTTTTTTCTTCATGATCTCTGACAACTATATCTGGTCTGTTGGCCTTAATTTCTCTATCTGTGTGTATCGGCATATCCCAGAGTATGGTTGCTTTCTCGTTTTCTGTGACCTTTTCTGGTGTGTGCCTATACCATCTTTTTTCTGTTGTTATTCCATAATGTTGGCATAGCTTCCAATGTATGTAGGTTCCAACTCTGTCATGTCTGTCAATATATTCCTTCTTAGCCAAGACTGGGCAGCTAGAGATAATATGATTTATTGTTTCTTGTCCATCTCCACATATTCTGCAGTTACTTGTAATATTTCTTTTCATTACATTTTTTGGTAATTTCTGGTGGGGAGGCTTTGGTCTTGTGCTGCAATTAAAAATCCCTCTGTTTCTGCTTTGAGTCCTGAGCTTCTCAACCATTGCTGGGATTTTTCTTTGTCTATTTCTTTTGCGTTTAGTTTAGTCCAGTATTTACCATGAAGGGGCTTTTCTTGCCATCGTTTTATCATGGTTCGTTGCTGTTCTATTTTTAGTTTGGATTTCATTTGTTTTATAGCTTTTGTTGTTTCTTCATCTTCTTCTTCTTCTTCATGTTTATTAGGTGGTATGATTTCTTGTTTGTATTTGTCAGCTTCCTTAAATACTGAGAACAGTTTTTTGTTTTGCTCGTGTTTTGCCGCTATCTGGATCAGTTTTCCTTCCTTCTGAAGTAGATATTTTTGCAGTCCTATGGTGGTTATTTTATAGTAGTTTTCCAGCTGTATAAGGCCTCTACCACCTTCTATACGTTGTATATATAGTCTTTCTATGTCAGATTTTGGGTGATGCATCCTAGATCCTGTCATTATTTTTCTTGTTTTCCTATCTATTTTGGTCAGTTCATTTCGTGTCCAGTTAAGGATATTGTAGCTGTAACTTATAACTGGGACAGCTAAAGTGTTGATACCTATTATCTTGTTTTTAGCATTGAGCTCTGTGTTTAGTATTGATCTAACTCGTCTATAATATTCTTTTTTTATTTTCTCTTTTATTTGTGTGTGTTGTGTCTTATCTAGTTCATGGATTCTTAAGTATTTGTAAGTTTGGCTTTGGTCTAATTCTTTTATTTCATTGGTTTTATCTAGTGTGATGTTGTTACTCTTAACTAGTTTTCCTCTTTTCAGAGTTACTTTGGCGCATTTTTCTAATCCAAATTTCATATCTATTTCTTTGGTAAATCCATGAACTGTCTTTAATAGTGTTTCCAGCTGTTTGTCATTTGCAGCGTATAGTTTTAGGTCATCCATATATAAAAGGTGGCTGATCGTTTTGCCGTAACATTTATATCCGCATCCAGTTCTATTTAGCATATCAGATAGAGGTGACAGTGCCAAGCAGAAAAGGAGTGGAGAGAGCGTGTCTCCCTGGAATATTCCTCTTCTAATGGGGATGTCTTTGGTTTTCATGAGTCCCTCTTTTGTTTGGAGGTGTAGGACTGTTTGCCATTTATTCATAGAGTGCTCTATGAATTTTATGATTGTTGGTGCTACTTTGTTAATGGCTAGTGTTTCGAGGATCCATGTGTGGGGGATGCTATCAAACGCCTTTTTGTAGTCAATCCAGGCCATACTGAGGCCTTTCTTCTTTCTGTGGCTGTCTTCAGTTATGGCTTTATTAATCATTAGTTGATCTTTACAGCCATATGAGCCTTTGCGGCATCCTTTCTGCTCTTCTGGGAACAGTTTGTTTTCGTCCAGGTGCTTGTTCAGCCTTTGTGATATCAGCCCTTGTTATTATTATTATTATTATTATTATTATTATTATTATTATTATCATTATTATTATTATTCAGGTCACTGCTTGGAATCGAACTCAGAATCTTGGGTTTAGTAGCCAAAGTTATATTTGTATATATATAACAAAGTTCATAGAACAAGTTGTTATATATATACAAATATATACATACATATATGTCCTTCTCCTCCTTCTTCTTCTTCTCTGTATCCTTCCTTTTGATTCTCCACCCCCTACATAATCTCTACCCTACATACTCATCCCATAACCACAATTTTATTTATTTTGTGTTTCCCCCCAACATAAGCCAAAAAATCCAAGGTCAGGAAGATGCACAATGTAACAGCATGCCTTGGATGCAAGTCTGATGAAGTGTTGCTCTAACATTACGTAAATTTTTACTTTGAATTTTTGCATAAACTGGCACTGCAAGAAGAGTTGGTACAGGAACAATTGTAACGAATCATTAAAAATGAGTTAAAGAATTTTAACTCTCCTTATTTGGTAAATAGGTGCAGACATGACTGTGTGGTAAGAAGCTTGCTTCCCAACCACATGGTTCTAGGTTCAATCCCACAGTGTAGTACCTAGGGTAAGTATCTTCTACTATAGGCTCAGTCCAACCAAAGCTTTGTGAGTGGATTTGGTAGACAGAAACTAAAAAGAAGCCCATCATATATATATATATTTATGTGTGTGTGTTTGTGTCTGTGTTTGTCCCTACCACAATCGCTTGACAACTGATGCCAGTGTGTTTACATCCCTGTAACTTAGCGGTTCGGCAAAAGAGACCGATAGAATAAGTATCAGGCTTACAAAGAATAAGTCCTGAGGTTGATTTGCTCAATTAAAAGGCAGTGCTCCAGCATGGCAACAATCAAAAGACTGAAACAAATAAAAAATATATATATACATATTGTCTGTAAAACACATAAATCCGAAAAAAGAATATTTTAAAGAAGTCTTGGGCCAACAGGTTTTGGGATCTGACAATACACCATTAAGCTAAACCCTTTATGGATGGGAAACCTAAAGTAATCCCATAAACCAGCCGTCTCCATTTTTAAGTGAGCGTGATCGTTACCAACGTCGCCTTACTGGCACCTGTGCTGGTGGCATGTGTAAAAAGATTTGAGCGAGGTCATTGCCAGTACCACCTGAATGGCCCCCGTGCCGGTGGCACGTAAGAAGCACCGACTACACTCCCGGAGTGGTTGGCATTAGGAAGGGCATCCAGCTGTAGAAACTCTACCAGATCAAGATTGGAGCCTGGTGCAGCCATCTGGTTCGCCAGCCCTCAGTCAAAATCGTCCAACCCATGCTAGCATTGAAAGTGGACATTAAACGATGATGATATATATATATATACAATTAATAGTGGCAGAACCAGTATTAATATCAAAAGGTAATATTTATCTCCAATTCAACACAGATGTGTTAGAACACAGAATGCTGCATTATTTACCATGAGAGGATCTCTCATATGGACACTTGGTGCATCAAAGTACTAGTGTTTGATTTGCTGACAAGCAATAACCATCTGAAATGGCCGCTGGACCTGCCAGATCATGTGATTTCGTCCTTCTTTGGGTTCTCAATGACAGACGTCCAGCTTGCTATGCAATAAAGTTTTGTGTTAAACTGGACAAAAACACTGCAGAAACTGATGAACTGCTCCAGACTGGTCATGGATGAATTTGAATGAGCCGGGTATCTGTCTTTTGAAGGCACAAGCAGTTCAAGGACAGTAGAGAGGAAATGAGATGTTATGAGAGGTGTGTGAGGGAGAAAGAGAGAGAGAGAGATCCGAACATCAGAGATAGTTGAGAAAATTTGCAATTTTTTAGATGAAGGCTGTCTTGTGTCTACAAAGACAATAAGCTTACAGTAGTTTGGAGTTGGTGTGACAACTGTACACAGAATTAATCATGAAAATCTGAGCATGGCCAAAATGTGTGCAAAGTTTCTTCCCAAGGTGCTCAGTAATGATTAGAAGGAAAGACTTGCTGGTGACAGCAGGGAGATAGTTGAGTTTATTACCTGCAGTCCAATAGGACCTGTAACAAAAGCTGGATCTACTGTTATGGTACAGATACGAAGAGACAGAGTGCCCAATGAAAGCATCCTGGCTCTTGTAAACTCATGAAGGCCAGGCAAAGCAAATCCACTGAGAAGCTCATGATGATAAATGGGTTAATGTTTTTTAAACACCCAAGGAAAATAACCCATAGCACCTGTACAATATCTTTTTAAACACTCAAGGCAAATAACCCATTTCATTATTTATGTTCGATTACTTTGAATGTTGATTTTTTTGTGTGTCCTATTTCTAATTTTTGCAGACAATATCACTTTTATACTTTATAATGAAATTGGTTTCTTATATCAGAGTAATAAAGCGTTTCAATAGAACATCTTTACACCTGGGAATTACTGGGCACACCAGCTAGTATATATATATATATATATGTTTGTCTCCCCTCCATCACTTGACAACCAATGTTGGTGTGGTTACATCCCCGTATCTTAGTGGTTCGACAAAAGTGAGTGGGAGAATAAGAACTAGGTTTACATAGAATAAGTCCTGGGGTTGATTTGTTCGACTAAAGGCAGTGCTCCAGCATGACCACAGTCAAATGCCTGAAACAAGTAAAAGAATAAAAGAATATACGCATCTAACAATAGGGAAAGGTAAATAAATGCTAATATGAAAATCTTTGGGTAGATGCCACAAACTAACGATTTTTTTGAGAGGAAACTCTATTGAAAACCCAACCTATTCACAAGTTGAATTTCCTCTTCTCTCTCTCCTGCACACACACACACACACACACACATTGTTTTTTGTTTGTTTGATTGTGTAATGTGAGACCTCTTCTAAACCCATTTATCTAATGTCTGACCAACCAAGATAAGTTGCATTATTTTTTCTCATTCTTAATGTTACAAAAGCCCTTGATGGTTGTATAAATATGTTGTCTGAAAAACAAACAAACACTTATAACAAAAGTTTGTTCTATCAATCGTCTTCTTTGACTTTTGTTCTGTCGGCAGGAATTTCATTACATTTTCGTCTGTTAGTGCTATTCTAAAATAGATGTGTTTCCAAGGATCATCTTTCTGGCTGGATAATATATACGAGCTGAAAATTTCAATATTCTGGCTTACATAGTTAAAACAATGAGGAGAGTGATATTTGAAGCTATAGAGTTACTTCTTAGAAGAATTATTGTTACCAAATTTTACTCCACCTACAATAAAATACCAGTAGCAAAATCTGTCAGTGTGGAACAGTTATTAGAGATCAGAATTTAATTTAGACAAATCTAGTTTATTCTCAATTCTTATATTACAACATTCCTGTCAAAATACACTGTTCTTGTTTTGATTAATTTTTCAAAATAATGAAAAATTTAAATTTAATTTACCATTATTACTATGAGGTGCCGGTGTGGCTGTGCGGTAAGAAGTTTGCTTCCAAACCACATGGTTCTGGGTTCAGTCCCACAGTATGGCACTTTGGGCAAGTGTCTTCTACTATAACCTCAGGCTTTGGTAGAAGACCGAAAAAAGCCTGTCATTAGACCACTTGACAACTGGTGTTGGTTGGTTTATGCCTCTGTAACTTAGCAGTTTGACAAAAGAGACTGATAGAATAAGTATCAAGTTTTAAAAAAAAAGTACTGGAGTTGAGTCATTGAACTAAAAACCCTTCAAGATGGTGCCCCAACATGGCCACAGTCAAATGGCAGACGCAAGTAAAGAGTAAAAGAAAATAGTTGAATACACATTCCCATTTGTGGCAATCTGTAAAATGATCTTGTGAAATATATAATCCTACACATTCCCATTTTCTGTTTGTCCCTATCTCAGAGGCATCACATCTAGGCAAGAAATCGATATAAAATAATCTGGAAATCGGAAGTAGACTTTAGACATCATGTGTAATATCAGAAAATAAGTCCCTCGGCTGTAAATGAGTAACCATGCGACAGACTAGCCTTCCATCAGTGGAAATGTTGGCCTGCTCGCCCAGCCAGTGGGGGCATCATTGGGAAAGCTTAAACAATGCAAAGTGCAATGTGACTAGTGATGTATAAGAACATCCGATAGCTAATCACAAGATGTCATACATACAATAATTAGAATTTGTCTTTTATCAAATTTCTTGGTGCTTATGCAAAATGATTAAATGTATTCTAATGTTCAAAGGGAAAATATATTTATTACCTTTAAATAAAATTAAATAAAATGAATTTCTAGTTTGTATATCTCCCTCTAACTATTCTATCAGTTACCCCCACTTCTCTTCTTCTTCCTCCACCTCCTTCTATTCCTGTCTATATGATTTTTTCTCTCTTACTGTGTATTTGTCTGGTGTATTCATTTACTCATTGCCTGTCACCAAGGCTAGTATGTGCATTCATGCTGCATCTCTTACATTAACTCTCTATGTCTCTCATTTATTCTCTCTCTTTCCCTCTCTCTATGATGTAAAGGATGACCAGAGAAACCAACCAACCAACCAACCAACCAAGTAAGCAAGCATGCAACCAACCAGCCAGCTGAACAACCAAACAACTAACCGATTAACCAACCAACCAACCAACCAAACAACATATTGCCTATTATTAGACTGCAATGAATTCCTCCCTTGATGATGTCATACTATTTTCCAATCATTAAAGTGAACATATAAAATTGACTTAGTCTATTTTGATTAATTAGTATTTTTACCAGTTTAAATAAATTAAAATCCCCCTCCCCCCTCTCTAATCATGCAAGCACCCCCACCCCCACATTCACCTCCATAACTGTGTCAGAATCAGTCTCCACAGATCGTATCAGGTTACGTTGCCATTGGTTACATACTCTATATCCATGTTTCCCATCTTAAAAATAATAATTGATATAAACATCCGAGTTCATCAAAGTGAACCATAAACATTTGCAGAAGCCAGGTCAACATTGAAGATGCACTGGTATGTATCTGATTGCAGCCTGAAGCAGCAGCAGCAGCAGCAGCAGTAAGAATCTATTATCAATGTGTGAAGAATGGTTTCAGCAAATGCAAATTTGAGGGAGAAAGGCTGAGGCAGCAGAGAGAATCAATAATATTCGAGGAACACTCAGTGTAGTTGTGTGAATGGCTGAAGCAAATTGCCATACGTACAGGCAATCTATGGGAAATTGTCAGGAGAAATGTTTTGAATGTTTGTGTGTGCGCGCGTGTGTGTGTGTGTGTGTGTGTGTGTGTGTGTGTGTGTGTGTGTGTGTGCGCGCATGTGTGTGTATGCGTGTGTGTGTGTATTTGTGTGTGTGTATGTGTGCATATGCACGTGTGTGCATGCATGCATGTGTGTGTATGTATTTGCATGTGTGTGTGTGCATACATGTGTGTGTATGTGTGCATATGTGTGTGTGCATGCGTGCAAGTGTATGTGCATGTGTGTATTTGTGTGTATGCATGTATGTGTGTGTGTGTGTTTGTGTGTGTGGACAAGTGACAAAAAGCAGTGAAAGAGGAAAGTCAATGTGAGGAAATAGAATATCAATGGAGGAGGACAAAGAGACAGAGGTGAGAAGATGTGTGCGTGCCTGTGTGTGTGTATTTACATACATATATAAATAAATATATATGTGAATATATATAAATAAATATATATATATGTGAATATATATACATACACACACATATATATATATACAATAACGAGCCTACTGTATACAGTGCTGCTCATCAGGAAAAAAGCAAACAAAACTGCATGAACTGTACATAGGATGTGCACAGGAAGTGAACAGTGAAAAAGTCTTCAAAACAAAACAAAAGAAGAAGTAGGGGATAGTGGTCATCAGGTGTATTGTTGGTGAATTTCAGGAAGCATGGAAGTTTTGAAGGAGGCAGTGTCTCAACAGCTAACAAGTGTTGCAGGTAATTTATTCCATGCTTCAGCAATTCCGAACATGAAAAAAAGTTTCCAAAAGTCATGGGTGCTGTGTTGTTTTTTGATTTTGTAAGCATGTCTAAGGGTGTCTGTCATATGGAATTCAAAAAGGTGCCCAAGGTTATTGTTGGAAAGATGGTCGATAATCTTGAGGGTGTCTACCAAGTCAGTTACCAGACATCAGAGTTTTAATGTGTCCATACCCAGGGAAGCAAGACATTCAGGGTATGGTAGATGTTTGACAGCAGGTATTCGTCTGGTTGAAGAGTTTCCAGGAGACTGATATGCTGAACAAGATAGGAGTCCCTTACTGGTGATGCAAACTCTAAGTGAGGATGTACCATAGTCATATACAGCTTTAAATAGATAGCAGGAGAGTGGCTGATAAAGGTCACACTGAGTAATGCTCACCCTCAACTTTCTTGACAATCTTAAAGATGTAGTTTGTCCAACACAGATCGCTGTTAACAACAACAGTCAGGTCACACTCACTAACAGACTTTGTAAGATTGATACTGTTGAGGGAGGAGTGTGAAAACTGGGTTTTTCCTCCCAAAATGCATGGTGATACATTTGACCATAGCCAGCTTGAGGTGCCAGTCGGTAATCCATTGCTGCATTGTATCCAGGTCTGATTGCAGGAAAGCTCTATAGCATATAGGATCCGTTCTCTTTATCTCAAGGTACAACTTGATGGCATCTGCATGTTTCAACACTGTAACATTCTTCAAGTTGACACCTATGTTATTTATATATGCAAAAAACAACAGGAGTCCAAGAATGTATCCCTGTGGTACACCAGATGTCATTGCATAGGGTGAAGAATAATGTCCTAGAACCATGACTACCTCTTTTCGACCAAGAGTGAAGGACTTCAACCAGTTGTAGAGGTCATCTTTCACACCCGTTGCAGAAAGTTTTGCCATGCGTTATTTGTGTGGCACAGTACTAAAGGCTTTAGCAAAGTCAAGATAGATAACATCCACTCATGTGCCACCATGAGTGATTCAGGTGATGTCCTCAAGAAACTCAATAAGTTCCCTGCAGTTAGGGATAAACCCAAACTGTGAGGGTCGAATAAGGCTGTAAAAGCCTCAGAAGTTCCAGAGTGTTTTTCTGACAAGGGACATCAGTTTGGTGACACAGCTAGTAAGACTGACTGGATGGTAGTTGACAAGTGATGTGCGATGACCCTTTTTGAACAGGGGAATGACACTAGAAATTTTCCACTGCTCTGGAGTGATGCAGTTATCAAGGCAGAATTGGAACAAGAATGAAAGCTGGTGCAAAAGAAAGAACCCACCATATTTGAGAAACAGATAAGTAACATGATCAAGAGCAAGGGAGGCATAGTTGTGCTTATTCTCGAGGTGGTGTCGCAGCATTGCAGGTGTAAATTTCACAGATGTTATAGAATTTGATGTCAGAAGTAGCGAAGATGGTACATTTGGATTTTCAACAGTAAAAATGCCAGCATAGCATTCAGCAATAAGTTCTGCACATTCTTTGGGATCATCAGTGTGGGGACTGAAAAGAAGGCCAACTGGAGAGTGAGGTCTCTGTTTTGAATGTACATATTTCCAGAACACTTTGATATCAGGGCTGGTTGCTATACGTTGTTCAAATTCAAGCATTGCCTCTTTTGTCACTTGCTTGAGATGGTTGGATGATCTATTGTGCCTTCTTCTATTCTCCTCTGTTCAGTGTAGTCTGTATTTCTGTTCAGCATCATAACACTCTTTCCTGGCAAGTTAAACTGCTGCAGTCTCCCAAATTGCACTTTGGGGATTTTTTAAGCATTTGTGTGGTACTGATGCTTTGCACATGGCCCAGATTGAACTGAGGATGTTCTGAAGTGCAATATCGACACCTCCAGAATCGTAAAATTCAAACTAGTTTGGACATTGTAACTCAGCACAATAACAGTTCCAGTGATGATGATATATCACCATCATCATCATCATCATCATCATCATTTAGCATCCGTTTTCCATGCTGGCATGGGTTAGACAGCTTCACTGAAACTGACAAGGCTCTCCTCTCTGCTATCATTCTCAACCTCCTCTCTTATCTACTATCAACACCCCTTCTTCATTCGTGACCCCCACACTCACTGTAGCCACCCACATGTACCTCTGACACCTATCTCTACCACCATTCATTGTCTGCCCACCCCTCCACTGTCTCTGATTTATCCACAAACATATGATACTGCTGTTCCTCACACCAACTGTACTGATGCTTGTTGCCTCCACCTTCTCAATCCACTTCTCTCTCTCTCTCCATACTGATATTTATTATCAACAACACTGTCATCCTCTTTTTCCACTCACTACATCCACCTCTCACCGAATTTATATCTATGTGTCACCCTCCTCCCACACGCTTATGAAATAACCAATACTTGCTTAATCCCTCCTAATCCACAGTCTATATCCTTCTTCATACTCACCTTCTTGCACCTTGTGAGTATGCTCTGGTATCTTATCATCAAAGTTGTTTTCGTATCCCTTTCGGCTACTCTCACCCACCCTCGCATAATGCAGAGAATAGCCATATATCTCCTCTATGGCAAGACACTTGGGCTTGTCCCTCTGTCATACTTTGGCCTTCAATCCCTGGCATAAAACCACTGCTCCCTCTCCCTCTCTCGAATACACCCCACCACTCAGCTATGAAGGCTTTTTCTTTTTCCTTTCTTTACTTTGTTTTGCATGGTGCATGGTGACCTCACTTGTAGTGTAGTGTCGGGGGTCATGAAAAACAGCACCCCCAGTTCATCCTGGAAAGCGGATGGTGATAGAAAGGGCTTCCAACTGTAGAAAACCAATGCCAGAATAGGCAATTGGAGCTTGACACAGTCCTTTGGCTTATTAGATCCTGTCAAACCATATAACCTCATGCCAGCATGGAAGACAGATGTTAAATGATGGTGATGATAATGATGATGATGAACAGTGATGGTGACAAATAATACAGCAAAAATGTGCAGCAAATATAACTGTGGCAAAGTTAACGTAGTTTATTAATGCATCATCATCATCATCATCTCAATTTCAATAAACCCAGCTGTAGCATTAATTGACCCGGCTGCAGTACTACTACTTTACAACACTAAGCTGATTCCTAAAATGGTGACAATCAGGAATTAGTCACGATACAGTCATCGTCATCATTGATTCCTTCTAAATGCCTCACTCTCCACAGGAAGAATGACAACAGGCATATAAAAAAAAAACAGTGTTTAAGCAAAAATGAGCTAAGAGAAATAACCCAAAATGGCCATTGGCATTGGAAAAAATACAGCAATGGACAAATACAGGTATGTCAAATACCATACGACAGGCATGTCAAACTGCAGAGTCTCTATGGGCTGCATGGCTCATATACAAGTTGCCATGAAGGCTGTATATTTTAAATTTTATAATATCAGTTCTTTGTTATTAAATAAATATTTTTTAAAACCTTTATTTTTATTAATTATTAATTTTATTGAAAATTTTTTGGGTTCCTTATTTTTAAACCTCCAGCTATGTCACTCACAGGCCACACTTGTGCTTGAAAAAGGGCTGTATGTTTGACATGCCTGGTGTACAATTAAAATTATTTCTGCCTCAAGTGATGTACCATAATTACCAAACGGCAGTTGGAGTTAATGGTTCCATGTAAGAAACACTGCTGGGGGGGGGGGCACAAAAAAAAAACATCCAGTAAACTCCGTAAAGTGGTTGGCATTAAGATGGGCATCCAGTTGTAGAAACCATTCCGAAACAGGCAATGGAACCTGTTGTGGCTCCTGGCCTTGCCAGCTTCTATCCAACCATCGCCAGCATGGAAAACAGATGTTAAATGATGATGATGATGACAGCTACAGTCAACCCCCAAATTACATTGAATAAAAGATGACAAAATCCCCCACCTGTAATCATCATGGTATGAACGAATGTTTCTAGGAATGTGTGCATTTAATTAAAATATGCCATCATCCCCCAGTTATTTTGACTTAGTGTATTAATGGCTTTTTTTTTTCTGAAAAGATACTTTCACCAACCAAAATCACAAAACCTGTATCTTAACTAACTCATCTTGCTGAACAGTGTGATATCATTTATCCTAACAATAGAGGAAAATATTTAGTTCTATATTTAAGAGATGAGGAATTATGAACATTATTTACATTATTTACATTTGACGGATATTTGTCCTCATCTTGTTTGTTGTTAACACAACGTTTCGGCTGATATACCCTCCAGCCTTCATCAGGTGTCTTGGGGAAATTTCGAACCTGGGTTCTTATTCCTAAGGTATTTTTCAATGTTATTATTATTATTATTATTATTATTATTATTATTGTTGTTGTTGTTGTTCAGGTCACTGCCTGGAATCGAACTTGGAATCTTGGAGTTAGTAGCCCGTGTTCTTAACCACTACGCCATATGCCTAAATATATATATTTATATATATTGATTACTTCTTTTTTTTTTTTTTAGCTGTAGTTGTGCTTAACTCTGACTATTACTTTCAATAATACTGAATATCATTAAATTTATAATGTAGTAATGATGATGTCACTAAAATACCAACAGCTACTGCAGTAGCTATAGATATGATGATAGTAGTTAAGCAATATGACAGCTATGACTAAAAACAGCAGTATACTATTATGTCACCAAAAGTAACATTGCTATATTCTTTTTATTTTTTATTTGTTTCACTCATTAGACTGCGGCCAAGCTGGGGCACTGCTTTGAAGAAGTTTTAGTCGAACGAATCAGCTCCAGGTCTTTTATTTTTTTTAAGCCTGGTACTTTTTCTATCTGTCTCTTTTGCTGAACTGCTAAGTTACAGGTATGTAAATACACCAACATGGTGGTGGTGAGGAGGCAACAAACAGACACATGACACACACATATATATACATATGTCAGGCTTCTTTCAGTTTCCATCTACCAAATCCACTTACAAAGCTTTTGACAGCCCGATGCTATAGTAGAAGACACTTGACCAAGGTGCCATGCAGTGGGGCAGAACCCAGAACCATGTGGTTGGGAAGCAATCCTCTTACCACAGAGCTACACTTGCACCTAAACAGCCACGCCTGTGCCTAACAAAGAAAATTTCAAAAATATAATCGAAATGGTTACATTCGTAGCATGGCCACAGACTAATGACTGAGACAAGTAAAAGACAGAATCTTAAAGAAAAGATTTGAACCATTCCACACTGTATTGTTTCCTCCTTATCATCAAAATATTACACTCCCCCCCCCCGGGCCGCTAAGTACAATCATCACTGCATGAAAACCAATCACTAGATTGGATTGACTTCATTCATGCACTGTACCTGAGAAGATGGTTTGGTAGCAATGATAGAATATATGTTTGGTGTCATTTTGGCAGCTAGCCAGACAGAATTGAGTGCAGTTAAGTAATCAGAACAACTCATCCATTAACAACATCACAATGATACAGTTCTATATTTAAGAGATGAGGAATTATGTACTTTATTCACATTATTTACATTATTTACATTTGAGGGTTATAAAAGAACTCATATTGATTGCAGACAGCGTATCTATGGCTCACTTCCTCTTTCTCTATCTATTTACTTACCTGTCTATCCATCTCATTCCACCTCTTTCAGTCAGTCTGTTTGTCGTCTGTCTGTCTCTCTCTCACTTGTTGCTTTTCTCTCTCATATATATATAGAACTAGATTATTTTGCATGCCTTTCATTTTTTAAGGCTGTAGGGTAATATTCAAGGGAAGAAGCTTTGGCTGTTATCTCTAGCAGGCTGAGTGGCCATATAGAGTCATATAGAGAGACTCACTTTTGTAGTGCAGAATGAGAAGGGAGGTTATGATAGCAGTTATACTTGAAGGTGAGTCATTAAGGTGTTTAGAATGCAGGTGAGTTTGCCTCTCCAGAGCTGGCCCAACAACTCACTTACACAAACACGTTGAAAGGCCTCAAGTTGTTAACAAACAGTTTCTAGCAGTTAATCCATTATGCAATCTGTGTGGTAGGGAATTTTCTGGCCAATCTGGACTCACAAGGAACATGAAAGTACACAATCAGAGTGCTGTACAGAACAAGCACCTGATTGCAACACATGAAAATGAATGCCAGATCTGCAACAAAAAATGCAAGTCAGCTTGCTGGCTTTAAAAGCCATTGCAGATCCCACAGATGCTGGAGAAAAAAAATGCATACGTATATACATACCTATATACATACATATATAAGCATGTATATATATATATTATATATATATATATATATAATATATATATATATATATATATATATATATATTATATATATAAACTTAGATATGTTTTGACCAATGATTGGTCCAGGCCATGTCTAACTTAATAGCACCACCTGATAGGATTATTTGAATCCTGTTTAAGTCAAGTTTTGTTTATGGTCCATTCAAGTAGTGAGTTTTTGTTGGGTGAGTTGTATCCAATTATGGGTGGCTTATCTGGTATTCCTTGAAGGAATCTATCCAGACTCCGTTTAAAGTTGATGGGATCCTGTTCCTCTTTTATCTCTTTCGGGACAATGTTAAATACGGCAGGGCCTGTTGAGGAAAAGAATATATATATATATATATATATATATGTATGTATGTATGTATGCATACACACGCACATCTACAGAGGGGATACCTAAATGTTTGTCTATTCCCAACAATCAGGTAATTATGAGAAATAAAGTATACATACACAAGAAGAAGCTAGACCAAAGATGAGGAAATATAAAAAGATAACAATGAAGGGCTTGTTGTAAAGAAGAAAAAAAAAATTAACTTGCAAGCTCATTCAAACTCTTTTCACATTATTTCAATAATGTTTTCTTCATATAACTACCATAAAGATACCTAGTTACTTGTACATCTTTATCTCAGAAACTACAGAACTTTAATACAATCTTATCTACTTGCCGCCCCCCACCCCCCACTTTGTGTCATGCTTTTATCATCTCTTTAGCAAGGGGCTCTATGTATAATGTTTATTGGTAGCGGCTTTAAAAAAGTCAAATGCTGGATTATGTTACAGAGATTAGTCTCTTTTGATATATAAATCACTGAAACAAAAGCAAAATGACTAAAAAAAAGAAACATCTGGTGAAAGATGTAGGGATTTCAAAGGTGTGGTAGGGGGTGGGGTGGGGGGACTAATTGTTAATTTGTTGTGACATATTGATAGTGAGGGTAATTAGTTAATTAATAGATGTTTCCTGTAGAAAAGGCAAAAATAAATCTTACATCTCTAGACAGGGAATTTAATCCCAGACTGATAGACTCCAATTTTGATATTGGTTGGTATCAATTCAAGGGCTTCTTATCTCCAAACCACACCCATCATCATCATCGTCATCATTGTCGGTGTCATTGTAATCATCATCATCATCAGTTTGATGTCCACTTTTCTATGCTTGCATGGGTTGGATGGAATCTTTTTGAGACAGCTTCCCGATAGCCAGATACCTTTCCTGTCACCAACCCTCATCAAATTTCAAGTAAGGTAATATTTCCTCTTGACCAGGGTGGTCATCTGGCACAGTTGTTACCATGCCAGGCAAAATGCTTAGTGACATTTCATTTGTCTTAATGTTTTGAGTTCAAATCCTACCAAGGTCAACTATGCCTTTCATCCTTTTGGGGTTGAGAAGATAAGTACAAACAGAGCACCGGCTTTGATGCAATCGACTTACCTACACCCACAAAATTGTTGGCCTTGTGCCAAAATTTGAAATGAACAACACTGCTTGTATAACAGTGACACTCTTTTACAAGAATCACACAATGTCAAGATAAAGAAAGACAAAGGCGCAGGAGTGGCTGTGTGGTAAGTAGCTTGCTAACCAACCACATGGTTCTGGGTTCAGTCCCACTGCGTGGCACCTTGGGCAAGTGTCTTCTGCTATAGCCCCGGGCCGGCCAATGCCTTGTGAGTGGATTTGGTAGACGGAAACTGAAAGAAGCCTGTCGTATATATGTATATATATATATTTGTGTGTGTGTTTGTGTGTCTGTGTTTGTCCCCCTAGCATTGCTTGACAACCGATGCGGGTGTGTTTAAGTCCCCGTCACTTAGCGGTTCGGCAAAAGAGACCGAAAGAATAAGTACTGGGCTTACAAAGAATAAGTCCCGGGGTCGATTTGCTCGACTAAAGGCGGTGCTCCAGCATGGCTGCAGTCAAATGACTGAAACAAGTAAAAGAAAGAAAAGAAAGAAACACACACACATACACCCACCCACACACACAAGCAGTGTCATTCATTTACAATCATCATCATCATCATCATCATCAGCTTCATTTAAAGTCCATCTCCCATGCAGGATGGTTGACAGGAGCCAGTCAGGTAGAAAAACTACCCTGGGCTACTGTGTCTGTTTTGGAAGGGGTTTTGTGGTTGGATGCCCTTCCTAACACCAACCACTCTGCAGAGTCTGATCATGGGAGAACAATTACCTTGCTTGGAAACTTGAAGGTTGGTGACAGAAAAGTCATCCTGTCACAGAAAACCTGCCTCAATGAATTCAGTCTGATCCATACAAGCATGAGAAAGTGGATGCAAAACTGATGATGACAATAATGGCGGTGGCAGAGGTAGTGACAACAACAATGATGGCAACAACAACAATAACAACGATTTTTTTAGAGATAATTTCTCTTTTGATTAGTTAGAGAAATGGAAATTGACTCTGAATTATATAAACACTAAATAATTCTATTTTCGTAAGCCAACAACTGTATGATTTCATGCATTTACATGATAATTCTTTCATCACTTGACTGGTAAAGGTTGTGCTTCACTGATGAGGTCAGAATAAAACTGAAACATATCCAAAGTTGTCTTCTGTGCTTATTGAAAAACTTGAACATAACATTAGCTAGTGACTAACATTTTTCACCTGCAAATCACATATTTACAGTTGTTTTTTTTTTAATGCATCATGTATGGTGTGCATGTGGTAATAATAACTTGTCCCTTTATCGGTTAGCTTGATTGAAAAATGTTCAAGTCTTCCATCAATTTTCACTCAATGAACTTTATTTTATATTTTATTCATCACTCAGTTAATCAACAAGATTTAGAGTGAACAACCCTACCCCCCCCAAAAAAAACAAATAAAAACTGGTTCTTTTCTTAATCATGTGACCAACACATAAATCAACCAAGGTATTATTGCCAACTTTTCCGATCAAATGGTTTCTAGTAAACTAGAAATATCTAAAGCTGTGTCGCAACATAAATAGCATAAAAGGAAAACAAGTCTTAAGCACATATATGGAGAAATAGAGGGAGAGAGAGAAAGAGAAGGGGATGGCAAAGAGAGTGAGAGAGAGAAGGGGAGAGAGAGAGAGAGAAAGACTGCCAATAGCTAAATGCATGAATTATATATTGATACTATACACACTTTTTTGTTTTTTTTCTCTCACCTTTTATCTTTAATCCATTTCAATCATTGGACTGCAGCCATGCTGGAGTCTTGAAGGGTTTCATGAAAAGAATCGACTTCAGTACTTATTTCTAAGCCTGGTAGTTATTATGTTGGTTTGTTTTGCTGAACTGCTAGGCTATAGGGATGTAAACAAACCAACACCAACTGGTATACACACACACACATATGATGAGCTTCCATGCAGTTTCCATTTACCAAATTTATTCTCAAAGCATTGGTTGTGTTGGTGCTATAGTAGAAGGCACTTGTCCATGGTGCCACACAGTGGGACTGAACCCAAAGCCACATGGCTGCAAAGCAAGCTTCTTGACTGCTCAGCCCAATCATCATCATCCTCATTGTCTTGACGTTCATTTTTCCTTCCTTGCAATGGTCAGATTTTCAATGGCCTTTCCTGTCACCAGCCCTTTCACCAGTTACCAAGCAAGGTTCAAACATGAACAGCACAATGGCTTGACATGTTGTCACACTGAAGAGTGCAAACGAATGACACTGATGGTGGCATTTGTTTGCAATTAGTGTATGATGTTCAGACAAGGAGACATGGATACACACACACACACACACACAAACATTCAGACTTATAAATATGAAAACAAAAACAAGTGATTTTTTTTTTTTTGAAAATTGAGCCTCACGGAGGCACATTGGCTGAGTTCCTTTCGAGCGTTGGGACTCACAGAGGCACAGTGGCTGAGTTCCTGTTAAGCGTTGGGCCTCACAAGAGGCAATGACTGAAACCTTTGGCATTATGTTGTGCTTGAGTAGAAGACCCACCAAGCCAAGCAAAATCACAGTCATGGCAGATACTGGTGTCACACAAATGGCACATAAAAGCACTCATTACACTCTGGGAGTGGTTGGCACTAGGAAGGGCATCCAGCTATAGAAAACAATGCCAAGTCACACTCGAATCTGGTGTCAGCCTTCCAGTTTGCCAGCCCTGGTCAAACCACCCAACCCATGCCAGCATGGACAATGGACATTAAATGATGATGATGATAGTACATATGTTCCATGCAATCTAAGCTATTTTCTTATTGATCATCAACATCATCGTTTAATGTCCATGTTCCCTACTTGGAACAGTTTGACAGGACCCAATGGGGCCAAGGACCGCATCATGCTCCAGTATTTGCTTTGGCATGGTTTCTATAGCTGGGTACCCTTCCAAATGCCAACCACTTTACACAGTGTCCTGGCTGCATTTTTCATGCCACCATAACTTTATAAATAGATATTGATTTTGGGGGAGAAATAAAAATTAAAAGGATGCAAACTTCATTTTATTTTCTCATTAATAAAAATGTTGAAGGCAGCTAAACTGGCAGAACTATTAGTGTCAGACAAAAATGACTAGCAGTATTTCTTACAAATAATATTCTGAGTTCAAGCTCCACCACACAGCTTTGCCTTTCATCCTTTGTGGGGTTGATAAAATAAGTACCAGTTGAATTGCTTTTTGGTGGGGTGGTGTCAGTGTAATCAATCTACCTTTTCTCCTAAAATTGCTGACTTTCTGTTAATATTTGAAACCATTTAATAAAGAGAGAGAGATAAAGATGCAAAAAAAAAAAATGATTGGGATGGGGGCGGATGTTGTCATTTGTCCATTTGAGGATCAACGAATTTGTTTTGTTGGCTCGTTCCATTGCGTTTGTGTCTACAAGACAGTATGCTTCTGATTTAGAGTGACAATTTGAATGTTGAAAATTATCACAGACAATTATGTCATCATGACTATTATTTTATTGTATGAATCATGCAGATGTAACATATTCACAACACCTTGCTGGGTGGTGAGCTGGCAGAATTGGTAGCACACCGGGCGAAATGCTTAGCGATATTTTGTCTGCTGCTACGTTCAGAGTTCAAATTCTGCCAAGGTTAACTTTGCCTTTCATCCTTTCGGGGTCGATTAAATAAGTACCAATTATGCACTGGGGTCGATGTAATCGACTTAATCCCTTTGTCTGTCCTTGTTTGTCCCCTCTATGTTTAGCCCCTTGTGGGCAATAAAGAAATAAATACCTTGCTGCTGGCAATGAACTGGAATATCATAACATGTTGTACTTGTCCTTACATCATACTTTAGCTTCTCAACACCTGGCAGAATGCCACCTCCCACTCTGAAATACTTCTTCCCACTTTGTCAAACGGACTTTTACCTTTTCCAGTTCTTTTCCTGTCTTGTGAGTTACCATTAGTATCAGTGCCATGAAAAAAAAAAAAAACCCACCCAGTACACTCTGTAAAGTGGTTGGCATTAGGAAGGGCATCCAGCTGTAGAAACCATACTACCACTGGCATTGTAGTTCAATGCAACCTTACAGTTTGCCAGATCCTGTCAAACTGACCAGCCCATGCCAGCATGGAAAGCAGATGATGATGAAGTAGCCTACTATGAGAATTTGGCTAATTGCATAAGACTTCCAATCAAATGATCAATGTTGACTCCATATATGCAATCATTAATACTACACAGCAAAAAAAAAAAAAAAAACCCGCATTAACACACCTGTCCAAGTTGCAAACCTGGCCAAATTATCACAAAGGGATCACTTTCCTGTTATAAACCGGTTGCAAGTACATTGAGTTGATCACCTACCATAATACAGACACTTGTCAATACATTCCACGTAACAATATTTGCGCATTTATAAAACATTGTTAACAAGTGTCTGATGAATTGAGTTTTATTTCTTTTGTCATTAAAATGTTATTATTTTAAAATGCAGTTCTTTCACAACAATAAATGAATACCTGTTCTCATCATCATCATCATCATCATCATCACCATCTTCATCATTATTACCATAGTTTTAACATCTCCTTTTCCATGCTTGCATGGGTTAGGTCTGTAATAAGAGGATAACTTTATAAATAGATATTGATTTCTCTATATAAGAAGGTGTCTGATTTCTAGAAGAAGGACAAGAAAATGCAGTTATACCTTGTGGTGCCTGAATATGGATTTGTGTGTTCTGAGTCCTAATCCTGCCTGATTAATTTATGCCTTCCGTCCTCTTGTGGCCGATAAGTTTGATAAGTATCAGACAAAGTAGTGGAGTTGCTGTAATTTATTAATACACTTGAAGGTGGTACTCCAGCATGGACACAATTCAATGGCTGAAACCAGTAAAAAAAAAAAAAATTTTTAATAAATGGAAGAATTAAAAGAGAAACATTCTGAAAATAGTCTAAAAATTAACAACATATTCTTTTATTCTTTTACTTGTTTCAGTCATTTGACTGTGGCCATGTTAGAGCACTGCCTTTAGTTGAGCAAATCGACCCCAGGACTTATCCTTTGTAAGCCTAGTATTTATTCTATTGGTCTCTTTTGCCGAACTGCTAAGTTATGATGATGTAAACACACCAGCATTGGTTGTCAAGTGATGTTAGGAGGACAAACACACATACATATATATATATATTAGAAGGTTTGGAGGTGATGTACAGGTATTTTATATTAGAAGAGATGAGGTACTCAGAAATTCGGATGGTTCTATATTTACAGATATTTATTTGTATGTTACATGTTTTTATACATCACATATCATATATTAGCACTTTCGTCCATTCTAGTGGATTCGTCAAACTGAACTAAGTTCCTGCAGGAATTTTGACTCTTTTTATAGTGTTATTGAGTGTGTAGTGGTGGGGAGAGATATAAGATAGTACAGGAGGGTGATGAATGGGGATAAAGTGAGAGAGAGCATGTGTGTGTGTGTGGTCTGACTCAGGAAATCAAGCAACCTGGCCAAACAATCTGAGCAGTTTGTGAGGAGATTGTGAGAAGTTGTAATTTTGAAGAAAGTATAGAGCAGAAGAGAGAGAGGGAGAGAGACAGACGGACAGACAGAGAGAGAGAGAGAGAAATGGGGTGAGATGGGGGAGGGAAAGTGGAGAGAAAGGAGGGAGAGATTGAAGAGAGGGGTAAGGGAGAGGAGATGGGCTTCTTTTCAATTTTCGCCTACCAAATCCACTCACAAAGCTTTGGTTGGCCTGAGTCTATAGGAGAAGACACTTGACTAAGGTGCCATGCAGTGGGACTGAACCCAGAACGATGTAGTTGGTAAGCAAGCTACTAACCACATATAAACGGTCAAATTATAGAGAAAAAATGCCCATAACTACCTCATCAAGGAAACAAAGAAAAGGAAAATGGCAGGGTAAGCAGCAGCAGGTAGTGCACGAGTAGTGGGCTGTGTACCCCACAACAAATGGCATGTTTAGCTGGGCCTTGCAGACATGATTATAAAGACATTGCTGCAGAGAATGGCCAATGACACCGCAACTGCAACAATCATACCATCATACATGACTCATTTCCTAGACTGGCTGTATATATCTAGATTTTGCAGAGGAAATCAGCAAGTGAGACAGAGTTAATAAACATTGGTTGTGAAGAGATTGTGAGGTCAGGTGTGGGGCCATGGTGCCATGGTGCCATTGCAGTGCCTGGCTGCATTCACCATTTGTCAGCATATTCCCAGGTCCTCCTGGGCAACCCACTGAACAGTCCTACTCAGTCACCCTTTCTATGAAATACTTCCTCATCTGCCATGACCATGTGGTGTGCGGTCAACCAACATGAGCTGTTGACTCAGCCAGGCTCTTGGTGAAGAGAATACTGTAAACAGGATCTGACTCAGGAAATCAAGCAACCTGGCCAAACAATCTGAGCAGTTTGTGAGGAGATTGTGAGAAGTTGTAATTTTGAAGAAAGTATAGAGCAGAAGAGAGAGGGGGAGAGAGACAGACAGACAGACAGAGACAGAGAGAGAGATGGGGTGAGATGAGGGAGGGAAAGTGGAGAGAAAGGAGGGAGAGATAGAAGAGAGGGGTGAAGGAGAGGAGAGAGAGAGGAAAGAGAGGAATAAGAGAGGGGAAGAGAGAGAGGGGGAAAGAAAGAGAGAGGGAAAGAGAGAGAGAGGGAGAGATAGAAGAGAGGGGTGAGAGAAGAAAGAGGGAAAAAGAGAGGGGAAGAGAGACAAACAGAGGGAAAGAGAAAGAGAGAAAGTGAGAGAGAGGGAGAGGGAGAGAGAGAGAGAGAGAGAGAGAGAGAGAGAGAGAGAGAGAGAGAGAGAGAGAGAGAGAGAGAGAGAGAGAGAGATTGCATAATCTCTGAGTTTTGTACTTGAATGATGAGATGATTTCTTATCAGAGCAAGAAATTGATATAAAGTGAAACAGATTGACCAGAATGATATATCGATTGATATTTCATCTAAAACTATGGTGGCAAGCGGTCTGACTCATTAGTACACAGGGCCAAATGCTTAATGGCTGTTCGTTCAGCTTTGTTCTGAGTTCAAATACTGATGAAGTCAACTTGTTGGCAATATTGGGCTTTGTATATTTGGAGCCCTAGTGTCACTTTAATGGTATGTGCTGCTTTGTCACTCAATAATCTTTTCTAATGTAAGCACAAGGCCTGGGGAGGGGGATAAACATAGAGGGGACAAACAAGGGCAGACAAAGGGATTAAGTCGATTACATTGACCCCAATGTGCAACTGGTACTCATTTAATCAACCCCGAAAGGATGAAAGGCAAAGTCAACCTTGGAAGAGTTTGAATTCAGAACATAAAGACAGACGAAATACCACTAAGCATTTCGCCCGGCATGCTAACATTTCTGCTAGCTCGCTGCCTTAAAAGTATTTATTTCTTTATTACCCACAAGGGTCTAAACATAGAGGAGACAAACAAGGACAGACAAAGGGATTAAGTCAATTACATCGACCCCAGTCAATGTAATCGACTTATTTAATCGACCCCGAAAGGATGAAAGGCAAAGTCAAATGTAACAGCACCAGGGTGACGGACGAAGGGATAACATTAGACAATTTCAAATTTTGGCACAAAGCCAGCAATTCTAGGGGGAAGATGGTTAGCCAAATACATCGACCCCAATACCTTCCAGTTATGACCATCTTGTCTTTCCAATGAATTCTTCTTTATTGTAGGCAGTAGCATGTAGTTTAGAGAAGATTTTATTGCTATTTCTAAACAGGTCAGACAACCACATGAAGTACAGTTTTCTTCAATGGCATGATACATCAATGTAGGTAGATATGGAATAAAAGAAAAGAAGAACTAAATAACTTTAAAAAAAAAAGAAAGGTTGAAAAGAAAGAAGAGAGAGAAGCAAATAGAGCGCAAACCTAACAACATAGAGGGGACAAACAAGAACAGACAAATGAATTAAGTTGATTACATTGATCCCAATGCATAACTGGTACTTATTTTATCAACCACGAAAGGATAAGGCGACATTGGCAGAATTTGAACTCAGAACACAGGGCAGACGAAATAATGCTAAGCATTTTGTCCGGTGTGCTAACGATTCTGCCAGCTCGCTGCCTTACATAGGTTAGTAATAAAGAAGTTATTTTGTTAAATTTTTTCATTATCTTTCAACATTAATTGAAATGAAGAGTATGCCAACATAATATGGTAAACAAAAGGGTTGCAATATTTTTTTAATAAAATATCTTCCTTGAAATGATGGTTTCAAATTTTGGCCTAAGGCCAGCAGTTTTAGAGGTGGAACTAAATCAGTTACATCAAATCCAGCGTTCAATAGGAGCCTTATTTTATCAACTCCAAAAGGATGAAAAAGCGAAATCAACTTTAGTGGAATTTGATCTCAGAACATAAAGACTGAAGACATGCTGCTAACCAGTTTGTCCAGCATTCTAACGATTCTGCCAGCTCACTGCTTAAAGACTGTGAAATAATGTGAAAAGATGATATTTGGTTTATATGAATGAATATAGAGCTATATTGACTTGAATATATTGCTATATTGACTGGGTTAGAAAATCAATAACAGACTATAGGAAATCTAGTTGGAAATCAATACCAGACTATGAGAAATAAATTAATCCAGTGATTCTCCTGGGTAGGAGAAGAGCTGTGAGGATTGATTAGAAGGATGGATGGATTGTGCATGTTTAAGTAAAATTGAGGGTTTCCAGGTTTTGAGATTTATTGAATATTTTGGAGGAGAAATAAAAATTAAAAGGATGCAAACTTCATTTTATTTTCTCATTAATAAAAATGTCGAAGGCAGCTAAACTGGCAGAACTATTAGTGTCAGACAAAAATGACTAGCAGTATTTCTTACAAATAATATTCTGAGTTCAAGTTCCACCACACACCTTTGCCTTTCATCCTTTGTGGGGTTGATAAAATAAGTACCAGTTGAATTGGGTTTTTTTTAGGGGGCGGTCGGTCAATGTAATCAACTTACCTTTTCTCCTAAAATTGCTGACTTTTTATTAATATTTGAAACAGTTTAATAAAGAGGGAGAGAGATAAAGATGCAAAAAAAAAAAAATGACTGGGGTGGGGATGGATGTTGTCATTTGTCCATTTGAGGATCAATGAATTTGTTTTGTTGACTCGTTCCATTGTGTTTGTGTCTACAAGACAGCATGCTTCTGGTTTAGAGTGACAAATTGAATGTGGAAAATTATCACAGACAATTAACATTAGAATTTTGAAAAAAGTAATGGAATAATATTCAAAATTGTAATCCATGTTTTTAAAAATGGTATTTCCCCAAAAGAATTTCAAAAAAGTTAAAACTAAAATATTAGAGGAAGGAGTTTAAAAATTTGAAAGGCTGTTTTATTTTATTTTCATTTTTATTCCCTTTTCCCTTCTTATTTATTCATTTATTTATTTTTTGCAAAATCATAATCTGTTGTTGCAAACATAGTAATATAGAGACACTTTTGCCAATAGATAAATAAGGCAAAGTCATAGCTGTGTGATTAAGAGGTTTATTTTGCAAGTACAGGATTCTAGGTTCAGTCCCACTTGCATGACATATTGGGTAAGAGCCTTCTACTATAACCCCTGGCCAACCAATCAATGCCTTGTGAACTTTGTTGACAGAAACTGTGAGGAAACCCATCATATATATATATATATATATATATATATATATATATATATATATATATATATATGCACACATAACAGAGTAAGCAAGTAAGTGTGAAACAAGGTGGGAAAAAATTGTACTCGAATACTGGAGGTAGAGTTATATGCTTTATTATCAAAACTGCAAAAACATCACAAAAATATCACAAAAGACTGCAACTCAGAGTTTCATGTTCTTGTTCGTTGGACAGTTGTGATTATATATCCGTCAAAACTTCCATGCTTTTTGAAACTTGTCAACAGTACACCTGATGCCCAATCACCCCTGTTTCTTCATCCTTTTTTTGCTTTTAAAACTTTTACCCTGTTCACTTCCTGTGCACATTCTCTGCACTGTTCATGCAGTTTTGATAATGTTTTCTGAAAAGTTGAAGGGCACCTGAGAACTGTGTACACGAAGCGCATTATATATATTTATAAGGTGCAAAACTGTTTGACCCTCTGGACAATAACTGATAGGGATTTGGTGACCTTCTGTATCTGTTTTCCATTTGTTTGTGCATTTATTATAGGCTTTTTTAACTTATTAATTAATGGAGTGCTATGTACCCTTAATTTTATTTACAGTAAGTATTTATATATATAGTGAGAATTTACAAAAAAACATAAAGTCAAAGATGGGTGTGTCGACAACAAACAGATGTATTAGTTTAATGCTCAGGAAGTGAGAAAGTCTTTTACATTTCAAGCCTACACTCTTCAACAGAAAGGAACACAGAAATAAACAAGGAGAGAAAATAGAAAAAGGTTTAGTGGCTAGCAATCTATCATGGTGAATGCTGGACAGAGGAGTCACACAGGAGAGATAATAAAGTAGTGGTGATCCTAAAACAAAGGTATGCATACGTGTGTATGTGAGAGCATGTATGTGCGTGTGGAAGGGGGCTGGTGACATTGACGTGTGTGTGTGTAGGTGTGTGGATGATGATGTAGGTGCTGGGAAGTGGTCAGTGCTAATGTCTGCAGGGTGGTATAACGTGGTGTGGTGTGGTATGGTGGTGTGGTGGTGTGGTGTGGTGGTATTTGTGTCTATATATATATATATATATATATATATATATATATATGCATACATACATGCACACAGAGTGATGGGTAAATTGTCACCATTTTATATTTTTAATTTTGCACACGTGAATTGTTTGTTTTTGATTTTGTCAACTACACAGTATAGTAGGGCCAGCTGGGCACCATCTGTAAGAAAAACAGCACCATGATGCAATTCACTCTGCCAGAAATTTGGCAATGATATGCTGTATTGTTTGGCATTTGTGCCAGAAGCTCCAATATGAACATTTCAGAGTGTTTGGGTGTCAGTCTGACGATAGTGCAATCTGAGGACATGTACCAAGAGTGATAAAAATCCAACACCCAGTCAACATCATAGTGTTTGGAGTGATCACTAGTGATGGCGACATTGTGCCTCCATTCATCTTCCCACACTGCCTCAGACTCAACATGGAGGCCTACATCAAGTGCCTGGTGCAGGTAGTGCTGCCCTGAGTCAAGAAGGTGGCAGCTGGAAGACCCTATGTCTGGCAACAGGACTTTGCACCATGCCACAGAAGCAGGAGAATCCAGTCATAGCTATCAGACAACTTCTGCAACCATATCACCCCTAAGATCTGGCCACCTAACTACCCAGACTGCAACGCCCTTGATTGTTATGTGTGGGATGCAGTTGAGCAAGAGACCAACAAAACTCCTCATAACACCAAAAATGAAATGAAAGCAAGGATTATGGCAGCATTCACCACCTTAAACAAAGAAACCGTCCAGAAGAGTTGCAAGAAATTCCAAAATTATCTGGAGGCTGATGTTGAGAAGGAGAGCACTTTGTTCTCATGTGTTTATTCCTTCTCTACCTGAGGTTACTGTAGTCTTTTCCATAGGCTTTTCCACGGATAAACCTAATCTTGCTTCTTACATTTAAAAAATTCTTCAGTGATACATGGTCCCTTTTGGTCATCTTTTTTCCCCCCCGATCCCTTTTGATCGAAATTTTACCTTTTATTTCTCATTTTTTCCCCTTTTTCTTTTTCATTTTCGAAAAGAAACGCTCTACATTTGTATTTGTCCCCTCTATGTTCAGCCTTGTGTGGCCAATAAAGAAAGTTATCTATCTATCTGTCTATCTATCTCTCTCTCTCTCTCTCTCTATATATATATATATATATATGTATATACATACATACATACACTTTATTTAAAAGCAGCAGAAATATAACAAAATCTGTTACTCAGAGTTTCACGTTCTCATTCGTCGGACAGTTTTGTTAAAATAGAACAGAAATAACAGTTTGATCAAAACTAGTTGAAGGATACACCTTTAAAAATGGATTTGTTTCATTGGTCCTTTCAAATAACAGTCTTAAGCATGCGATAAACAAAAATAAACAAAATAAATGAATTCAATATAAATTATAAAAAAACAGAGGAAAAACCTTAAATCGAAGAGCGAATTCACAATACATACTGTCATTAATTATATAGAAAATGACAAAGAGGAACATGAAACTCTGAGTAACAGATTTTGTTATATTTCTGCTGCTTTTAAATAAAGCATATTACTCTACCTCTGGTATTTGAGTACTCTTTTTTTCACCTTGTTTCACATTTATGTGCTTACTCCGATATACATACATATATATATATATTATATATATATATATATATATATATATATATATATATACATATACAATTATATATATATAAATATATATATATATATACCCCCCCACACACATATATTTCTATACATGTCTGTATGTGCCTTTATGTTTGTCCCCCACATCTTACTTGACAACCAGTGTCAGCAAACTAGTGAAAGATACTAACAGGATAAGCAAAAAGCTTCAAAATAAATTAAATACTGGACTTGATTAAAATAAATAATACAAAAATAAAAGTGGGTGAGCGTCTAACAAATCGACATGACTGCCTGGGCATTTTGGAATAGCATCAATATTTCCAGCTTCAATTTGTGATCACAGACCAATGGTCAGTGATATAGCAAGAGACAGGGCTGTGATATGCCCCCTCCCCACATGGCTGTAAAATTTCCCCTAGTGTGTCATGCCTATTAATTAAGTTGGGGATGCCAAAGGTGTCTTTATTCCGCCCCCTCACCCCGTTCCACCTCTGGGCATTGAAAATCCATGCCTTTGAACTCCAGGCTATCAGGTAGGATGGGGTCTGTAGGCAGTTTTGATGCTGCTATTTCTTCCAGGCTGAAGGACCACATCAGGTTCCATCATTTCAGTATCTTTTAGTTTTTACTTATTTTGTTAGTTTGACTGTGGCCATGCTGGGGCACCACCTTCAGGAATTTTAGTTGAATGAATCAACTCTCTAGGACTCCTTTTATTTCAAAGCATGGTAGTTACTCTATTGGCCTCTTTTGCCAAACCGTTAAGTTATGGGGACATAAACAAACTAACAAGGGTCATCAAGCAGTGGTGATGGGACAAACACACACACACACACTCATATTTACATATACAATGAGCTTCTTTCAGTTTCCATCTACCAAATCCACTCACAAGGCTTTGGTTGGCCTGGGACTATAGCAGAAGACACTTGCCCAAGGTGCCATGTGGTGGGACTGAACCCAAAACCATATGGTTGGGAAGCAAGCTACTTATCACAGCCACACCCGTATGTGTACGTATACGTCTATGTATATGTGTATGCATGTGTATGTGTGAGTATAAGTATGTGTATATGTATGTGTGTGTGTTGATGATGAAGATGGATATAGTGACGACAACAACGACGACGGTGATGGTGACAACGATGACGTTGATGAAGACGGCGATATGATGATGATGATGATGATGATGATGATGACGACGATGATAACGACGACATGATGGCGATGACGATGACAATATCGACATTGATCCTCCGTTGTCTTTCCACCATATCCAATAGGTAATCAGGTGTTTTTTTTTTTTTTAAACATTTTCTTAACGGCTTCACTCAATGACTGCTTGCAAAAACGATGTAGTTGGCCGCGAACTACTCCATCGAACTCACACACATTGGAGTTTCTCTTTCATTTTCCTCTACAAACGTGTTTCTTTCCTACTACTCTTTCCTTTTTTCTCTTCTTCTGACAATAGTTCCGCCCCCTCCCACAACCACCATGTTTTACTGTACATAGTAGCACTTGTCTTTTTCACCCCTCTCCCCAACCCTGGTGATGGTGGTAGTGTCGGTGGCGATGAAGAAATACAAATAAATGCAGTTTTATTAATAAATCCCGAGATGGAATTGTTCTTAGATTTAATATATTAAATTGCGAGAGGAAACAAATTCACTTTCTTTCTCCTTTGCATTCATTCATTCTCTTTTCCCTTTTCTTACTTGCGTCACCTGAATTTCTACAATCGCGCGTTCGAATCACTATTCAACCAATCAGGAACCGAGCTGGGTGTTTTTCCTCCCTCTTCTTCCCCAATTAGCTAATCAGGTAGATAAAAGAGAGAGAGAGTCGCGCATATTGTGGATCAATTCAGAAACGGTACCCGTGGTCATATCGCTTACATAGCAGCAGCAGTCTCACAACGGTACATTACATCTCCGTGAGCAAAGCTAGAGAGACCTGTTTTGGCATCTCTGTTGCTGCCGTAAATAACACCACAACACTTGGAAAGCCTCAGATTTTCTCAAAGTGAAGAACCATGGTAAGTTCGATTCTTAAAACACTTTTATTTCAGAGACCACTGCTATTATTTCAAAGAAATCAATATTATTAAACAGAAAAGGATTAATTTTATAATTTAAAAATAAAAATAAGAGGGCGCGCTAGAATTTAAAGGTAGAAATAAAAGGGAGTGCTATAATTTAAAAATAAAAAGCTAGTGGAAGATGGTTCAGTTTCATTTTCAAAATCGAACCCACATCAGGAAATTGTAAGTGTTGTACCTGTGTTAAAAATGTTTGCGCGCTAATTTCCCAAGAGATTTTTTAAACTGTTAGAAATTATTGTGCAGATGGAGGCAGTGGCTTGTCGCAGACATATAGAGAGAAAACAAAAAATTCTTTGCTGTATTTAGATTTATGTTCTGAGCTCAAATCCCGACGAGGATCACTTCTCAGTTTCAATAATAAAATATGCCCTAGTAAATAAATACCATGATTTATGTAACCCCTTTTAAACTCTTGAATCCTACGTAATTTTTTTTAAGCGTAATATAATCGTTATACTTTGTTTCATAATTATGATGTATTTTTTTCGGTTTTTCAGCGCGAATGTATCAGTGTACACGTTGGACAAGCTGGTGTCCAAATTGGTAATGCCTGCTGGGAGTTGTACTGTCTTGAACATGGAATTCAGCCAAATGGTCAAATGCCATCTGATAAGACAGTTGGTGGTAATGATGACTCCTTCAACACCTTCTTCAGTGAGACAGGGGCTGGGAAACATGTCCCCAGGGCAGTCTTCGTTGATCTCGAACCAACTGTTGTCGGTGAGTGGAAAATTGTATTTAAAAAAAAAAACACAAAAAACCCCCCTAAACTGTCATTCCAATTTTAGTCTATGGGGGTTGAAGCTATCTCCTGTCCCTCACTCTCGTAAAAAAAAAAAATTCTAAATTGCTGGCTTTGTGTATAAATTGGTTCTAATTGTGTTTCTAGTCTGAACGTATCTTGGTTTTCACGGAATTGTAATCTCAAAAGGTGAACAATTCAAATGTTTTGAAGTTAAAAATCTCGGGAAAACAGCAGATTAAGCTTTGTTTTGGTATGGAACTCTATCAATATTTAAATTGGTATCATTCTACCAAATCAACTACAGCTGGATGTTTGCCAATCGATAAGACTATATTACAAGTCTATCTTCGTAACACTTTAGAAATTCCTGCAACTAATCGAATAATTTATGTTAATTTTTGGTTTTCAGTTCTTTCTACAAGTGCAGCTTTCATTTCAATACAACAGCGAAAACTCCGTTCTTTTATAAATTTCTTAAGCTGATTAATTCTAATTAGAGTAAATCAAAGTAATGAATTAAATTACGAAAATGGACGGTTCCTATGTCATTCATTCATTCTCGCCCTGTTTTTTTTTCTGACATGTCCAACATTGTCGGAATTTTAACTTGCATATTTGAAAGCCTAGACAACAACCTGTCTGTACATTTTCACTTAGAAAGCCTACTTGCATATCGATTATATATTATCGGGGGAGGGGGTCCGTTCTGCTTTTCATCTCAGATTGATAAAATTAATTACACTGGAAGGTTTCGAGCCCTCCACCCCAACTCGCATCTTCAATTTTTTTTTAAACATAAAAGTCGGTACTTTATTTTTCTACAGAAATATTACTTGTACATTTGTCAGCCGTAATGCAATTATCTAAAACCACCTGTAATAAAACTGTCTCTTTTCTTGAAACAATGGATATCGTTTCTCAAATGTCAGGTTGGCCTTTATCTTTCCACTAATCATACTGTATAATATACACTGCCGTATTATTTACTACTACAGTACTAATATACCAGACTACACACACAACCGTCTTATCCTTAAAGATATGTTTACGCAATTTTTTTCAGTTTCTTACAAAACTTCGTGACAATTTCTCTTTATAAAGAATTATTTATCGTTATTAAAGATTTGGAATGATTCAATTCTCAAAGTAGTCGTCTCCTCCATCCCTCCTTTCGGTATCATTGTCACTATTTTAGACTTGGTGATATTCCAAAACGGTGAGCTAAACAAAGTAAGTTAAAATATGATCGCGACTTTTAATATATTAACTAAAATACTTTTCTGTAAGCAAAATTATTTATAGGTTAAATTATAACCTTAGTACATTCCCCCCCCCATCACTTTTCTGACACGGAGAGCCTCAATTCTTAAAATTTTTTTTATTAGCTTCGTAGGGGAAAATGCTTAGTGCAATTTCGTCCGCCTTTACGTTCTAATTTCACCGACACTGATTGCCTTTCATCCTTTCGAGGTCGATAAATAAAGTACCAGTTGAACGCTGAGGTCGATGTTATCGACTTACCTACTTCCCGAAGTTGCTGACCTTGTGCTAAAACTTGATCCCAACCTTTTTTTTTTATTCACTCTAAAATGCGTCGCGATGACCAACTACTCTTGATATTAGGCTGCAAAACAAAAACCCTTGACACTTAAATTCACACTTCATATATAAAATGGCTACTGCGAAGGCACAGCAGTTTCTACACTGTGCAGCAGAAGAACTGCATATTTTATATGGGCATTGGTGTAGTGTTAGGGAAGTTGGTCAGCTGGTCAGTGGCTTCATGTAGCCAACGTTTTTACCGTTTCCTCCACTTACCTGGATGTGAATCACGGTAAACTGCGTTTACTGCTGAAATTTTTGGCAACCTGTAAAACGTGGGTTACTTTCTTTTCTCTCTCTTAAATGAACCCTATACAATTCTAGCTTTGCTAGCAGCAGCGCTAAGTTTTGGAATTCTCTATAAATTAGACAAGAAGTGACTTCATAGCAGTTATTAAATCCCCACTGTGGCACCTGATGACTCTTACTGGAGCCATTGGTACAAAACATGTGAATATTTGAAGGGGAAGACTACTCTGTAAATACAGCAGTTCAATTATCAGCTGATTGTCATTTATACATCTGTCCCGTTAGAAAAATATGGGCTTCCAAAGAATTTTTGACATTTAGAACTAGTAGATTTAGAATGTTTTAAAAATTGATTTTTATATCATGAATTTGTAAGGAAATGGCTTAAGGTTTCAAATCTGATTCTCTCTGACATGAGTGTCTGCAGCTTGGGGCAGAGCTGCACACAGTATTTTTGTTGGCTACACCTGCAGTAATTTGGCCATGATAGTTGGAACTAAAGATGTGCAGTTTGTCTACCTAATTCCTTCACAAAAACCTTGGTAAAAAATCAAGGCTATGATAGGTAACTATCTTACCTAGAGTACCTATCTGAGGTTGAATCTGTTTCCTTGCGGTTATCAAACAAAAATTCTTAAATAAGATTAACCTTTCTTTTGAAATGATTTCTTTAAATGTTTTTTTTTATTAGGTGTTACATAATTTGGCAGCTAATTTAAACTTTGTGTAGTCTCTGGATTTGAAAACTGAATCATTAATAATTCTTGAAATGGCATCTAACTTAAAATTTTACAATGTATGAGTCTCATGATTTTCTTTTGAAGTGTACAGGATTTGGACAAAAGAGTCACTAGAAATGAAATGGGTTTTTTTTTTTTTTTTTTTTTTTTTTACTTAAATTTCAGAAGAATGGAAAGACTATTTTAAACTACATAATCTTCCAATAATACCTTGCAGTATGAGTTTCATTTGTTCCATGACCGAGCTCTTACGATTTACTTTTAGAACTCAATTTTCCCCCCATTGAGATTAACTGAAATATAATTAATCTGTTCCAGTCCACCAAAACCACTCAAAAATATTTATGGATTTTAAAATGTAAAGTGTGTAGTTACAAGTAAAACGACAATTATAAGAGAGAATGCAAAATAAATATGTAAACTGGTTTTATTAACTGAATTACCTTAAAGATGGGATGATTTGTGTGCTTGCACTGAGGATTTCCACTTGTACTTAAACACAAAAATTTGCACGAGTCTGGGGTTGTACACCAATTACTTGTACTGTGAAGTTCTATTGTACATAGTTTACGAAATCCTAAGTTCAGGCATGGTTATGTGGTTAAGAAGCTTGCTTAGCAACCACATGGTTTTGGGTGGAGTTCCACTGTGCAGAAGCATAACACGCCTAGCTGATCCTACCTTCGCTAGTGTTGGTTTGTTTGTCCCCATGACTTAGCAGCTTGGCAAGAGACCAATAGTGTGTACCTGACTTAGAAATAAACACTGGTAATGATTATTTCAATTAAACACTTTAAAGCAGTGCCCCAGCATGGTCTTAGTCCAATGACTGAAACTAGTAAAAGGTGCATCGATAGAACTTCATTTTTAACATCCACTTCTCCATGTTGGCATGGACTGGTTTATGTTCGAGGCGGATTTTCTACAGCCAGGCACCCTTCCTCCTGCCAACCCTCATCCTTTCCATATAAGGTATTTTCCTGTGGCTTGACATATTGGAAATGACACAATTCGTATGACTGTGACTCAGTCATTTCATGTGACCTCATGGAATGTCATACCAAACATGCGTATGCACACATGTAGACAAACACAACCGGCTTCTTTCAGTTTGTCCACCAAATCCACTCTCAAGGTTTTGGTTAGCCCAAGACTGTAATAGAAGACATTTCCCCAAGTGTTATGGAAGGGAAAACAGACAACCACACTTATATCCTTTTTATAAAAGTTAATGTTTTTGTGTAAATTTAATTTTTAAACTAGATCTTAAGTTAGAGCTTTTCCATTTCTTCCAGATGAGGTTAGAACTGGTACCTACAGACAACTTTTCCACCCTGAGCAGCTGATAACTGGCAAAGAAGATGCTGCTAATAATTATGCCAGAGGTCATTATACTATTGGTAAAGAAATTGTTGATTTGGTTTTGGACAGGATCCGAAAACTTGCTGACCAATGTACTGGTTTGCAAGGCTTTTTAATCTTCCACAGTTTTGGTGGTGGAACTGGTTCTGGTTTCACATCTCTGCTCATGGAACGTCTAAGTGTTGACTATGGTAAGAAATCCAAACTGGAATTCTCTATTTATCCTGCTCCCCAAGTGGCAACTGCTGTTGTGGAACCTTACAATTCCATTCTTACCACCCACACCACACTCGAGCATTCTGATTGTGCATTCATGGTTGATAATGAAGCTATTTATGACATCTGTCGCAGAAATCTGGATATTGAACGACCATCTTATAGTAATTTAAATCGGCTAATTGCCCAAGTGGTCAGTTCTATAACTGCTTCCCTGCGTTTTGACGGTGCCCTTAATGTTGACCTGACTGAATTTCAGACCAATCTGGTGCCTTACCCAAGAATCCATTTTCCTTTGGCTACTTATTCTCCGATTATTTCTGCAGAGAAAGCATATCATGAACAATTAACCGTGGCAGAAGTCACCAATGCTTGCTTTGAGCCATCTAATCAGATGGTCAAATGTGACCCTCGTCATGGTAAATATATGGCCTGCTGTATGTTGTACAGGGGTGATGTTGTTCCAAAAGATGTAAATGCTGCAATTGCTGCTATCAAAACCAAGCGCAGTATTCAGTTTGTTGACTGGTGCCCCACTGGTTTCAAAGTTGGCATAAACTACCAACCTCCTACTGTTGTTCCAGGTGGTGATTTAGCACAAGTGCAACGTGCTGTGTGCATGTTGAGCAATACCACTGCCATTGCTGAAGCATGGGCTCGTCTTGATCGTAAATTTGACTTAATGTATGCCAAACGTGCTTTCGTTCATTGGTATGTGGGAGAGGGTATGGAAGAAGGGGAGTTTTCAGAAGCTCGTGAAGATTTGGCAGCTCTTGAGAAAGACTATGAAGAGGTTGGAATTGATTCCACTGAAGCAGAAGAGGAAGAGGAGGGAGAAGAATATTAATTTTAAAAGAAACTATAAACCGAAACAAAACATATTTTATGAACACTATTTTGTAATTATACTGTATAGTTCGACTAATTTTTGCTGTTCATATGTTTTAACTGTATATTTATCCAGATGTTCTAATAAAATGTATATTCAATTTGAATGTGCAACAGTTTTTGTTTCATTGAAATTTTATATAATCTGAAAAATTAATGAGTAAGGAAAGTTTTCACTAAAACTCCACCCACCTAGGTATTAAAAATTTCTCTTGCACCCTGAATAATTAAAATGTAATGGTTACAAGTTTGCCAAATGTATCCAACCAATTTATGCTAAAAACGTTATTTAAGAACTCAAAACGAAACAGTTTAATTAAATTAGTTGATTATTTACACTTAATGACAAAGTATTATATCTAGGTAGGACCTATTGGTTAAATATTAATTTTGCAACCATATTGTGTGGTTACGAAGCTTGTTTCCAACCATGTGGCTTTGGGTTCAGTCCTACTGCACAACAGCAAAAGGGGGGTAAAACAAAATAATGCAAAAAAAAAATTCCCTTGAGATATGTTTCTTGCCTTGAGTAAGATTCCCTTGTTACTCAAATGCATTGGCCTATAAGGAACCTATCACAAATGACATACACACTACTTCCAAAAATAGAATCTTGGCTATTTTTTAACTCAGTTATTGAACCTTGGCCATGGAGCACTGCCTCAGAGGGGTCAGCTGAATAAATTGGCCCCAGTATGGATCTTTTTATGTCTGGCACCTATTCTATCGATCTCTTAGACTGAAAAACTGAGGATGTAAACAAACCAACACCAGTCGAGTGGTGGTGAACAAAACTACAATCACATCTATATATAGTGATGGTCTACAGTTTGTCTATCAAATTCACACGCAAAGCATTGGTTGACCCAAGACTATGGTAAAACCCACTTGCCTAAGGTGTTGTGCAATGAGACAAACTTCTTAACCACACACTGATGCTTTGTTTTTGATTTTAACAGCTGTCCTACAACTTGAACCAGACTTTAATCAAATATATTCTTAAACTGGGAATCTACTTCAAATTCGGGATTACTTGTATATTAATAACTAAAGGATAAAACTTAAGTCTGACACTTTTAGTAAAACACAGACATGTAATAAATTGTTTGCACAGAGAACAGCAAGAGTTGAAACAATAACTTGCATGTTTATTAATGTTCTGACGGGTTCAAACATGACTACACTGATCACTGTTTGTCCCAGGACATTTCCCTAATTACAATGACTGTTTATAACACATTTGAGATTTGTGCAAGGGATTCTAGGACACCAGTTTTGACATGGCTCTTCAGGTGGAAGGCCCAAGACAGAAGAATCTAACTAGAACCAATAGTCTTGTTTATAATTTCAGCAAACAGTTTACTGATCTGTGCTGATATCTGCCAACTGAAAACAGATCTCTATTTGCAGGGTGAACAGTGGATTTGAAACAATGACTTGCATATTAAAAGAAAACCTTCAGGTACAATAGATCACATAACATACCATTTCTTTAATCTTTTAGTATTTAAATCAGCCATATTTAGTGAAACTATTGTTTTATATTCAAACCAGCAAGATCAGGCCTCTCACAACTACCCAACAATGTCGACCTAAAAATAAACCTGCATTAATCTTGAAGCTACAAGATTAATATCATTAATTTAAAACAATGTAAGTGAATAAGCATTACATTTGACTGAGTAATCTGAGTGCTTAAATCTTATTTTGCCTAAAATATTTAAAACCTTAATCTAATTTTATAAAGCCATTCATTAATAAGAGGAAACCTGTAAAGGGCAAGAACTTTTCTACAAAATTCATTGTTTTAATGTCCACTTTTCCATGCATTTGCTGATTGGATATAGTTTTATTCAGGATGCCTTTTACTTTCCATTTCTTTCTATATAAAAAAAAATTCATAAGTGTTTTCATTACTTTGAAATTTAGCCAGAAGGAAATTTTCTGTATGAAATAGAATTATAATACAGAAAATGTAAGCAGATGTTTATAACAAGAAAGAGGGTATATATGTATTCACTCTCACTCTATACACCCAGACTTTCTCATTGTGTGTGCAGCATCCATTGCCTGCTGCTAAGCCTAGTATGTGTACTCATCCTGCACTTAAGTCTTTCTATATTTTTCTTGCTTTCTCTATACTATGTAAAGCATGACCAGAGAAATTTAACAACCAAGCTACATTTATATTAGCTATTATTGCATGGAAGTAGTTTGGGATCATCATTTAACGTTTGCTTTCCATGCTAGCATGGGTTGGACGATTTGACTGAGGTCTGGCAAACCAGACTCCAATCTGATCTGGCAGAGTTTCTACAGCTGGATGCCCTTCCTAACGCCAACCACTCAGTGTAGTGGGTGCTTTTACGTGCCACATGCATTTGTTTTATTTAAGGTATTGAACTATCCAGTAGGATAGTTGATAGAGATCCACAATATGGAAAGGACAAATGCTATAAACTGTCAATCTAATGTAATTTGCATTTAATCAATATCAAACAGATAAAAATTCACTGAAGAGGAAACTGTAAAGAGGTTTGATTTAAAAATTATGATTTAATAACAAACTGATTGAGATGAAATAAAGCAATCAATAACTAGTAGCTAGGTTGGTCACGATAATGACGGTTCCAGTTAATCCAATCAACACAACAGCCTGCTCATGAAATTAATGAGCAAGTGGCTGAGCACCCTTAACATAGTTCTTGGGAAGATTCAATATGACAAGGCTAGCCCTTTGAATTTCAAATACAACTCCTTACTACCAGTTGAGAGACTGGAGCAAATTGAAATAGTGTCTTGCTCAAAAACACATGCTGCTGGGAATCGAACTCATAACTTTAGTTTTGAGTAAAATACCCTAACTACATGCCTTCACTCAGTCAATAACATTGGTATTGTTATACAGGAATTTCAAATATTTGCAGTAAGTACATGCAAGATGTACCACCATAAAACTTACGTCATACATTTGTTACGTGAACTAAAAAGTAGTAATAAATATGAGGCGTGGATGTGGGGCCAAGAAGCTTGGTTCCGGGTTGGTCCCACTGCATGGCACCTTGAGCAAGTGTTTTCTATAGCCTTGGGCTGATTAAAACCTTGAGTAGATTTGGTAGACAGAAACTGAAAGAAGCCCGTCGTTTATGTATGTACTTGTGTGTCTGTGTTTATACACCCGCCCATCATCGCTTGACAGCCAATGTTGCTGTGTTTACATCCCCCTGTGACTTAGCAGTCTGGCAAAAGGAACCGAAAGAGTAAGTAATAAGTCTGAGGTCGATTTCTTCGACTAAAAAGGCGGTGCTCCAGCATAGCCGCAGTCAAATGACTGAAACAAGTAGGATAAAAAGAATCATTTCTGTTGTTAGGTCTGAGTTCCCTGGGTCTAATTTCTGAAATATTTCAAAATCTCAATGCAATTCAATGAAAAAGCTGTGCAAGGGAGACAACACCTGAAGTGGTTTGCATTTTCGTTTAGCGCCCTGTAATTTTAATAAAATATTTGCCAAGATGCCGATCTTTCCCTCGTCAGATATTTCTTATTAGATTTTTAATATTCATTCTATTAGCTTAATTAGTATTTACTTTATTACTGTTAACTTAATTATTGAAAGTGATCTCCTTTCAAAGTTAAACATGGTTATAGAATTCCTTGGCAGATGTATATATAGTTTACTGTTTTCAAACAGACTGCAGCCACGCTGGGACACTGGCTTGAATTTTGGCTTTGGGTAGCCCAGGCTATAGTAGCACGCTTGCCCAAGAAGCTGCACAGGGGGACTGAACCCAAGACCACACGGTTTGGAAGTAAGCTTCTTAACCACACAGCCACGACTGCACCAATAGCCAGCCTTTCTCTAGAGTTAATGAACAATAAATCTAATCCATTTGATTTGTTACATAATATATTTTGATGGCAAATATTGCAATTAGTAGTTTGTTATCTCTAATTGCATACAGACTACGTTTTTATTTATTAAACTGAAAATTGTAACCTCAGACTTAGTCTTTTATTTGTTTTAGTCATTTGACTTCGGCCATGCTGGAGCACTGCCTTTAGTCGAACAAATTGACTGAGGACTTATTCTTTGTAAGCCTAGTACTTATTCTATCAGTCTCTTTGCCTAACTGCTAAGTTACGGGGACATAAACACACCAACATCGGTTGCCAAGCAACTGTGGAGGACACACACACAAACGTATATTATATATATTACACATACACACACACACACACACATATATATATATATATATATATATATATATATATATATGGCGGGCTTCTTTCAGTTTGCATCTACCAAATTTACTCACAGGGCTTTCGTCAGCCTAAGGCTATAGAAGACTCTTGGCCAAGGTGCCATGGAGTGGGACTGAAACCAGAGCCATGTGATTGGAAAGCAAGCTTCTTGCCACACAACCAATTCTGTGCCTCACCTGTTATAATTGAATATCTTGTGTCTTTTACTCACCTCATATCTTGATATGATACCTCATCATTTCTATCTCTTCTCAGTTCCATCCCAATCATTGCTCACCATCTTCTAGAATGAGTAGTCATATAGTTAGCTCCCTACAGCAACAAACCTGTTCTGCTCTGGACCCTTCTCTCATACGTAGCGTAGCTAAAGTGTGTGCCATCTGGGGCGGCCCTTCCGTTTGCTTCCTCCCCACCCGAACCCCACCAAAATCACATACTGCCTACAGCAGACCCAAAAGTGCCGTCCTGGGGAAGACCGCCCCTACTACCCCCACCCCAGCTACACTAGTGCTTTAACCTCTTTTCTCCTAGTATATAGATACCTTATTCGGGGATCATAGTCTTGTGAGCTGCATGGCAACTTCATTAGTACAAGTGCCATGAAAAAAAGTACCCAGTACATGCTGTAAAGTGGTTGGCATTAGGAAAGGCTTCCAGCTGTAGAATTTATGCTAAAGTAGACAAGGGAGAACAATGCAGTCTTTGGACCCACTGGATCCTATCAAATTATCCTACCCATGCCTGCATGGAATATGGACATTAAATCATGATGATGGTGGTATAAAACTCTATGCCACTTTCTTTTTGTTCATTGATACTGTCATGCTGAAGGAATGTTACATATAAATATATACGTAACACACACACACGCACATTACGGAGTGTACTTGCATAGCAAGTGACCTGAGATTGTGTGCTGATAGACACAGATAGATAGATAGATACATACCTGACTGGATAGATACAGAAATTGGTTCATTGTTTAACCATGTATATGAAAAAGTAAAAAGAGACAGAGAATGAGTGATATACATACATACATACATATTTATGAAAGAGGGAGAGATGGATGGACGACTGACGGATGTATAGATCGATCGATAGATAGATAGGCAGACAGACAAATAGATACGTAGGTAGATAGGTAGGTTTGTAGTGTCAGAGAGAGAGAGTAAAACGGGGTGATAGTGGGCGTAACACCTTACACCCATACAGTGACAACTATTCTCCCCCCATCTCTCTCTCTGTCCCACTCCCTCTCTTTGAGCTGTACATAATTCCAACTCAAACGAGAAATAAGGTTAACTCGAAATTACAGAGTGAGGATTACGAAGATCAATGAAAACTCAAGGAAATAAAATATTTTCTAAATACATATTGCAAGGAAGAGATTATTACATTAAACAGATTTCTATACTAATATTTGTGTCGGTATAATTTATTCCTTAAATAAATAAACAATTTTTATGAGGATTACGTTAATAATTATACAGAGATAGGTCACAAATAGTTTGTTAATATTTAATGAAATATTAACCAAGAAATTTAGACGTATACAACATCGTTGCGATTTAAAATAGCCATAGAATAAATAAAGAAAATATATTTATTTACACAAGATTCATTCGCGGCTGATTGCAAAAATTTCCAAAAATTCCCCCCAAATCCCCCCGTCCGCTTTCCCAAATACGCCTGTCAAATTTCGATACGGAACACCGATAGAGGTAAGGGGATTTTGTCATATGAATCCACCATCACTAAGGTAGCAGGCGACTGAAAGAAAATAATGAATGAGATGAGATATGAGTGGAGGGTGTGAGTATGCCTGCTTAAAGAGTGGTGAAGGAGGTGTTATATTAAAGACCCGGATGACGCTCACTTAAATATCTGCACATTTTTGCGCAAAACAGCGACAGACCTCACTGCGATTCATTAAGTTCGTGTGAGCTGCTTTTTAGCTGCAATTTTCGAAGAAAAGAAAAAAAAATATAATTTCTTTTTAAAGACTCATATTTTGTGCCAAAAAATGGTAAGCAAATAATTTACTTATTTGATATATTTATTTGTTTTTGAAAGCTGAAAGATTACACAAAACGTAATTTGCGGCATAAAACGAGCAAAAAGAAATAACTGTGCATATACATACCTTATATATATATATATATATATATATATATATATATATATATATATATATATATAGAGAGAGAGAGAGAGGGGAGATAGATAGATAGATAGATATATATATATATATAGAGAGAGAGAGAGGGGAGATAGATAGATAGATATATATATATATATAGAGAGAGAGAGGGGAGATAGATAGATATATATATAGAGAGAGAGGGGAGATAGATAGATAGATATACATTGCTATGATAGTAAATAAGAAAATAATATATTTAGATTATTTTCATTGTCAAAAACGTTGCCAAGTGTCCTAAATTGAAAGTTTCTTAGCCTTCCTTTACATCTTTACATTCAAAATTAATGCTAAATCTAGGAGTCAGTCAGTGGTTTCGTTCATACACCATTATATGAAGAGATTTATATTTTCATGCTATCGAATTCCTTGATTTCTGCTCAAATGGTTCATTTCAATAACAGTTAAATTGAATTGAATGATAGAAGAATCTTAACGAAAATAAAAGAACTCTGCCGGTCTTCAGATGATGTCATGAAAATATTCCAATTGAGACTAAACGTTTATGTCACAATTTCGCAATTTTGGAAAAAAATATACATACAGTCAAGCGCTATGTTACAGAAAAGGAGAAATACATACATACTATATACATTATCTATCTACCTACCTACCTACCTACCTACATACCTACCTACCTACATACCTACCTACATACATACATACATACATGCCTATCTATCTATCTATCTATCTATCTATCTATCAAATGTGTAATTTAATCTATAAATACTGAACATATAATATACATAATATATATACATCATTATTATCCTCTTCATTTAAGGCCCATGTTACACGCTGGCATGGGTTGGACAAGTTCCGTCCGACCCATGCAAAGATGGAAAAGTGGACGTTAAACTTATGATGGTGCCTAATATGAAATGTATAGTAGAGAAGTTAAAAAGTTTGTTTTGCAACAGCAGGGTTCTGGGCTCAGACAATTCGACACCTGGGGAAGTGTTTTTAACTAGAGCCGTGTGAGTGAATTTAGTAAATGGAAACGGTGTGGAAGCCTATTTTGTGTGTGTGTGTGTGTGCGTGCACTTCTTTCTGTTTGTAGTTGTACCTTACCATCGCACTAGACAACCGCTGTTGGGTCGTTTACATCCCCGTAACTTAGCGGTTCAACAAAAGACACCGATACAAAAAAATACGTACTGAAATTATTTGTTCGACTAAACCGTTCAAGGCATTGCCCCAGTATGGCCGCCTTCCAATGAATGAAACAAGTAAAAGATAAAAGGAAATTATATGTATCTTTTTCTTTCTTTCTCTCTTTTTCTCTCTCCCTACACACACACACACACACACATATATATGTACAGTAACCCCTCGCCACATCGCGGTTCACCTATCGCAGTTTATTATTTAAGCTTACGTCGATTCCTCTGTGGTGTTGTTTTGCTTTTATAATAAAACAAATATATACAAATTATCAAAAATAATTTTTTAAAAATATATACAGTACTGTTTCTACTTCCCGGATTTTCACCTATCGCGTAGGTGGGTGGGGGGGGGAAGAAGTTGGAACGAAACATCCACGATAGTCGAGGGATTACTGTGTATATATCTATAGTAGAGAGAATGAGAAGTAAAAATCGATTGGCATGGATCTGCTACTAAGAGATACACACGCACACACAATGTGTGTGTGTGTGTGTGTGTGTTTATATATATATATTCAAAATATAATATAATGTTCCTTCTCATTCCATCGTTATTTCTTAATAGCAGATCCATTCCAATCGATTTTTACCTCTCCTGTTTGGTAACGTTACATGAAGAATCAGAGTGGAACAACTATTCCTTGGATGCTGCCTCAACGCTTGTCATCCTTCAATCCTGTCTATGACCAAAACGTGGTTCCATGAATGCTGGATATTTTTGCTGCTTTCACTGGAATTTCATTGATCTGGGAATTAGTTACAACTCTTAAGTACTTCGATTACCAGCTAGCTTGGTTTTCATTTTTTCCATTTCACTACAGACACAGACGAATACACACAAACACACACATGCACGCACATACAGACACATGTATGTATATGTGAATGTTTATATATATTTGTGTGTGTGTATATATATATATATATCTATATATATATATATAGACAGATAGATGCCTGTCTATATAAATAAATAAATATATATAAATACAAAATTTAGAGGACTGACCACTAAAGTGGACAACTTATATGCTAAACATAGACGTCAAATCGCCATTACCACGAAGAATGTGTTCTCAAGAAAAATCTCAGCAAAAAAACAAAATGTAAAAAAATGTATTTTGTTTTTTTTGCTGAGATTTTTCTTGAGATCACATTCTTCGTGGTAATGGCGATTTGACGTCTATGTTTAGCATATAGGATGTCCACTTTAGTGGTCAGTCCTCTAAATTTTGTATGTAACACAATTTTTAATCTTCGGATTTTTTGAATATGCTAAGCCACTGGTTTTAATTGATTAATATCAATTTCTACCTTTATTATTTAATATATATATATGTGTGTGTGTGTGTGTATGCGTGCCTGTATATATGTGTGTGTACACGTTTTTACGTGTATGAGTGAAACCACGAGAGAAATAGAGAGAGAGAGAGAGACAGGTGTAGTTTAGACAGGTGTAGTTGGGTTTCAGTGTGTAGATTTTTGGAGACAATTTCATTTAAAATATATTTTAGATAATTATAAGCAGATTTCCTATATTGGAAATAAAAAATAATGCTTAGATAAGAGAAAAAGTGCTTTTTTTTTCTAAAGTAAAATACCCATTTTGAAACGAATTTTGGGTCTGAAATTTTTCTCTACTTCCTCCAAAACGTCCGGTTCCCGGATAATTATAATTCAAACAGATTTTTTTTACAACCAGCTTTAAAAATCTCTCTCTCCAAATCAAAATCAAAATTTTCTATTTCTTTACGATATACGCAATAATGGAATGGAAGAACACAAGGTGGTTCTGGTAGTAGTTGTTCATAGGTAGGCCGAAACTGAAGGAAAATCAATTTGTTATTTGGCAGGAAACTCGACAGTATCATCTCTCTCTCTCTTCTCTTCTCTCTCTCTCTCTCTCGCTTCTCTTTCCTTTTGTCTCTCATAAATATATATTTCTTTACTGTCCACAAGGGGCTAAACATAGAGGGGACAAACAAGGACAGACTAACGGATTAAGTCGATTACATCGACCCCAGTGCGAAAGTGGTACTTTATTTATCGACCCCGAAAGGATGAAAGGCAAAGTTGACCTCGGCGGAATTTGAACTCAGAACGTAACGACAGACGAAATACGGCTACGCATTTCGCCCGGCGTGCTAACCGTTCTGCCAGCTCGAATATAATCTATAATATAAATTGGACATGGGCAATCGTTGTATTCTTTCTTGTCTTGAGGTTCACAGGCAAACGGCTGGGTGGATTCGCATGAAAAATGGCACACATGTGGAGACAGGTGCATAGATTGGAATGCAGTTTGTATTTTTTTCCTAACCCCCCATACTTACCGAGAAAATCGATTAAAACGTTTTCTTATAAAATTTTCCTTTCTTCTGCCATTAAAACAACCAGTTGCTTAGAAACTGTTTTCTGACGGGGTGGGGGTCAGGAAATTTTCACATAGTTGGAGGCTCCACTCGAAACAGGGGACCCGAAATGATATGGTTGACAAACGCTGTTATAGATTATGCCTAACCAAAAACGATCACAGCCACATCATCCAAACAGACCGGGTGAAACTGGGCTTAGCTGCTAGCTATCTGTAAATGGGTTTCAAATTTTGGCACAAGGTCAGCAATTTCGGGGCCTAGTCAATTACACCGACCCTAGTGCTCAACTGGTAGCTATTTTATCGATTCTCGAAAGAGACGAGAAACAAAGTCGACTTAGGCGGAATTTGAACTCAGAACGTAAGCACGAACGAAGTGCTGCTAAGCATTTCGTCCGGCGTGCAAGCGATTCTGCCAGCTCGCCGCCTATATATCAATAGTCATCTGTAAATTGATTTAACCTCTGTGGTTGAGCATCTGGAACATTTGTCGCAAGGTTCTCAACAACCACAATAGTGAAATGCGCGTAGGCTCTTTTGATATAAATTGTGTTTATCTTCATTTCACACACGCGCACGTGCATAATGTGTATGTATAAGTTTGGTAAGTACCATACACGAAACTCTCGGTCCTTGAATCACTTGGTAACTTTTGCCGATTAAAAATCTTTCCCTGATAGGCATGGCTGTGAGATAAGAAGCTAGCTACGCCAGGTTCAGTTCCACTGCGTGGAACCTTCGGCAAGTGTCTTCTACTATAGCCTCGGGCTAGCCAAAGCCTTGTGAGTGGATTTGATAGATGGAAACTGAAAGAAGCCCACCACGGAGGCAAAGTGGCTGAGTTCCTTTCGAGCGTTGGGCTTCACGGAGGCAATGACCGAGACCTCTGGCATTATGTTGTGCTTGAGAAGAAGACCCATCAAACTGAACAAAATCGCAGTCGTGGCAGATACTGGTGTCACGCAAAATGGCATCCGTGCCGGTGGCACGTAAAAGCACCTTGGTGTCACGCAAATGGTACCCGTGCCGGTGGTACGTAAAATCACCCGTTACACTCTCGGAGTGGTTGGTGTTAGGAAGGGCATCCAGCCGTAGAAAACCATGTCAAATCAGACTGGAGTCTGGTGCAGCCTTCCAATGTGTCAGCCCGGTTAAACCGTCGAACCCATGCCAGAATGGACAACGGACGTTAAATGATGATATATATATATATGTGTGTGTGTGGGTGGGGGGCACTCTATCCGTCAGTGATCGTTAACTTAACCTGGAACTATTGACATTATATACCATTCAGCAGTGTCCAGGCGGGCGTGTCAACTAAGCACTCCACCCTTTATGTTGCTGCTGAGTTTCCTCCTCCCCTCCCTCCAATTAATTTCTTCCGTCTCCTGTTTCCAACGACGAAATTTTACGATGTTGCCCCCGCCTCTCCCCATCACTACCACCACCACCTACTCAAATTTTTATCCCACCCTCAGGTTTTTTAAAAATTTTAAGCATTCGTTTATTATTATTATTTGCAAAATTTTAATGTTGCTTTCATATATTTTACACTTTCGAATTTGTGGTCATACACTGAAAAAAAAAATGATTGTGTATATATATAATGCATACACAAAGACAATATGTACGTATATATGAATATATATTATATACACATATACACACATGTACGTATGTATATCTATATATATATATAGAGTATATATATATATATTTAAAATTTCCATTTATTTACTTATTTATTTTTCCAACATATATAAAACCAACTCCAATAAGGAAATATATATATATATATATATATATGTTAATAAAATAGAACATATGCATATATATAAACATATATGTACGTACCTACCTCTACATGTACATATACACGCATATATGTGTACAGGACACCAAAAAGACGTCGAACACATAGAGAGACGAAAAACATAGACACAAACCAAGGAACAAGACAAGCAAAAAAGAGATACAGGACAATAAGCACAACGAAAAATCCCCTTCTTCAGTCGCTAAGGTTTCATCTACTAAACGTTTCGAAGGATAAAAGCGAGACGTATACTTCGAAGAAAACTTCCTTCCTGCGAAAAGCAAATCAATTAAAATTCTGAGATCTTTTCGCAGAGGGGTAAAAAAAGCAAGACGGTAACGACAGTACAAACATATAAACAGTAAAAAATATATATATAAACAGTGGAAAAATAAATATATAACAGTGAGAGACAGGACAAGGAGAACAAGATAAGAAGGGCTGTTAACGCCAGACGAAAAAAGTATTGCAAACGCTGGATTATAGTGGACGACGAGAGAGAAAAAAATGTCGACCAGTAGCCTTAGAAGGCGGGCGAGAAAAGACAGGATAGCAGTTACGACGGAAGTATCGTCGCAGATGGACGACGGCAATGGGGGAGGAGGAGCAAGAGGAAGAGAGAGAAGAAGGGGAATGGTGCGAGGAGACCATGAAGAATGGTGAAAGGGAGAGAGAGAATGAAGAATGAGAGAGAGAGGAAGAGACAAGTTAAGTGAGGGAAAAAAAAAAAACGAAAAAGGGAATGGGAGAGAAAGAAAGAAAGATGCAGAGTCGCGTGAGAGTTAATATCAAGGCTAACTTGATAAACAGAACAATCTTACTTAATAGGGTGCGTGCGTTTAGTCGTATAATATGTTAATAAAATAGAACATATGCATATATATAAACATATATGTACGTACCTACCTCTACATGTACATATACACGCATATATGTGTACAGGACACCAAAAAGACGTCGAACACATAGAGAGACGAAAAACATAGACACAAACCAAGGAACAAGACAAGCAAAAAAAGAGATACAGGACAATAAGCACAACGAAAAATCCCCTTCTTCAGTCGCTAAGGTTTCATCTACTAAACGTTTCGAAGGATAAAAGCGAGACGTATACTTCGAAGAAAACTTCCTTCCTGCGAAAAGCAAATCAATTAAAATTCTGAGATCTTTTCGCAGAGGGGTAAAAAAAGCAAGACGGTAACGACAGTAATATTAGTTGAAATTTACAGAAAAACAAAAGACGAAGACAGGTGTATGAACAACAAGCAGGTGTATAAGTTTGACGCTCAGGAAAGCGAGAATGTCTTTTACGTTTCGAGCCTACGCTCTTCAACAGAAAGGAACACGAGGAAATAAACAGAGAGAGGATATATATATATATATAATATATATATATATATATATATACACATATATAACACACACACACATATATATATACACTACACATTCATATACATGTATATATCTACACTCTCATACAGGTATCTAAAAGGATAGAAACTAGAGAGAGAGAGAGAGAGAGGGGGAGAGAAATGAGATTAGTGATCGATTCTGGAGAAACAATCAAAGAAGATATTTCATAAATATTAAGTTCCTGACCCTCTTTTAGTCGTTGGGACGGTTTTCTGCAACAAAAACGAGACAAGAAACAACAGACGTAGGATAACGATATACCAACCGTAGCAGCAAATAACGGTTGATGGGTGCTGTTTAATTTTAGCGACATTCTTTCCTGATGAGGAGGCAAAGCAGCTATCAAGCCTATTATTATAATAAGGCGGCGAAGGTGCCGGATAAAATGCACAGTGGCATTTCGTTCATCTTTACGTTCTGAGTTCAAATTCCGCCGAGGTCGACTTTGCCTTTCATCCTTTCGGGGTCGATAAACTAAGTGCCAGTACAACAGTGGGGTCGATGTAATCAACTAGTCCCCTCTCTCAAAATTTCAAGGCCTTGTGCCTTCAGTAGAAAGGATTATTAATATGGCGGTGAGCTGGCAGAATCGTTAGCACACCGGACATAAAAAAAGACTTAGTTGCATTTCGTCCGTCTTTATATTGTGAGTTCAAATTCCGTAGGGTCGATACAATAAGTACCAGTTGAACATTGGGGTCAATTTAATTGACTTAGCCCTTCCCCTGAACTTGCTGGCATTGTGCTGAAATCAATTAAGGCGGCGAGCTGGCAGAATCCTTAGCATGACGGACAAAATGCTTAGCGGCGTTTCGTCCGTTTTTACGTTCTGAGTTCAAATCCCACTGATGTCGACTTTGCTTTCATCCTCACGGGATCGATGAAATAAGTACCAGTTAGGCACTGGGATCGAGGTAATCGAATTACTCCATCTCGAAATTGCTGCCCTGGTGTCAAAACTTGAAAACGTGATTATTATTTTGAGTTTTTCTTCTTTCAATTTTGTTTCCATTTCTTGCCGAGTGTCTACCCGACCCCCTACCACAGGGCAAAAAAACCAAAAACCAAACAAAAAAACTTACTGTATACATTGACAGGCCATTAGAATAAACACACCCGATTGTTCATCTCCCTAATCAAATAAAACATTTAAAAAATTATTTGCATGGCTGGTAATTGTTCTCACGGCGACATTGCTCTTCTCAATACTTGTGACTACAAGTTAAAACCAGGGATCACGCTCAAATAATTTTCAGCTCCCTCTTTTTTATTATTATTGCTAGTGCTCATACAATCACTGGTATTGTAACCGCCTTGAAATTCCACATCATTTCGATTTCAATAAGCAAATCTTTATATTTTCTGAGCTTGTCAAATTCTTTTGCAGAGATGTTACGACCACAAGCAATATTCATTCATCCCGCACTCCCCCCCCCACCATTTTTACAGATTTCGGGAAATATTTTACTACAGGCTACTAAATGATCACCTTTTCATCAACGTTAACATTTTGAGATAAGAGATTTTGTGTAATTTATTAATAGTACTACCACATCACTGAAAACTGGGTCCTTGGATCTGTTTGGCCCATATCTTACTCAGAAATAATATGTTAATTTCCCTCTAGGTGACGGCGCATGGCTTGGTGGTTAGGGTTGTAGGTCGAGTGTTTCCTCATCAATCATCTGGTGTGGAGTGGATTCCCGCTCGTTTTGACAAGCAACAAGCCGGTGGATTTGGTTTCAAATCTCAGACAAGGTCAAGCTAGATGCCTACAGGGTGTTGGACTTAGGATCGTAAGATTGTGGTTTCGATTCCTGGACCGGGCGATGCGTTGTGTTCTTGAGCGAAACACTTCATTTCACGTTGGTCCAGTTCACTCAGCTGGCGAAAATGAGTAACCTTGCGACGGAGTGGCCCTCATTAGCCTGGCATAGCTCGACAAGGAAACATTTATTTTTATTTTATTACCCTCTAGACCAAAGTGATCAAACTTGGCCCCAGCAGATGGGTGAGGGTCTATGTAACTATACAGGAAGTCGATAACCACCTGAAATAAGTTTGGGCATTGAGGGGACTCAATTATTTACGAACTGAATCAGGAAGAGCATGGGTAATTTAAGGCTAATTTCCAGCCAAATATCGATGCAATGACTAGCACCGCCCTACCTGCGCTCGTATACGCAAGTGAGATGTGGGCGACGACGAAGAGGATTGAACATCGATTGGTTACGACGCAAAGGATCATGGAAAGGTCCATGCGAGGAATATCATTACGAGAGCAGATTCGAAATGAGATCATTCAAGAACGAAGTAGAGTGAACGATGTGCTCACAGAATAGCGAATGCACAGGTTCCACTGAATTGGATATGTTGCAAGGTTCACAGACAAGAGGAGGACCCGAACAGTTGCCGAGTGGTATTCAAAAGAGCGAAAAAAAAAAAACCACCTGGAAGGCCTCTACAACAATGGGAGACGATCAATTTGGTCAAGATAGAAAACAACGACGCGATCAAGGTAGAATTGGAAGCGCATTGTGACCAGCGGTATATAACATCATCTGATGGTTTGGTCAATACTGCGAACTAGTATTCAGGAAACAGATTTCATATGAAATATTCCGACTATATCAACATGTCACTCAATTTTTAATGTTCTTGATCTATTTCGTTAAGTATTTTCATTAAATTTCCTCTTCAAATATTTCTTAATAAAAAGCAATAACGACACAAAAGAACTAAGGAGTGATTGTTTTAACAATCAAGAATTATTTTACTAATTATACTTTTTAATTTTATTTTAGAAATTTACATAACGGGGCTCAATAAGTTACCGACGATTCCATGAAGGGGTCAACAATACAAGAAGTTTGCCAACCCTTAGTCTTGGCCCTCAAGGAACTAGGCTTCTGTCGTATACCAAAATAGGAAGACCTTACAACTATGTAGGGGATGGGGAATTCTAAGAACGGGATGATTCCAGCAAAGTGATTGTTTTGAAAGGTAATGGAAATTATCCATGAATTTTAATTTAATAATATGCGGTGTGCAATAATCACCCTGGGTTCTGTATACAAATCTGGGTCTCAAATATATGCTTTGAAGTACTGATTGTTTCTCTTTTACTCGTTTATGCGCGGCTGAAATTGAGGTGCGTCAAATAATACCCAAGCGTCTTTTGTACCATCAACTGCAGCGATTTTCAACAATTTATACAGGAAGCAAACATTGGCGTTAACCGTTTATAAAGAAATAATGATTCCATAGAAATCTACACACACTAAAAGACGCGTGTCTTTCACACGCACGGCACTTTCCACCCACCCCGCCTCTCTCTCTCTCTCTCTCTCTGATAAAAGGTGGTTGTTAATGCACAGCAGTTTGCATAACAAGCAAATTTTCTCTTTCTTTGCTAAATATATGCGCATCCATACGATTAACTATCGCTCAAAGTTCTTCTATTAAAAAAGAAAATGAATTCAATTTCTTCCTGAAAAGCTTGTATGCACACATGCACGTGTAAGTGTGCGCGCGCACAAGCGCACAACTTAAGCGGGAACACTGCTGACTTCATTCGTCCATTTGGTATCTCAGTAGCTAAATAAATAAATTAATTATTTAATTAAAAAAAATTCCAGGCCTTTTCCTTCTTTGTGAGACTAAATGTGACAATATTGAGGGCAGTTTCATAAATCTTCATCTTCTATTCACCCCCTCCCTCCTGCAACGCACATGTACACAAACAACATTGTCTCTGTCCTAAAAAAAAAGCAACAGCTTAGTTTTAAAAACAGACATGTTATTTTAAGACGAGGGAAAACTACCAATTATCTTGTCGTCTACTTCCTCTGAAATTGTTCTCTAACAACATTAAAGACAACACCACTCACACACAATATTTTCAGCCTGGCATACCTACACAGGTGTGCTGCCACCGACTTTATTTCCTCATAACTTTCAGAAAATACGCTTCGGGTGGTGCAGATTCCGATTATATGGGAATTTGTTGGAATAAAAAAAAAAAAAAATTCTGAGGACAGGGAGAAGAGTTTCAGTAAATTCACACGAGTTGGCTTTGTTTCCTCATAACTTTCATAAAATCAATAATTTTTAAAGAAATTTTCTGCAAACGACCATATCACGTTGAAAGCACCGGTTCTCGTCCGATCACCCTAGTTAAGCAACATCGAGCCTAGTTAGTATTTAGATGGGTGACCGTTTGGGAAACCTAGGTGCTATAAGCATTCCCTTTACTAAAGGCGGTGCTCCAGCATGGCTGCAGTCAAATGACTGAAACAAGTAAAAGAGTAAAAGAGAGTAAATATCTTTCGGGGTGTGTAGATTACAATTATATCGGAATTTAATATGGAAAAAAATAATTGATGAGCTCACATGCATACATACTGGCACACATCACATGCATCTGCAAAGTGAAACTTGAAATTTCAAAAAGAATTGTGAGGTATGAGAATATGTATGTGTGTCTGCTCACCATTTTCCATTAACCGAATCCACTCACAAGGCTTTGGTCAGCCCAGGGCTACAGTAAAAGATGCTAGTTCAAGGTATTATTACACTGTAGGACCAAATCCCAAACCAAAAGTTAGAAAACAAGTTTTGTCAACCATATAACCACGTCTCTCCTTGTGTGTGTTTGTTTTAGTTATAGGATTCAGTAGAATCTAGGCGTATCAACACATAGGAGACCAGAAATGGTACGAAATCTGGGCACCAAACTGTTAAGCGTTAATTAACGAAGTTAGCATTTTCGTTAATGACTTAACTTTTAAGTTAACTTTGGAAATCATTATCAGACTAATTAATTTCCATTACATTTAACTTCCGCTAACTCAAATCAACTTGAGTTAACTTCAATTTTGGCACTTTTTAAAGGTGTTTTATGTGGTTTTAGAGCAAAAACAGATTTTTTTGGGTTTTTTTCTCTAATAAAAATTAATGTTAACGGCTTATACAGAACCTCTGTTACATAGGAAATAATTAATTGGTTAATGGTTATCAAAGTTAGCTTTTTGGTTAACAGATTAACAGTTAAAAATTTAACTTTTCAATTAACGGTGCCCATCTTTGCTAGGTACAATAACCTAGAGTTCATAGTGAGGTAAAACAACCATGAAGGTATCAATAAAATTTTACTGAAACAGCTGTCGTAAACTTTAAACTCCATTTGCGTTCTTATATATATATATATCGGCACTTTTCGGACAATTATGGTTCCTGTTAGTGTATATGTTTTCATTCATGTGCATTAACTATAGCATTAGAGCTTTTTAACTCTTATTTCTAGCAATGTAGGTGTTTCCAAGTTGCATTTAAGAATAATTATAATTCTCCTTTATAGTGAAACATTGCAAACTGCTGTTTATATACATACATACATAATATATATATACTTGTGTGTGTGTCTATATACATACATATATATATATATATATATATACAGTTGAAACAAATTTTTATATATAAAAGATGGAGGTGGAAATAGCACAGAAGTAAGTCTAAGACATTTCAATTTGAGAGGGAATTTAATAAAAATGATTTTAAAAATTATATACAGAAAACATCACCAGTTTCTTGACCCCCAGATAGAAGATAAACTGTTTTTACTTCAAATTTTTATAAATGTTCACTGATATTTGATAAGATGAGATTCATTGAAACTGGTAATATTTTCTTTATTTAATTTTTAACATCATCTTTATTAAATTTGCTCTTAAATTGAAATGTCTTAGACTTATTTCTGTACTATTTCCACAGTTATATCAATTGGACCCGCTCTCTTCAACATTACACCAGGACACATCAAAACAGAAACTGACCACACAAAATTCAAGAAGTCTTTGGACAAATTCCTTCAAACAGTCCCGGACAAACCACCCACACCTGGATATGTCACCGCAAACAATAACTCTTTGCTCGAATGGGCCTTGGTGCCCAAATCCTGAATTGAAAGATTTCGCCAGGTGGTGCTGTTAAGTCAGACATGGCCTGGGCCAATACTGGCCAAAACCTTTCTAAGTTATTCTAAGTTATATGTAGTGGATTTTGCAAGCATGAAGTGGATTCAATCCACCATAGCCAAATTTAAATTAATTCTGCAACAGAACTGTTCCCATGGTGGAACAATGGTTTTTCTCTGACAGCAGTTTTACATTTTCCAGATGCCTTTAGCTAGGCCGAAATAATGTCTTCACTACTTGACCCTTTCTAACCTTTTCTACTTCACCAAAAGCTAGAATAGAGATAACAAGACCACCAACTAAATCTATTGTTCTCAATGATATATCTATCCTTCTGGATCTTTATATAAGCAAGTACATCCCAAGCAAAAATCAGTTTGTCACAGTCGTGACGACTCAACAAGGTTTGGCTGACCAACCTTGGTCAGAGGGAGAAAGCAACTGTGAGACAACACCCTACAATTCTCTCTAGCTCTAATTCTGTCCCTTCTAACATCATTCTATCTCTCTCTGTAATTACTACTACTAAACAATGAAGAGGACACATACACAAACTTTACTTTGCATGCTTTTGGATGAACCAAAACCTGCCCATCGAGGCAAAGTATTGTAACGTAACGGTAAATAAACATTTCCTTAAAACTCCATGCATTGTTCATCTTTCACATCTTACAATATGCAATAACATCAAAACTTTATTGCCACACCAGCTGACTATCAACATTTCATAATATTGTTTACAAATTAATTAAAACTGTTACATATATAAAAGATGGAGGTGGAAATAACACATGCTTAGCCATGCTAGACTGCTAAATCATTCTCACTCTGTTTTAATTCTCTCTTATTCCTTTCTGTTGAAGAACATAGGCTTGAAACATACAAGACTTTTTCAATTTCCAGAGCATCAAACTAATACACCTGCTCGTTGTTCATACACCTGTCTTTGTCTTTTGTTTTTCTATAAATTAGTTATTGTAGGTTTATTATAATTCCCGATACAGATGTACATAGATTTATGCGTTTCTTGTTGTAGTTTAATTTTAAAGTTAACGTTTAATCCTGCCTATATTTGATTGAAAACTGTTGTACATAGGGTAAATGTGTTTGAAAGTTGTGTTTTGTCTTTTGCTATATTTGTTCCCAAACAGCACTTCTTTAAGTACTGTTGACACTGCCGAATTGAATGGTACTGCCCAGGTGTTAAAACTATAATGATGTAAGTGGGGCAGCTGATGATGGAGGTATGTTGGATTGCTGGTATGACTGTTTGTGTATATGTGGTATAGTGTTATAACACATCCTTTTGATATACATATATGTGTGTGTGTGTGTACACAAAATAAGGTGCCCTGAAATGGGACTGGACCTGAGTCCATGTGGTTGACTATCAAAATTCTTAACAACCAAACCATGTCAGCACTAATAATTCCCTAATCTATTCTAATTTGAATTTATTTTCGTTTTCACCTTTCACTTTCAATGTTAACGATTCACAAACATCAACTGCTGATATAAAAAGCTATTTTTACCTCGATAAAAAATATTCTTATTCTGTTTCCTTCGTTTTACTCATTTAGGGGTCACTCAGTCTAATTCATATGTTGTGCTCCATAGTTTATAATTATACACCGTCAAAACAGCAATGCACTATTAGACACCTGAGGTTTTGATATTATTATTTAATGATAAATGTCTTTGTTGTTGCTTGATTTTTTCAGCGTGAGTGTATCAGTATACATGTTGGACAAGCTGGTGTCCAGATTGGTAATGCCTGCTGGGAGCTGTACTGTCTTGAACATGGAATTCAGCCAAATGGTCAAATGCCATCTGATAAGACAGTTGGTGGTAGTGATGACTCCTTCAACACCTTCTTCAGTGAGACGGGTTCTGGAAAACATGTTCCGAGAGCTGTCTTTGTTGATTTGGAGCCTACAGTTGTCGGTAAGCAATATGCTTCAGCAGTACTCTTCTACTTTTTCACTCATTTGACTGCAGCTGTGCTGGAGCACCACCTTTAGTCAAACAAATTGACTACAGCACTTATTCTTTGTAAGCCTAGTACTTATTCTGTTGGTTTCTTTTGCTGAACTGCTAAATTACAGGGGACATAAACACATCTACATCGGTTATCAAGCGATGGTGGGAGGATAAACACAGACACACAAATACATACATACATATATATATTTATATATATATATATATATATATATATATTATGATGGGCTTCTTTCATTTTCCATTTAACAAATCTACTCACAAGGCTTTGATCGGCCCGAGGCTGTAGTAGAAGACACTTACCCAAGGTGCCATGCAGTAGTTGTCAAGTGATGGGGGACAAATATAGGCACACAAACATACACACACACACACACACACACACACACACACACACATATATGATGGGCTTCTTTCAGTTTCCGTCTACCAAATCCACTCAAAAGGTTTTGGTTGGCCTGAGGCTATAGTAGAAGACACTTGCCCAAGGTGCCATGCAGTGGAACTGAACCTAGAACTATGTGGTTGGGAAGCAAGTTTCTTACCACACAGCCACGCCTGTGCCTATGAATATATTTACTATATATTTGATGTTATTTGCAATGAAGCACCATGTTGTAAAACATCTCTTTTGAATAAATGGTGGACTCTCTTCAATGAATGAAGAATCGGCAAGACTCAACTCCACAGAATTCTTTGTTATGAAATTATGACAGTGTTAATGCTGGTGTTTCAGTTTGCAGAACAACTTGTACAATGATTATTATTATAGTGTGCATACTTTCGTCCTTTTGGGGTCACTCAAACAAGTACTAGTCATGCAATGGGGTCGATGTAATCGACTTAATCCCTTCCCCCAAATTTGAGGCCTTGTGCTTCCAGTAGAAAGGATTATCATAGTGTGCATAGTTTGTGCAGAGCCAGTCCCTGTTTCTAGTCTGCCAGCCTTATTGGTCAGGTACAACAATGCCATGAGCCCAATAGTTATCAGGATAAGGTAGGAAGCTGGCAGAAACATTAGCACGCCAGGTGAAATGCTTAGTGGTATTTCGTCTGTCTTTACGTTCTGGGTTCAAATTCCGTTGAGGCCAACTTTGCCCTTCATCCTTTTGGGGTCAATAAATTAAGTACCAGTTGTGTACTGAGGGTCAATATAATTGACTGATCCCCTTCCCCAAAATTTTGGGCCTTGTGCCTAGAGTAGCAAAGAATAGTTATCAGGATGTAGGATTGATATAGAATTATCTTCTCTTAGATGGGCAGTTAAAGGGCTAAAGGGCCTTATCTGCCCTGGCTCCGTTGGGATGTCTTGTGAGCACTGTCCAAAAGCAATAGTGTGACATCGTAGTTAACTCATAGCTGGGAACCTGACAGGTACTACTACACTGGGTCAGAGTCAACATCTTTTATGCTTGTCAACAATGTATATCACAATGATGTGAGGATATAAAAAGCAGACTTTCTATGGCCGGATGCCCTCACCTATTTCCAGGTGATGCAATATTTCTTGTTGACTGGACATATTTTCATGGAAGACTGGAAATGAGTGACACTGCTCGTTCGATGGTGATGCTTATAAAAATAATGCGACATCACAACAAGCAGAGACATACACATATACATACATATGCGTGTGCACACACATGTACATGAATGGACACACACACACACACGCACGTACACAAGAGCACACATATGCACACAAGTGCATGCAAGTGCACACACACCAACACATATGCACATACACATATGCATGTGCATATGCACACACATACGCACACACACACACATGCATGTACACACTCTATTTGGTTTCTGTCTAACCAGTCCACTCACAAGCTGCTAGTTGGCCCAAAGCTATAGTGGAAGACACTTGCCCAAGGTACCATGCAGCGGAACTGAACCTGAAGCCACATGGTAGGGAGGCAAACGTTTTAACCACACAGCTATGTCTGCACCTATAAATGTTCCATGTTCAATATCATCCATTATTAGTTATGGAGACACGATTGATTGTCTGTTCCAGGCTGTTTAGTTTTTCTTATACCAAGGCAAAAAGATACTGCTAAGATGATGTCTTTATGCTTTCTCAAGCTAACACACAAGCTAACAAACAAATCATTTCCAAATTGCAAGGATTTCCAGGACTGATGCTCAATTCAGATTACTAAAGAATTAAAAAGATGAGGGATAAATCTCCTTCCAGATAAGTCTCTGGGCTGTTGCCAATAAAACTTTCTGCAGGAAGAATTAGTACCATATTTTTTTTATTACAGTTCTATATTTAACAGATGAGGAATTATGTACATTATTTACATTTGATGGATATTTGTCCTCATCTTGTTTGTTGTTAACACACACACACATATACAACGGGCTTCTTCCAGTTTCCATCTACCAAATCCACTCACAAGGTTTTGGTCGGCCTGAGGCTATAGTAGAAGACACTTGCCCAATTTGCTAAGCAGTGGGACTGAACTCAGAACCATGAGGTTGGTAAGCAAGCTTCTTACCATACAGCCACTCCTGTGCCAAGGCAAAAATAATCAATTCCAAGGTTGCAGCTGTTTACAGCAATGAGTTATACTGGCCATAGTAATTGATTACAGATAATTAGATTTAGTAATTGGAAGCCAAGTATCTTGAGTTTGGATACAGTATAGTGGCTTGATATGAATTGATTATGTCTCAATTGAATTAATACTTATTGATTTAAATATCCAGAGTTCATGGATGATATAAATAAAGTAAAATGGTGTCAACCAAGACGAAATTTCTCTCAGAGTTCACCAACCAGCGGTGAATATAATATAATTTATCAGCACAAGTGTGGCTTTGTGGTAAGAACTTTGCTTCCCAACCACCTGAATCTGAGTTCAGTCCTACTGTGTGGCATTTTGGGCAAGTGTCTTTTACTATAGGCCTGGACCAACCAATGCCTAGTGAGTGGATTTTCTGAAAGAAGGCTGTCGTGTGTGTATGTGTGTGTGTTACTGTCTCTTTGCTTTGACATCATATGCAAGCGGTACCCTTTGTTTCCAATATTTTGTGAAAACATGTCTGGTGATGGGAAAATATTACCTTGTTTAGAAAGAGATGAGGTTTGGAGACAGGGAAAGCATCCAGCCATAGTAAACCTGCCTAAATGAATTCTGTTTGACCCATGCAAGCATAAGAAAGTTGATGCTAAAACAATGATGATGATGAATTTTATTTAAGCCAGCCATATTCAGCCAAAATACAGAATACTGTCTGCTTTATTTTCAAATTAGACAGATCCAGCCTCTCACACCTACCCTACAATGTCATTCTAAAACTAAACAATCATATCATCAAAATCTTCAAGCTAGAAGAATGCATGATTAATTCAAAACAATATGAATATTATTTATTCACATTTGACAGAGTAATCTGAATGTTAAAGTATTAATTGCAATTTATTTATTTTTATTTTTACAGATGAAGTTCGTATGGGGTCATACAGCAGCCTGTTCCACCCCGAGCAGCTGATAACTGGCAAAGAAGATGCTGCTAATAATTATGCCAGAGGTCATTATACTATTGGTAAAGAAATTGTTGATTTGGTTTTGGACAGGATCCGAAAACTTGCTGACCAATGTACTGGTTTGCAAGGCTTTTTAATCTTCCACAGTTTTGGTGGTGGAACTGGTTCTGGTTTCACATCTCTGCTCATGGAACGTCTAAGTGTTGACTATGGTAAGAAATCCAAACTGGAATTCTCTATTTATCCTGCTCCCCAAATGGCAACTGCCGTTGTGGAACCTTATAATTCCATTCTTACCACCCATACCACACTTGAGCATTCTGACTGTGCATTCATGGTTGATAATGAAGCTATCTATGACATCTGTAACAGGAATCTTGACATTGTCCATCCTACATACACCAATCTGAATCGACTTATTGCCCAGGTGGTCAGCTCTATCACTGCTTCTCTGCGTTTCGATGGTGCCCTTAATGTTGATCTGACTGAATTTCAGACCAACTTGGTGCCTTACCCAAGAATCCATTTTCCTTTGGCTACTTATTCTCCGATTATTTCTACAGAGAAAGCCTATCATGAACAACTAACCGTGGCAGAAGTCACCAATGCTTGCTTTGAGCCATATAACCAGATGGTCAAATGCGATCCATGCCATGGTAAATATATGGCCTGCTGTATGTTGTACAGGGGTGATGTTGTTCCAAAAGATGTCAATGCTGCAATTGCTACAATCAAAACCAAGCGCAGTATTCAGTTTGTTGACTGGTGCCCCACTGGTTTCAAAGTTGGCATAAACTACCAGCCTCCAACCACTATTCCTGGAGGTGATCTGGCCAGTGTCCAGCGTGCTGTGTGCATGTTGAGTAATACCACTGCCATTGCTGAAGCATGGGCTCGTCTTGATCATAAATTTGATCTAATGTATGCCAAACGTGCTTTTGTTCATTGGTATGTGGGAGAGGGTATGGAAGAAGGTGAATTCTCGGAAGCTCGTGAAGATTTGGCAGCTCTTGAGAAAGATTATGAAGAAGTTGGAATTGATTCTACAGAAGTAGAAGAGGAAGAAGGTGATGAATATTAACGTCCATGATATATTTATCTGAAAAGCGTCATTTTCTCTATTATTCTACGAATAAAATAATTTCAACCTCCAAACCTGTTTTATTTTATCCATTTTCTAAATCTGCTGAAATATCGGAGCATCTTATAGGTAAAAGGTTCTTATATTCATAACAATGTCTTTCAGTATAAAAATAGTTTCTATATTTAAGAGATGAGGAATTATTTACATTTGATGGATATTTGTCCTCACCTTGTTTGTTGTAAACACATTTCAGCTGATATACCCTCCAGCCTTCATCAGGTGTCTTGGGGAAATTTCGAACCTGGGTTCTCATTCCTAAGGTATTTTTCGATGTTGTTGTTATCATTATTATTATTATAATTATTATTAATATTATCATTATTATTATTGTCACTGCATGGAATCGAACTCGGAATCTTGAGGTTAGTAGATCGTGCCCTTAACCACTATGCCATATGCCCGTGGGCATAATAACAACAACATCAACATTGAAAAATACCTTAGGAATGAGAACCCAGGTTCGAAATTTCCTCAAGACACCTGATGAAGGCTGGAGGGCATATGGGCCGAAATGTGTGTTAACAACAAACAAGATGAGGACAAATATCTGTCAAGTGTAAATAATGTAAAAATAGTTTGTTTCAGAAAAGAGGGAAAATTTTACAATAAATTTAACCCTTTTCATACCAACCCATTTGAGACTAACTCCTAGTTCTTGTTTTAAAGTGAGTTATATTAAAACCTTCCATCAAAATTCCATATTAATTTATATTTCAAACACCATTTTAATGAATTACTAAATTCTTTATTATCTTCAAAATTAATTGAAACAAAGTCAGTCTATTTCAACGGAAATATAATAAGAAAAGGGTTAAGGCTCAGATATTTAACTGAAATTACTAAGCTTGCTTTAGATCAGTGGACCTTGGGGGTCCATGTAAGATTGTGTTGTTAAAATTCATGAGCAATAAATTGGTTATACATCTACAATACACAAAATATTCTAACATATTTTTTCATACAATTCTTAATAATGTTGAATTATCAAAACAACGTTTTTTTTTAGACATTAAATGGTTATGAGGGTCCAGCGGAGTAAAGAAGAATCAAAGGGGTCTATAGGCAAAAAATGATGGAGGACCTCTGCTTTAGGCTTTTACTACAAAAAGTTCTTTGAAGCAATTATATATTAATTCCAATGCAATATTTTAACCCTTAGAATGGTGTCTAAACATCAGTATCTTCATAATTTTACATACAATCACATTTATACCACAATACATTTGGTCTCGAAGGCGGCGAGCTGTCAGAAACGTTAGCACGCCGGGTGAAATGCGTAGCCGTATTTCGTCTGCCGTTACGTTCTGAGTTCAAATTCCGCCGAGGTCGACTTTGCCTTTCATCCTTTTGGGGTCGATAAATTAAGTACCAGTGATGCACTGGGGTCAATAAATTAAGTACCAGTTACGCACTGGGGTCGATGTAATCAACTTAATCCCTGTGTCTGTCCTTGTTTGTCCCCTCTACATTTAGCCCCTTATGGGCAATAAAGAAATAAGAAACGCTAGTACGCCAGGTGAAGTGCTTAGCGGTATTTCGTCTGCCTTTACAGTCTGAGTTGAAATTCCGCTGAGATCGACTTTGCCTTCGGGGTCGATAAATTAAGTACCAGTTGCATACTGGGTTAATCTAATCAACTGCCCTCTCCCCCAAAATTTCGGGCCTTCTATCTAGAGTACAAAAGAATACATTTGGTCTCCTTTTCTTAGCAAAAACAGGCATATTCTAGACTTCATCAAAAAAATTTTTTAAAAAGGATATTTGCCTTTTTTAACTAGATTTTACATATCCATCCACTTTAACAACTTCTTATCTCTTCAAACCCAATTACAAAGGTCTTTGCTTATCTACAGCAGCTGATCCTAATCCTGTTAACTCCACTCGTCTTTCTATTATGCTCTTATGGAACACTTTTGTTCAATTTTCCTACTTAAAAGTAAAAGCTTCTGGATTCTTTTTCCCACCAGAATTCTTTCTTTCAATTGTCTGTGCAAGAATTTGAAGTAAACTCTAAACCCATTCACTTATACAGTTACCTCTATCGTGAGTTTTGGGAGGACCTAACAAGAAAACGTGCATCGACCGTTATTTTCGAAAGAACTTTTAAAGAAAGAGACAGCAGGGAAGAGGAACAAGAGAAAGAGCAATGGGGGGGGGGGCAGAAAACAGTATGAACAAATAAAAGATGGGGAGAGAGGGAGACCAACAGAAAAGAAAGAAAGAAAGAAAGAAAGAAGAAGAAGACAATAACGACGAAGGCTGAAATAACAACGAAGTGAAAAGAAGTTGTCGTCTGCTTGCCAAGAATAGCAGACGACAGGAAGAAAATGAGAGTTATAGCTGAAAGGTAAAAATCGATGGAGAAAAGAAAAAAATGAAAAATAAAGAAAAAGTTTACCGGAAATTAAATTGCTGGAATCAAATTGTAGTCTGTACATACACACACACACACATAGATACGTAGGTGTGTGTGTGCGTGAGTGTATGTATTAATATTTAGCAAAAATAACAGAGTCACTCTGTTTCTTCTGCTAAATGTCATTTAAAATATACATATACTCATATTTTAAGTTCTATTTTTCCAGTTTGCATATAAAATCAACTCTACCCTCTTTTCCAAATTTGTGGCATGTGGCGAGCTGGCAGAATCGTTAGCACGCCGGGCGAAATGCTTACCGGTATTTCTCCAGTTGCTTACGTTCTGAGTTCAAGTTCCGCCGAGGTCGACTTTCCCTTTCATCCTTTCAGGGTCGATAAATTAAGTAGCAGTTGAGTACTGGGTCGATGGTATCGACTAGTTCTCTCTCCCCAATTTTCAGCCCTTGTGCCGATAGTAGAAAAGATTATTAGTAACCGTTATTGATATTGTATCGATTTTAGCATATCAGCAATAATTTGCCAAGTGGCAAAATCGTTAGAGCGTCGGAAAGATTGCCTTGTGGTAATTGTTCCTGCTCCTTGCTCTCAGAGTTTAAATCCTAGTGAGATGAACTTTGCCTTTCCTTCTTTCGGGACCCTTTCTCCATAGGCCTTTCTAAGTTTTGTATTTTCTGGAAGAGAATCGACTGAGATAAGACTTGCAAAGAGATGGGTCTGCTATGTCTAAAGCTGTCCAAGACATGATGTATGTCATATCATCACCATTATTATATCATCAAGGAATTTAGGGCCCAAGTCAAGGTAAGGCAATTTAGGGATCAGAAAGAGAGAGGCATGGCAAAGACGAGACCATGATGGAATTTTAAGATAGGAGGTGGAAGAACGAAATCACTAAATACTATTATGTAGTCATCCCCCAAATTCCGCTTATATCGGTTTTGCCTTTCTTCCTTTCGGGGTCGATTAAATAAGTACCAATTACGAATTGGGGTCGATATAATCAACTTAATCCCTTTGTCCTTGTTTGTCCCCTCTATGTTTAGTCCTTTGAGGGCAATAAATAAATAAATATAGTCATCCCCTCTCTCTATCCGCTTTTCTCCCTCTCTGTCCGTCCATTCTCTCCCTCTGTTCTTTCTCTTTCCTCCCACTATCACTATTCTCCTTTTCTTCCCCCCCTTCCTTTCTTTTTGTTTTTGTCTCTGCTCTCTCTCTCTTTCTCTGTCTCCTCTCTTTCGCTCTTTATCGTGTTCTATCTTACCCTCCACACTTTCTCTTTTCCTTCTCTCTCCTTCGTTCCACCCTCTCTTTCTTTTACTCTCTCCCCCGCCCTCTTTCTCTCTCCGCTTCCATTCTGTCTCCATCCTCCCTCCCACTCTTTCTTTCATCTCTACTTTATCAAAATATCTGACAACAAAGATGGAAGACAAACTGAAAACCTTTCCAGAGTTTACGAGAGAATATATATACAAAAAAGAAGAAATAATCGAAGAAATACATGAAATTCTCACTGAAAATGACGTTTCTCTCTGTATCAAAAATATTTCAATGATTTATATAACACTAAAATAGAAATTAAACAAGTAAATAATAAAATGCAACTTACCTTACGCAACGGATTAAGATTAGGTTAAGGAACACATCCATAACAGTTCATTGTTAATGTTTAATCGCGGGTTAGGTGTTAATCCAGCAGAATAATGGTCTAAGCCGTTCCAGGCATGACTATCATCTCTTGCTATTTTCAGACATAGTATATCAAGAATACATTATCCAATGTGTACTTAACTCGTTAAGTCGGTAAAATATGTGATAAAAAAGAGATTTGGCTGTTATTTCTAGCTGGCCGACACATACATACATACATACAGTTTTGGGTATTTCACCGACAGTATTTCCTCATATCTTTCAAATAACAATTTTGAAACAAGTAGATGGATATTATGTTAATGAAAATTAAAAAAGAAAATAACCAGAAGTGTTGAAAAGTTCCTGGCTTTAAGGGTGTCGCGAAAGGCCTGGTTGGAAGCCCACCCCCACGAATTTTTTTTTTTACAGGGCTTAGAAAAACTGAAGGATCACTACAATAAGTGTGGAGTATGATGAATAAAATCATAATTAACTGATCCTCCTGTAGTTTTTTTTTAACCCAAAGCCAGGAACTTTTCAGCATCCCAGCACCCCATCGTACATGGTGGACATCCGATTTTAGCTCAGAAAACAATCCAATAACTTGCTCCCGATATCTAAACATCATACAAGAAAATATTGATGGCATCATCTCAATTGGTATTATTCATTACAAACATGGAATTGGAAGATGCATTTAAACAAAGTTCAGTTTTCTTTCTGTGTGTTATAATACAAATTCCAAAGTATTGAGCCTTAATATTTTTGACCCGAGGAAGCGAAGTCGGAGGACACCAAACTGTACTTAGGCATTATATACATACATACATACACACACACACACATACATATATAAATGTTTGTTTTTATGTTGTGTTAAAATAATTTAACATGAAACTGAAGAGAATTACTTAATACTTTTCGAAGGGTTCATATTTATATCCTTTTACAAGCAGTAAGGAGACAGTGACTTCGTTAGACCTCACCCCTCTTGTAAAAGTATATATATATATATATTGCGAGGATGATCCGGTTCTTGACTGAAGATTGAAGGCTTCGAATGTCCCGTCCGTATTTTTTGTATCGTCTTCTAAATGTTTTGCGTTCTTGTCCCAGTTTGTATTTTTTTACATATATATATATAAAGAGCGTGTGTTTGTGTGATGTAGGGAGTATAGAGATGTATTAAATAAAATCTACCGTCTAACAATCCATGTTCGTCGTGTACGGCTTCTCAAACCGTCAGGCGTGATATTACAACGTTGCTAGGATACGAGGCGGTATCCAAGGGAGGTAACTTTTGCAAAGAGAAAAATATGAAGAAAATATCCGATTTCCCACTTTGACACACATTTTGGTGGGATGTATGGTGCGTTTAAATTGATTCTTTTAACATTTATTTTATCGACCCAGAAAGATGAAAGATTAATTTTAAAAATCAGTCTTGGCAGAATTTGAAAACTAGAGGGTTACAAAATATTGTAACTCGTCGTTATACCGATTCTGTCCCATGATACATATTTTTAGCAAGCAGACAAAATTTCTAGAAGATATTTAACTTTAGTCAGAGGCTGTAGTAACGCTGGGATTCCACCTTTATTGTGACTGGTTTTGATTTCTCGGCTTTCTCCCCGGAATTATTTCTGGTGAAGTAGCAGGTTGAACAGAGCTATTTTTCTGTGTTTCCTACTGCTATGTGGGTTCATCTGGTACTTCAGATAGAAATTCGAAAATGTTCTTCGAAAATATTCACATCTACACTGCGTAAATCTCTGTGGTTCTTTGGTAGTGTTGAAAAGTTGTAGGTTTTTAAATTTGTAAAGTGTCAATGACAAGCAAACCTGTGGTTCCCACTTTTATGTTTTTGCCGAGGAGTTGTATTTAACCTGAGTGCTGTATATAATAAACTCATTATTAGTATAATTTTTAAGGCGGTGAGCTGGCAGAAATGTTAGCACGCCGGGCGAAATGCGTAGCCGTGTTTCGTCTGCCATTACGTTTTGAGTTCAAATTCCGCCGAGGTCGACTTTGCCTTTCATCCTTTCGGGGTCGATAAATTAAGTATCAGTTACGCACTGGGGTCGATGTAATCGACTTAATAAGTTTATCTGTCCTTGTTTAGCACCTTGTGGGCAATAAAGAAATAAGAATCGGTATCATGTTGGGCAAAATTCTTTTGTGGCATTTCATCCATCTTCATATTCTATGTCCAAAATTCGGCTGAGGTCGACTTTACCTTTTGCCCTTTCAGGAAATAAATACCAGTTGAGTACTGGGGTCGATGCAATCGACATCCACCTATCCCGAAATTGCTGGCCTTGTACCAAAGTTTGAAACTATTGTTACTATAATTAAGTATTCAAGAATACCCATTCTCCACAGCAGAAGTGTCAGGGCCACTACCCCCAGGTGAAGAGGACTGGCCTGCAAGGGTTGTGTGCTGATACCACATAAAAAGCGCTCTTGCTGGTGCCATGTAAAAGTGCTCGTGACAATGGCACATTAAAAGCACCCAGCAAACACTGTAAAAGTGGTTGGCATTAGAAAGAGCACCTGCACTTTCTGTAACCGATGTAACTCAATGGCCAGGGCCTGGTACTTTACTATTATTATTATTATTATTATTATTATTAAGGTGGGGAGCTGGCAGGAGCATTAGCACACCGGGCAAAATGCTTAGTGGTATTTCATCTGTCTTTATGTTCTGAGTTCAAATTCGATGAGGTTTGTCTTTCATCCTCATAGGGTCGATAAATTAGGTACCAGTCGTGTACTCGGGTTGATCTAATCGACTGGCCCCCTCCTCCAAAATTTTGGGCCTAGAGTAGAAAATTGATTAAAATCCTTGCCACAAATTTAAGGCCTTCAGCTTTTAGTACAAAGAATTTTAATTAATAAGGTGGTGAGCAGGCAGAATCTTTAGTACACTGGGCAAAATGCTTAGAGGAATTTCATCTGTCTTAAATTCTGCTGAGGTCAACTTTGCGTTTCATCCTTTCAGGGTCGATAAACTAAGAATCAGTAAAGTACTGGGGTTGATGTAATTGACTTACCCTCTCACCAAAATTGCTGGCCTCGTGCTAAAATTTGAAACCATTATTATAATTATTATGGCAGTGAGCTACCAGAATCGTTAGCCCTCAAGGCAAAATGCTTAGCGACATTTCATCTGTCTTTACAATCTAAGTTCAGATTCCACCAAGGTTAACGTTGCCTTTCAACCTTTTGGGGGGTCAATAAAAGAAGTACAAGTTGAACACTGAGGTCAATGTAATTAACTTGCTTCCTCCCTTGAAATTGCCGGCCTTGCGCCAAAATTTGAAATCAATATAATTACCATTGAACTTCATTAATGGAAAAAACTTTCAGAAGCAGAGGCAATATTGAAATAACATTCCACACATTTTTCTCTTCTAAGACCCCCAAGGAATCAGAAACCTGGGGAGAATGTTATTGCTAACGAGGGTGATTATAATTTGAATGAATAAATAAATGCAGGCATGGATGTGTGGTAAGAAGTTTGCTTCCCGACCATGTGGATCCAGGTTCAGTCTCACTGCATGACACCTTGGGCAAGTATCTCCTATTACAGGCGTGGGCTGATCGAACCTTTGTGAACAGATTTGGTTCCTGGAAACTGAAAAAAGCCTGTCACACACATATATATATATATATATGCACTTCAGCAATGTAACTACACGTGTACCGTTGGCAACTTCTCCATCTTTGGACTTTTCTCTTTCACCTTTCAGATAAAGAGCTATGCTCGAATCCCCAAACTGTCTCCTTTCACCAACCGTTAAGCTGATACATTTCTTGTGCACATCCTCACATTTATTTTTTTATTTGAATTGACTATATATATATATATATATATATATATATATATATATATAATATATATATATATATAATATATATATAGTGCGATGGCCCAGTGGTTAGGGCAATGGGCTCGCAGCCTCCCTGTCAAACTCTCCGACCCAGGCAAGCATGGAAAACAGAGGTTCAATGATGATGATGATAATATACATACATACATGAAGTTACTTTGCTTGGAAACAGGTGAAGGTTGGTGACAGGAAGGGCATCCAGCTGTAAAAAATCTGCCTCAACAAATTCTGTCCAACCCATGCAAACATGGAAAAGTGGGCAATAAAACGATGATGATGCTCACACACACATATAAGCATTTAAGAAATAATTGAGTACATTCTTCAACAAATAAAATTTATTTAGAGTTAGATTATTGTTGAATAAATAACATCTTTTAATATATAATAATACCATCACAGATCATTTATAAATGGCTAACAGTAATATTTAACTTACAAACAAGTGACAAAACATAAAATAAAATCGATTACATGTCATATTTACTTTTGTTTAAGTGAAGGCGTATGGTGTAGTGGTTAGGGTATAGCTCATGATTGTATGGCTGTGGGTTCAATGCCTGGCAGAGATGTACCCTTGTGCAAGCCACTATATTTCACATTGCCCAACTCCACTCAGCTGGCAAAAAGGAGTTGTACCTGTAATTCACAAGGGGCTGGCCTTGTCACATTCTGTGTCATGCTGAATCTTCCCGAGTGCTATGTTAAGGGTATGCATGTTTGTGGAGTACTCAGCCACGTACATGTTAATTTCACTAGCAGGCTGTTCTGTTGATCAGATCAACTGGAACACTTGTCATCGTAACCGGTGGAGTGTCAGCTCTTTTTGTGTGTATGAACCACACCATTTTATACTTAATTTTAACTGAATAAACTGGGCTGCAACTTATACATGGGGCAAAGCTTAAACTTCAAAGTAAAAAATTTGTATCGAGATTTAACACAAAATTAGGAGTGTAACTCCTTGCAGATGAGTACCATCTTGTTGGTTGCAGGGCTTGTGTGTCTCCATGACCATGTGGGCTATGCTGGTGGGAGATTTGTCTCCTGGTAGGGCCACCCAAGCCAGACATGTCGAAGGATAGAGACCAGATGAAGAGCATTCAACTGGCCTTCCAAGTTGGGGGTTTAGCATTGGGCTAACAACCTGGTCTAGTAAGAAAAAACACACCTGTTACAGAAACCACAACAGCACTCCCAAACGATATGGTCGAAGAAGAGTCCTCTCTGGTAGAGCGCATGACGCGAGCTGGTAAAAGTCTTCGGGAAGCCAGGGATACAGGCATCCAGCAACAGGACCTCCGTAATGTTATGATGGACGTGAAGTCTGGCGTAGCATAGTAAATTCCATTGTCTCGACCACGGTCGAACAATGACGAATGATGATGAAGCCAGTGTACCAATAACTTTTCTGACAACCAAGAATGAAACCAGGAACATCCTTGGTGCAGGAATGTTGACACAGAGGTGAGGGCAGCCAGAATGGCGTAGGTCAAGCTGATGAGGATCCCCTAGAACCGCGTCTGTTGGAAAAATGTTGTTGCGGCCCTATGTTCCCTGAGGAATCAAGATACCTAAGAGAAGAGAGAGGGGCGTAACTTATACACAAGTAAATACAGTAAATAATTTAGTATAACCTGCATGGAATAATGATATCTATCTGGACCATCTATAGAAATACTTTTGACTTTTCCCAGATGAAAAAAAAAATCATTTCAATTATAAAAAAAGTTTCTGTTAAATTGATTTCAATGTCTCTTTTCTTTCTTAACAAAACTCAATTTTAGAAAAGTTTCTTCTAAAATCCTTCAAACAGTTTATCAAATGGTGCAATTTTAATTAGTACATATTTACATATTGATAAAAAAAAAGTCATTTCAATCTAGATTTCTCTGTTTTCAATATCAACAGACTCTTCATTACTGTTATTTTCTACTTGATTCGTTAGTTCGTCAGCCTGTAATAAGGTAATTAGTTCTTCAGTGGAGAGAGCTTGTCGTTCAGGGCAGAATTTCCTTTGGAAATAGGATTGAAAATTATCATCATCTAAAGCATTAGCATCATCAAATTCTAAGGAGCCACCTTCTTCGAGAAAATTTTTCATAATATCTGCTTTCTTCAGTGCCAATTCCTTGATGATGTCTTTTGATGTTGGCTCTTTTCGGCCTTCTAACTTGATCTGTTGTAATCGTCGATCTAGGCAAAAAGAAAAAAAAAAGATGAAAATACTAGGTCTAATATTTATATCTAATTTATTATATTTTACGTGATTCGGTCATTGGACTGTGGCCATACTGGGGCATTGCCCTGAAGGGTTTAGGGTCCTTTTCAGTTTGGCTGCCAGTTTTCAATCTCTTCAGTTCCTCCTCAAATTGATTTCATATCTTGTGTAATGATATGGCTTTATATGCTAATCACCGCTAGTACTTAATTTATCGATCCCGAAAGGATGAAAGGCAAAGTCAACCTCGGCGGTATTTGAACTCAGAACACAGCGGCAGACGAAATACTGCTAAGCATTTCATCTGGCGTGCTAACGATTCTGCCAGCTCACCGCCACCATCATTATCATCGTCATGGGTTAGACAGTTTGACTGAGGACTAGTGAGCCAGAAGGCTGCTCTTCCTAATGCCAACCACTCCGAGAGTGTAGTGGGTGCTTTTACGTGCCACCGGCACAAGGGCCAGTCAGGTGGTTCTGGCAACAACCACGCTCAAAAGGTGTTTTTTACATGCTACCTGCATAGGAGCCAGTCCAGTGGCACTGGCAACGACTACGCTCGAATGTTGTTTTACATGTGCCACCGGCACATGTGCTGGTAAGGTGACGCTAGCAATGATTATGCTTGAATGGTACTTTTTATGTGCCACCGGCATGGGAGCCAATCAGGTGGTACTGTCATCGGCCATATCAGTGATTTTGATTTGATTTCACTTGCCTCAATAGGCCTTTGCAAGCAAAGTTTATTGTCCAGAAAAGCATGTGCATCGATGTTGTGTTCTGCTGCTAAAATATGCTAAAAATAACAGCTAAATAGACCTTAAATCATGCTCACTGCCTTTGCCAATTTTTTTCTCAGTTTTTGCATAATTGTATGAATTCCCAAGTGCAGAATACAAATTCACAAAAATTTTCTGAAAATTCAAAAATATAAAGAAGTTATGAGGGGTGCATAAAGCAAAAGTTGATTTATATACAGTTCCATATTAAAACATGTCATACACAAGATGACAGCTTCCAAATCATGTTTTCTGATTGGGTGAAAATGATCAAACTTTAAACTTCTATAACTTACATTATTTACATTTGATGGATATTTGTCCATTTGTCCTCATCAGGTGTCTTGGGGAAATTTCGAACTTGGGTTCTCATTCCTAAGGTAGTTTTCAATATTATTATTATTATCATTATTATTCAGGTCACTGCCTGGAATCAAACTCAGAATCTTGGGGCTAGTAACCCATGCTTGTACACAGTGCTATTGAATCAAGGGTTTTATCTAAAGTTTTATCTAAAGTCTTTAAATAAAACCCTTGATTCAATAGCACTGTGTACAAACTACATACTTGGAATGACCAATTTTAAATACTATTGGAATTCACTCACAAGGTATTGGAATCTTATTGTATACTATTCTGCCCAAATAATGGATCTACAAATGCAATATCCGTACATATTTCACATCTATTTTCATTCCTCCACTTCACTCTCTATTTCCTATCTTATCTAAATTAACTATTGCTTAACCCATTTTCTCACACTGCCTCCAATGAAGGGATGTAATTAAATATCCTGGAAATAGCTGTAAGACATTCTATTTATAAATGTTCTAAAATCTCCACAGCCTTGGTTTATCTCATTCAGAAAAAATATATATATATATATATACACACACTGATATATGACCTATGTTGGACTCCTTATTCACATAATCGCTGAACCTGGAGCTTAACTATGTTCTATCCATAGCACTTACTCAGCATTACCTGACACCTTTGGGTCTTATTGATACCATGACCTCTCAGCGTACATGGAGGCTACAGTTTTGGCTCCCGCAATGAAGAGGGAATCAGGCTGCTGGAGTTCTGCGATGCAAATGATCTTATGGTTTGCAATACTAACTTCAGAAAACCTGCCAGTCACCTACTGTTCTGACAGACACACTAGCCAAATTGACTATATCCTCACCAGAAAAAGGGAAAGATGGCTGCTTATAAATGCCAAAACCTTCCCAGGGGAAGAGTGTACCCCACAACATAGACTGGTAGTTAGTGACTTCAGGATCAGGGCTAAATGGGTGCCCAGAAGACGACCAGCATGGAGGAAAAGGTCTGGAAGCTTAAAGATCCTGCAAATGGACAGAGATTTAGAGACATATTACTCGAAGCCTTTGATGAAATAGAAGGGGATATAGCTTTACACGATGTAGAAGATAACTGGAGGATTTTATGGGACAAGAATAGCCTGGGCAAAGTTCAGAGAGCTCTTACCTCTGCTGGTGACAAAGGGCTTCTCGCTCAGAGTAAAAGGTAGACTGTATGATGCATGTGTACGAACAGCCATGCTACATGGCAGTGAAACATGGGCCGTGACTGCTGAAGACATACGTAAGCTCGCAAGGAATGAAGCCAGTATGATCTGATGGATGTGTAATGTCAGTGTGCATACTCGACAGAGTGTAAGTACCTTGAGAAAAAAGTTGGACCTAAGAAGCATCAGATGTAGTGTGCAAGAGAGACGACTGCACTGGTATGGTCAGGTTGTGAGAATACATGAGGATAGCTGTGTGATAAAGTGCCACACCCTAGCAGTTGAGAGAACCTGTGGAAGAGGTAGACCCAGGAAGACCTGGGATGAAGTGGTGAAGCACGACCTTCGAACATTAGGCCTCACCAAGGCAATGACTAGTGACCGGGATCTTTGGAAATATGCGGTGCTTGAGAAGACCCGGCAAGCCAAATGAGACCATAACCTCATGGCCTATGCCAGAGGTGTAACCAGCCCATTTATGTGTACCTTTCCTTCATTGGACACTAAACTCTGCTTGCGAAGACCTGTTGAGGCAAGTGAAATTGAAATTGAAATCAAATTCGACGACTGGCATCTGTGCTAGTGGAGCGTTAAGAGTACCATCTGAATGTGATAATTGCCAGAGCAGTTAACTGGCTTCCATGATGGTGGCACATAAAAAGCACCATTCAAGTGTGATCGTTACCAGCGTCGCCTTACTGGTACTTGTGCCGGTGGCACGTGAAAAAACATTCGAGCGAGATCGTTGCCAGTGCCACTGGATTGGCTCCTGTGCAGGTGGCACGTAAAAAACACCATTTGAGTATGGCCTTTGCCAGTACTGCCTGACTGGCCCTCGTGCCAGTGGCATGTAAAATCACCCACTACACTCTCAGAGTGGTTGGTATTAGGAAGGGCATCCAGCTGTAGAAACTCTACCAGATCGAGAATGGATCCTGGTGCATTCATCTGGTTCGCCAGTCCTCAGTCAAATTGTCCAACCCATGCTAGCATCAAAAGCGGATATTAAACAATGATGATGATGATGATGGTAATATATATAGGTATTCATGTGTCTGTGTTTGTACCTGTACCATCATTTGATAACCAGTATTGGTGTGTTTACGTCCATGTAACTTAGTGGTTTGGTAAAAGAAACTGATAGAATGAGTACTAGGCTTACAAAGAATAAGTCCTGGGGTCAATTTGTTCGACTAAAGGAGGAGCTCCAGCATGGCCAAAGTCAAATGAGTGAAACAGGTAAAAAAGAAAATAGTGCATCTAGGATTACATCAGCTCATAAGTCATTCCTTTTTTTTAAAGACGTAGGGGAAGAGATTTGGATATTATTTTTAGCAACTAGAGAAACCACAAAGATGTTACCAAGTTGGCCTAGTGCTAATGAAATTTGAACTTTTAAAGGCACTTGTATCATTTGTTATTAAGAAATAAAAAAATTTATTTTATAGGGGCAGACGTGGCTGTGAAGTAAGAAGCTTACTTCCCAACCACACGGCCCTGAGTTCAGTCCCACAGCATGGCACCTTGGCTACAATAGACTCAGGCTGACCAAAACCTTGTGGGTTGATTTGGCAGAGGGAAACTGAAAGAAGCTGTCGTTTGTGTGTATGTATGTATGTTTCTACGTGTGTATGTCTTTGTGTGTGCTTGTCTCCTATCACTACTTGACAACCGGTGTTGCTGTGTTTATGTCCTGTAACTTAGCTGTTCGGCAAATAGGCCGATAGAATAAGTACTAGGCTTAAAAAAAGCAAGTAATGAGGTAATTTCATTCAACAAGAAATTCTAGAATGCAGTGCTCCACCATGGTCGCGATCTAATGACTGAAACAAGTAAAAGATAAGGGATGTGTGTGTGAGATAGATAGATAGAGAGAGAGAGATTTATTAAGTTGGCATCTTTTATTTGTCAGATTCTTCACATAAAACTAGTCATCTTCGTTTTTAATTAATGAACATTACTGAAGAACAAACGAATCCAAAGATGCAGTCTTCAGCACTAAAAATGACAGCACCACTGCCAATATGCTTCCTAAGTCATCCTAGAAGCCTCTATGCGGTCGCTCGATCTGTTAGAAATAATAGTAAAATCGCACCCTTTGTCTCAGTTAAAGAAAAACACATTAAGCTAATTTAAGCTTAGATAAACAAAAAGACCTTTCATCGTAAGTTTGTTCAATCAGGACCGAACAACATACTTCATACTTAGCCTTCCATCCCATCCTTTCGGGGTGGATAAATTGAGAGCCAGTCAAGTACTGGGACCGATGTAATCGACTATTCGCCTCCCAACAAATTCCAGGCCTTATGCTTGTAGTAGAAAGGATTATTAACCATCCCATGACCTTAAGCAGAAACGTAAAATTAAACTTTTTACGCATTTAGAAATTAATTAACTCTAAATTAGATTTGTTATTTATTCAGGAATGTTGTTATTTAGAAGTTGGAAGTTAATGCAGCTGTGTTTTATGTCGAAGGTTTTCTAGTCTTTTATGAGAATGTAAGACTATATTATCCTATGTGTCCTTGCTTTTCTCGGAACAATAGCGTGTCAAAAGAGAGAGATTTGGCTGCTATTTTTAGTAGGAAGTACGAACACATACTGCATTTGATGATATGTAAGGCGCATTTTTTCCCCAAACGTGAGCCCTACATCCGAATTCGGGCCTCCATTACATAGTTTAATGCATTAAAAACTTTTTTCCTGAATATATACTGAGATACTGTGCGTCTAATATGCCCGTGTATGTTTTATGCCATCAAATACGGCAGATATTTCCTCGTTGGGGGGTGTATAATTCTTCCTTTCCTGGTATGGTATACTTTTCAATCAGGCAGTAAAAAAACAAAACAAAACGTTAAAATCTTACTCAATGACTCCAGATATTCTTCAGAGCTGATCATATCATAAAGAGGGTCTTTAGGAGCCGGCGGTAAATTAGCTGACATCGACGGTAGCGGGGTCCAAGGATCGTTCTTCATGATTGTCGACGTTGATGTCACTTCAGTCTCACTATCCGCCATTAAACTATGGATATCGCTTGGTTATGTCTTACACCACAACGGTGTTAATCTGCTTGATTAATAATAAATTTTTTATATATACTTCATTATAGAATACATATATAATCATAATCCCACAGAGAGAAGGCTATTGTCAGGAGCAAAATATATTTTAATGTCTTGTTTAATATGATGCACGGAAGGTTTACATATAAATATCGGTTGGTTAGGTCTTATGTCAAAAAGACATGAAACGATATGATCAGAAAATATATTCTTGTACTTAAAAGTTTGGTTAAATATTATACGCACAAAGTTTCGTTTAAACAAGAAGCCAAATTAATTTTTCAACATTCCTGACTTTATTTTCTTTCATTTTCAATCTTGCACTTATTTGTCTCTAAAACGAATTATCGCCTTCTTTATTTAAAATGTAATAAATAAAAGGTTTTTGAGACGGTGTTACTCTGTACCAGCGCCTCAGCTTCGCGAACATCCACGGTAATGCCAAGGGTGTTTTGAATTGCCTGAAAAAATTTTTAGAGGGGAAAGGGTATCTATGTTCCTTGTACGTTGCATAATTGAAGGTGCATACAAATCTCTTTATTTCACACGCATAGTCGTGAAAATTTATATTGTACATAAGGGGACATAACTTAAAGTATAGTTGTTCCCCTTCAATTTGCTCTGCTAACTTCTGACATTCATTTTTTAAATTGCCTATTGGGGGCTAAACATAGAGAGGACAAACAAGGACAGACAAAGGGATTAAGTCGATTACATCGACACCAGTGCGTAAATGGTACTTATTTAATCGACCCCGAAAGGATGAAAGGCAAAGTCGACCTCGGCGGAATTTGAACTCAGAACGTAGCGGCAAACGAAATACCTATTTCTTTACTACCCACAAGGGGCTAAACACAGAGAGGACAAACAAGGACAGACAAACGGATTAAGTCGATTATATCGACCACAGTGCGTAACTGGTACCTATTTAATCGACCCTGAAAGGATGAAAGGCAAAGTCGACCTCGGCAGAATTTGAACTCAGAACGTAGCGGCAGACGAAATACCACTAAGCATTTCGCCCGGCGTGCTAACGTTTCTGCCAGCACACCCCGCCTACAAGTTACATATATTATATCATACCTTGATACTTGTGGACTGGGATTCCCGTTGACAGGACCCTGGTATTTAAAATAAAGCGTCAACATTTGCATATGCAAATTAGTAGCCCCAGTTTTTCTGTAGTTATTGTAATTATTGAGTATACAAAGAGATTAGCCGCTTGTTTCTCTGGGATTGGTCGAATTGATGTAGACGCCTCTGATCAGAATCCAATAAGATTCGAAAATCATTTAAAAATCTACCGAGAAGCAGATAAATTAGCGCTGTTCATAAAGGTGTTATATAAGTTACATAATTATTTAGTCTTTAGTCAGGGTATAGCCTGGTCAGCCTGTAATGACATGCATAAGATCTGGTCATCAAATCTAAGTAGAGACTTCAAACTTGAAATCTTCAAAGCCACAGTCGAACCAATTTTACTATATGGCTCAGAAACCTGGACGTTATCAAAGAAGCTTGAGAGGCGGTTGGATGGAACTTACATTCGCCTCCTTATGAGAGCTCAAAATCTCTCGTTGAAGCGTCATCCAACCAAAATGCAAATATATGGGAAACTACCACCCGTGTCATCTCTTGTGAAAGGATAGGAGAGTCCAGTTTGCTGGACATTGTTGTAGAGCTGAAAACGAGGCAATTTCTACTCTTCTCCTCTGGAAGCCATCAACTCGCAATACCAGAGGGCGCACACTCTCCTACCCTGATGTGATCTCCAGGGATACAGGCATCCAGCAACAGGACCTCCGTAATGCTATGATGGACCGTGAAGTCTGGCGTAGCATGGTAAATTCCATTGTCTCGACCACGGTCGAACTATGATGATGATGATTAGTCTTTTATCATTCTAATTTCTTATGACCACTGTGTACTCGAATGGCGCTTCGTTCTGAAGCACATGTACGTTGAGTTCTAACACGAGTTTATTTGTAATGCTGTGGCTAAACGTCGTCATCATCATCGTTTAACGTCCACTTTCCATGTTGGCATGGGTTTGACGGTTTGACTGAGGGCTGGTGATCCAGGAGGCTGCACCAAGCTCCAATCTGTTCTGGTAAGCTTTCTACAGCTGGATGCCCTTCCTAACGCCAACTACTCCGAGTGTAGTGGGTGCATTTTACGTGCCTCCGGTACGGGAGCCAGTCAAGCAGCACTGGCATCGACCACACTTGAATGGTGCTTTTTACGTGCCGCCGGCACGGAAGTCAGTCAGGCGGCACTGGCATCCACCACGCTCGAATGGTGCTTCTTATGATCCACTGGCACAGTTGCCAGTGGATTGACCACGCTCGAATAATGCTTTTTACGTGTCACCGGCACGTGAAAACGGAATATTAAAATAGGTTACACACACCACACACACACACACACACACACACATATACATATATATATATATATTATATATATATATATATATATATATACACACATGTATGTGTGTGGCGAGTTTTTATATTTACCTTTTGACAAATTCACTTATAAAGCATTGACTGGCTCAGTGCTATTGTACAAAAATGCGGACCAGTGTTTGACTCGAGCAATAAATAAATAAATAAAATAGGGCAATAGGTGTAAAACAACATGTAGTAAACGAATATCACGAAAAAAATTTCGCCGACGAACGGGGAAGTAGTGAGAGGACTCGGAACATTCCTGATGTGAATTTTCCAAGTCTCTTCCTCCGCTCCCAGTTCGCCAATGCGCATTTTTTTTTATTCATATTCATTTGCTTCATGTTGTTTTACACTTATTGCACTATATATATATATATATACATATATATATATATATATATATTTTTGCTCGGGTCAAACACTAAAGTTTGACCGCATTTCTTCCAACTTAACTTTTTAAGTTCAAATTCAACCGGGGTCGCATTTCCTTTCACCGTTTCAGGATCGATGAAATAAATAACAGTTGAGTACTAGGGTCAATCCTCTGAAATTGCTGGCCTTGTGCCAAAATTTGAAAACAACACATATGATGAACGAAATGAAGGGTTTTTTTTCTTCTAAATATTGTGTCAGGACTGATCGTTAAGGTATTGGCAACTCATGCAGTCGCTTGAGGGAGGAAAAGTCAGGTGCTTGAGCGGAAGGTGCAACATCTTCTATTTGGGAACTTGAAACTATAAAAAGGAGAAATATTCTTTTATTCTTTTAACTTGTTTCAGTCATTTGACAGCAGCCATGCTGGAGCACCGCCTGTAGTCGAACAAATCGACCCCAGGACTTAATCTTTGTAAGCCTAGTACTTATTCTAACAATCAATTTTGCCGAACCGCTGCGAGGGACCGCTACGGGGACATAACATACTAGTTGTCAAACGGTGGTGGTGGAAACACACACACACGCAGGCACACTCATATACAGGGTAGGTGAAAAGTAAGTAGGCATTAAAATTTGGCAATAAAATTCATATTCCTTCTACAAATTTATTGAAACAAATGAGACGTGTTCTTGGGAAATGAAAGTAAAACTTCATATTTCAACATAAGCACCAGTGGTGTCAACCAGTCTCCTCAAACGGTCAGGAATGGAAGGAACAACCTTCTGGGATATCACTGAGAACCTCCTGAATCCGTGTCTCCAAGTCGTCCAGTGTGCGAGGTTTTGTCTAATACACCTCCTCTTTTGCGAAACCTCTACAGGTAAAAATCACATGGAGTGAGATCTGGACTTTTGGACTTCTGCGGTCACAGTCTTCAGGTTTTACCTCCTGCACGTAATGGGGTTTCCACGGACGAAAATTCCATTCTTTATGCAACACCGTACGTATTGTGTGTCTCGTTAGTTCTCAGAGCTTAGCAAGAAATCGTTGAGAGCTGGTTTAATAGATGATTAAAATATTCTGCTCACTTCTGGTTAGTGTTTCATAATATTGCTTTCCTCGGTGTAAAAGTGTTAGCCATCCTTACAATCGGAGAAGAGGCGGTTCAACCTGGAGAGACTCGCTGATCTCCGAGCCACGCATTCAGAGACCCTTCGGAGGAATTCTATTTCGGCCGCTTGTATTCGCGATCTTTCGATTTCTATCATTATTCAGCATAGGCAGGGATAAGCAGGAGACAAAGAGAGAGACCGAAATTCAGATGGCTGGATAATATCGGTCATGCTCGGGGATTCAACCAGAAAGTGTAATGACGGTAATAGGACCCTATGGAGGAGGTGCCTGAGGTTTCTATCCCTATGCCCCTTCCAGGAACAGTGGACGAAGAAAGTGGATGGAGAGATGGATGAACTTTATATTGGTGCGTTATCACGTTTCTGGGAAGCGCTTATCTTTCTCAGATTAATTCAAAAGGCATTTCACTTTGCAAAAATTTGCAGCGACCTGAATATCGTCTGGTTCTACCAACTGTCAACAGATACGCTGT
>NC_043002.1:58608044-58633044 GCF_006345805.1 Octopus sinensis | reverse complement strand
AACATATGCATATATATAAACATATATGTACGTACCTACCTCTACATGTACATATACACGCATATATGTGTACAGGACACCAAAAAGACGTCGAACACATAGAGGACGAAAAACATAGACCCAACCAAGGAACAGGACAGGCAAAAAAAAGGAGAGATACAGGACAATAAGCACAACGAAAAATCCCCTTCTTCAGTCGCTAAGGTTTCATCTACTCTACGTTTCGAAGGATAAAAGCGAGACGTATACTTCGAAGAAACTTCCTTCCTGCGAAAAGCAAATCAATTAAAATTCTGAGATCTTTTCGCAGAGGGATATATATATATATATATATATATATATATATATATATATATATATATATATATATATACATATACACACATACGTACATAGACAGATATGTACATATGTAGCTAAGTATGCGTATACACACACACAGGTACATAACTGTTTCTGTGTATGTATTTGATAATTTAGACTTGGGTGTGTGTAAGTGTATATGCATGGGTATGTGAGTGTGTGTGCGTGTGTGTATGTTTGCTTGTGTTTCTGCGTGTTTGTGTCGGTATATTTGCGCGTCTATGTATGTTTATGTGCGTGTTTATGCAAGCAATGAGTCACCCAATGCCACCTGCTCCGATTGGTGGTGAGCAACAAACTGTCGTTGTAGCTGTTGTTGTTGCTCAAAGCAGTAGTGATTACAGTGATGGCGATGGCGATAGCGATGGTAAGTGTGCGTGTATGTGTGTGTGTGTGTGTGTGTGTGTGTGTGTGTGTGTGTGTGTGTGTGTGTGTGTGTGTGTGTGTGTGTGTGTGTGTGTGTGTAGTACTAGTGGTTATGACTATGCATGCACGCAGAGGAAGCGTAGTTGGCGAGAAAGTGGTTGTTATGGTGATGGTGACAGCGGTGGCGGCGGTGGCGTGGGTGCTAGTGGAAGGTGGTTCTAACATTGGGAGCTGCGTGGCCACTCTACCGTCACCGCTTTCTGCCCATAGTCAGTGTTTTTCTTATCGCCAGGACGTTAATCTTACTATTTTTGTTTCAGTTTGATAAAACGACTGATTTAAAGTCTTATCATGAAATAGGGGTAAAAAAAAAAAAAAAAAAAAAAAAAAAAGAAATGAAAAATTAAAGAAAGAAAGCCATTTGGATGGATTTCGTTAATCTTCAGAAGTAACACCATTTAACAAGCACTTATCGTCTGATAAATATTCAATCAGTCTCTTGTCGAGCTGCAAATTTATGGGGAAGTAAACAAAAATACACCGGTTATCAAATGTTTAATTGGGGATGGCTCACACACACACACATGCACACACATACACACACACACACATATATATAAAATAGGCTTCCTCGCGGTTTCCATTTATCAAATCCACTTACAAGGCATTGGTCGGTCCCAGGGCTATAGTTGAAAACACATGTCTAATGTGCCGCGCTGTGGGATTGAACGGGAAACCACACGATTGCAAAGCGACCATTTTCACTACACAGCCGATGGTAAATATATATATATAAATATGTATGTGTATATATATATATATATATATATATATATATATATATATATATATAGATATATATATATGTGTGTGTGTGTATATATATATATATATATATAATATAAATATAAGAGAGTGGTCACTATATGGCTCACTCTAGCACCAGTTAATCCAATAGGTTTCAACCACAAAAATACATGTTTCCCATGAAAGTCAGTACGATTGTTAGCTCACACGGACAGGGCAAATAAAAAATAACAAAAATACAGATTATTTTGGGACAATTGTTTCGCTATTAATGAATTAAATGTAATTTTACTTACAAAAAAATCCACTTGTAGCTCCTCAGCCAAAACTATCTGGATGAAATCCACTCAATCACACGCCAGATTTTATCATAACGATAAATACTGTATTTTTGTTATTTTTTATTTGCCCTGTCCGTGTGAGCTAACAATCGTACTGACTTTCATGGGAAACATGTATTTTTGTGGTTGAAACCTATTGGATTAACTGGTGCTAGAGTGAGCCATATAGTGACCACTCTCTTATATTTATTTTGTAAAATAATTATAATATATTATAAAATATTATAATAATCCGGTTTCTCGGAGCATTAGGCCACTTGGTGTAGAATAGATATACTATTAAATTAGTATCTAATTCTCTCACCCTTATTAATTAATTATATATATATATATTATATATATATATATATATAATGAGGAAGGCGGGTTTATGGGATTACACTTGGTTTCCCGTCCATAAAGGGCTAACTTTATGGCGTATCGTCAGATCCAACAGGTTTTGGGGTTCTGATGATACGCCATAAAGCTAAACCCCTTATGGATGGGAAACTTAGGGTAATCCCATAAATCGGCCTTCCCCATTTTTAATATATATACTACTCTACATCTCAAAGTGTGCTTCTTCTTTCGGATTTATGTTTTCTACAAACGATATATATATATATATATATATATACCTTTTTCCAACCAGTCGCCATGATTGATCGCTAAATCCACAAGTTTTTTTTTATTCACACTGTTTATTTCATCGTGTTCCTTTCTGTTGAAGAGCGTAAGCCCGAAACGTAAAATACTTTCTCACTTTGTATATGTATGTATATATATATATATATATATATATATATATATATATATATAATACGTATGTATATCTTGATCTTGACCCCCTTCGGTCATGAATGACCATGGAATTGCACCTAGAAAGTTACCCTCCTAGACACAAGTCTGGGCAAGGTTGTTTATGGAAGACCATCAGTCGCCCATGCATACCAGCCTCCCCTCTCCACGCACCCAGTGTTATCCAAGGGAAAACAAAGGTCGATACAGCTTGGCACCAGTGACGTCGCCAACTCATTTCTACAGCTGAGTGAACTGGAGCAACGTGAAATAAAGTGCCTTGCTCAAGAACACAACACGCAGCCCGGTCCGGGATTCGAGCTCACAACCTCACGATCGTAAGCTCGACGCTCTAACCACTGAGCCATATATTATATATATATATATATATATATATATATATATATATATATATATATATATATATATATATATATATATATATATATATATATATATATTATATATATATATATATATATATATAATATATATTAATATATATATATGTATGTATATATATATGTGTATGTATGTAGTATGTATGTATGTATGTATGTATGTATGTATATATATATATATATATATATATATATATATATATATATATATATATATACGAGGGACGTTCAATAAGTAATGCCTCTGAAATTTTGCATGTGCAATCATTTATATCTCTATAGAGTAAGTGGCAAATTACAGCTCTGAATTAATTGTGGTTTCTGATTTACAGGTGTTTGAACCAAGTCAAGTGTGAAATGGAGCCTGTTGAGTGTCGAGCAGTGATCCGGTTTTTGTATGTGAAAGGACGCACACCACGGGAGACTTTTGATGAAATGAAATTAACTTATGGTGATGATGCCCCATCATATGACCTTGTAAATCGCTGGCATCGTGAATTCAAACATGGTCGGAACTCTGTGGAAACAGCTCCCAGATCTGGTCGCCCCTTCTGCCATTGATGAGGCATCTGTCCGTCAAGTTGAGGCTGCCATTTTGGAAGATCGACGCAGGACAACGCTCCGGTCCACATCTCGCTTGTCGCCAGATCAGAAGCACAGGCGTATGGCTATGAACTCCTCCCCCATCCCCCTACTTTCCTGACCTTGCACCCTCTGATTTTCACCTCTTCCCAGTCATGAAGTTGTTTTTGAAAGGAAAGCGTTCCCCAGATGATGCAGCCTTCATTTCTGAAGTCACGTTCAGGTTGGAGGACCAAGCTGGGGTCTTCTACAAAAACGGTCTCCAGAGCTGCATCAAACAATGGGAGAAATGCGTAACTCTGGGTGGTTCCTATGTAGAAAAAGACTAATAACTGTGCCAAGTTTCGTTGCTCTACTGCTATGGGAAGTGGGTCAGGGGCATTACTTATTGAACGCCCCTCGTATATATATGTATGTATGTATATGTATGTATGTATATATAATATATATATATATATATGTATGTATGTATATATATATATATGTATGTATATATGTATGTATGTGTGTATATATATATATGTATGTGTATACATATATATGTATGTATGTATGTATATATATATATATATATATGTATGTAAGTATATACACAAGCACTTCTTTCTTTCCTGGAACTCCCGAGAAAGTAAATAGAATTTACATTGGGAAAAACAATCAAGTCGAAACACAAGTCTTGTCCCTTGCGGGAAATAGGTTATCGAGGGGGAAAGAATCTCTTTTCAGAGAAAGTTGAAGCGTTTTCCTAAAAAAAAACAACAAAAAAAATGTGTGTGAACGCGTTTCTTTAGAAAACGAAGCTATAAAAGACTGAAACTAAAGCAGGGCAGAGTTTCACAGGTGGTGGTGGTGCTGGAGGAGGTGGTTCCCAAACTTCTTCAAGTTGTCGATCCCTTGGTTCTAAGGTCACGTTCCTAGTGCCCCTCTCCCCACCACTTACCATCACAGACATAAACCATTTTCTGCAACGGATTCAAAACAAAAGTATTTCACAAATAAAACTTAAACCTAAATAATCCTTAATTTACATTCATTGCCCCGTTTTGGTCTCCTCATTATCGCTCCATTTTTCTTCAACGCCCCTCGGCCCTCCTACTGGATCTTTGCACCGCCCCCAGTGGTATCACCCACTTTGGGAACCACTACTCTTGTCTAAACCCTTCAAATGCAGTGCTCCAACTTGGCCGCAGTCCAATGACTGAAAACAGTAAAGAACAAAAGATAACTGTGCAACTTTGCATTGGTAGCAACCTTAAAGATCACTTGTGTTATTTGTTTAGGAACGGAGTGACATGAAAAGAAAAGACATATAGAAACAAAGTGTTCGTGGAATTGAAGTAGTCTCGGTTGTCAAGGTCTTATTGTATGAAGTCACCTTTTTTGAGGACTTTGCACACAAAACCGCTTATCTAAACATGGCTATGAATGCGCACACAAAAACACACACACTCACAGGGCAAACACGTAATCAAACACGTTTGGGTGAAATACTAACCGTATGATTATCAATTCTAGGAACACCACTCCATTATGCACTTGGGGTAAGAAACGGAAACTTTTTTTATACTTTGCATGACACGCCTAAAATAGATTCCACTCCCTGCTGCACACACACACACACACACACACCACACACACACACACACACACACACACACGCACACACAATATTTACACACACATACATACAAGTATAAATATAAATATATGTATGTGCGTCTGTATATATATATATACACACATACACATATAAATACACACACACACACACACACACATATATATATACATACACACACACATATACACATATATTTACAGACGTAGACATGTTATGAATTCTAGTTACTTGTTTGTATCACCAAAACTATATGTATGCATGTGTATGTATGTAAGTATATATGTATGAAGGTATGTCCACACACACACGTAATCACACACACACACAGATATAATCACACACACAGACACACACACACACACACACAGAGTTATATATTCGATTACAAATGATCCATAGAGAATCAAAGCAAAACAAAGTGGACCCAGCCACTAATGGCTGGACAGAATCACGCAGAGCAGAGCAATGAAGCAATCCATTATTCCGAGCATAGAAGCTATCTTTGAAATAAAGATACTGTTGTTGGATAATCCGCAACTCCTGTACCATTCAAAGTAGCTGACAAAGAATGGAAGTTTGAGTGTGGCGTATAATAATAATAATAATAATAATAATAATAATAATAATAATAATAATAATAATAATAATAATAATAATAAATGCCCTGATGCAGTACCAGGCAGTGGCTCTCATGGCTTCTGATCTTAACTGATTGGAAGTGTTATCATGTACATTGTTTTGTCTTGGTATAAAAGATGGGCTACAGCAAATATTCTGCTCAATACCACAGATTTGCTTTCAGTTGTTTGACCTTAACCAGTTGAGCATGTCCCTTAGTGGCTGACGATATGTGCATCTCTGATCACGAGCAGAAGTAGTGGGGGAGCCATCATAGCCATGTGTTGAGAGGGATTCTTTGGGGTTTGAATAATTCACCTCTGGAAACATGGGTGGTTCTTTCAACATCCTTAAACAACCCTTATTCAGGGACCTTTTGAGCGGGATGGGCTACTCAACCTGAAGAAAATTCTAACTGGGCCCCACCTGCAAGGTCATGTGCTGTTTATCTTGATATGAGATCACCATGTCGCGCACATATGGTTGTGATGCATGTGCCTGGTGTACCTTTATCAGACGGGTAGTCATGATGGGTATATTGGGCTTCGTATATTTTACCTCAGTGTCACTTTGATGGCATGCACTGGTCTCTCACTCAATAATAATAATAATAATAATAATAATAATAATAATAATAATAATAATAATAATAATAATAATAATGATAATGACGACGACGACAACAACAACAATGTCCTCATGCAGTACCAGACAGTGGCCATCATGGCTTCTGACCTTAACTGATTGGAAGTGTTATCATGTACATTGTTTTGTCTTGGTATAAAAGATGGGATACAGCAAACATTTTGCTTAATACCACAGATTTGCCTGTCAGTTGTTTGACCTTAACCAGTTCAACATGTCCCAGGTGGCTGATGATATGTGCATCTCTGATCATGAGCAGAAGTAGTGGGGGAGCCGTGTGTTGAAAGGAATTCTTGGAGGTTTGGATATTTCACCTTTGCAAACATGGGTGGTTCGTTCAACATCCTTAAACAACTCTTATTCAGGGACATTTTGAGCGGGATGGGCTACTCGACCTGAAGAAAATTCTAACTGGGCCCCACCTTCAAGGTCATGCGCTGTTTATCTTGATATGAGATCACCCTGTCGCGCGCATATGGTTGTGATGCACGTGCTTGGTGTACCCTCATCAGACAGGTAGTCATGACGGATATATTGGGCTTCGTATATTTTACCCCAGTGTCACATTGATGGCATGCACTGTTCTCTCACTCAATAATAATAATAAAAACAGACGAATTGTATTCATGTGTTGCCACATTTGGTTGATTATCAGCATTTATCTTGTAAACACAATGCAGTTATTTAGATTACGCCATACACTGTTCAACTCGCGAGCTCATCAGGAAACATCTTAGATCGAGGGAACAGTGATATGTTGAATGACCCATTGGTTTTCAATAAATAAAACTGCACTTGTCTATAACAGTCATTATACTCTTGACCCCTTTTACTGTTATTGATTAACAGCTTCGGAAAATACATATTTTCAACATCTTGTATATCGGCATACCTATTTGTAATTGTATTCTGATATGTAAATGTTTACATATGCGCGTCTTCGTGTTTGTGTCTACCCCACCACCGCTTCACAACTAGTGCTGTTTTGTTTATCCCTGCATAACTGAGCGGTCTTGCCAGGATGAAGAAAGCAAAACAAACTAAGTACTGGGGGTCATTTGTTCGACTAAGACCCTTCAAGGAGATGCACCCGACGTCCATTGACTGAAAATGGCAAAAAAAAAACCCAGAAAATTTTTAAGATATACGCACATACACAGTGTCAACGGTAGTTCCAGAGATTCCGAGCCGGAAACTACAGCCTAGAAGACAAGCCTCGTTCTGGAAGATCTGTAGAGCTCGACGAGGACGTCCTTCAAACCCTAGTGGAACAAAATCCCATCGTAACTGTTGAGGAACTAGTAGAGAAGCTTGGATTTGGTCATTCAACCATTCATTAACACCTGTGTACCATCGGAAAAGTCAGCAAATTGGGTCAAACTTTCTGAGTTTAATCGCATGCAAAGGGTGAATGTGTGCTCTTCTTTGCTGTCAAGTCTCACGAATGAACCTTTTTTGGACCAAATAGTGACTGGCGACGAGAAATGGGTTCTCTATAAAAATGTCAAGCGCAGAAGACAGTGAGTAGAGAAAGGGGAAACGCCGGCACACCAGGCTAAAGGTCTTCATCCACGCAAGGTGTTGTTATGTTTGGTGGGATATGAAAGGTATAGTCCACCTTGAACTTTTAAACCCAAACCAAACGATAACAAAAGAGATCTACTGCGAGCAGCTTGAGCAGCTTAAGTCAGCGCTAGAAGAAAAACGATCATCCTTGTTTTCAAGGTGTTCTTCCATCAGGATAATGCTCAGCCACATACAGCGAGGATGACACTCCAAATGCCGGAATAGTTTGAATGGGAAACGATGCCCAACCCACCATATTCGCTGGACATTGCCCCATCTGATTATCATTTATTCCGCAATCTTCAAAATCATTTGGACGGAAAAAATATGAATTCTGTAGACGAGGTCAGAACAGTATGGTAGAATATTTTTCGTCACGCACAAATGAATTTTGGAAGAGGGGCTTTGCAAGTTTACCTGATAGATGGAAGAGCATTGTAAAATATGAAGGTGAGTATATTTTAGATTAAAAAAGAATTTTGTTTATCTTAATTTTGAAAAATAAGAGGTATCAAAAAAACCGCATTATTTATGGGATGACCCAATACAACTGGTGTTCCTGACTAAAAATAGATTTATTTTTCATTCCGGTTACCCTTTATTAATATTTGGCTGGGATCTCTTACCCCATCTACCATATTCTCCTGGTATTGCACCATCCAACTGCCACAAAACCCATTTCAAGGAAAAACATGTAACGTTTATATGGGGTCAAATCATTTTTCTTCAAAAACAACCAAATTTTATGCTGATGGAATATTTAAATTGCCTGATAGATGGGCAAAAGTCATTCACAATAATGGAAATTATTTCATTGAAAAAAATTTATATCCCTTTTTGCATATTAGAAAACGCCCAGAACTTTTTAGACAACCTAATCTATCTATCTATCTATCTATCTATCTATCTATCTATCTATCTATCTATCTATCTATCTATCTATCTATCTATCTATCTATCTATCTATCTATCTATCTATCTATCTATATTCATATTCATTTATTATATATATTCATTTATTCTTTTATTTGTTTCAGTCATTTGACTGCAGCCATGCTAGAGCACCGACTTGAAAGATTTAAGTCGAACAAATCGACCCCAGGACTTATTCTTTGTAAGTCTAGCACTTATTCTATCGGTCTCTTTTGCCGAACCGCGAAGTTACGGATTGTCAAGCGGTGATGGGGAGACAAACACAGACACACAGATGCACACACGCACACACATAGATATATACATATATATACACCCTCACATATATATATATATATACACGACGGGCTTCTTTCAGTTTCCAATCACCAAATCCACTCACAAGGGTTTGATCAGTACGCGGTTATAGTAGAAGATACTTGCCCAAAATGTTACGTAATGGGACTGAACCTGGAACAATGTGGTTTGGAAGCAAGCTTCTTACCACACATCTACGACACATTGATTCAGTGTAAATTGCGACTGAATTAACACACGCATTACGCATCTATATGCCAATACAAGTATACGTGCTAATACACACATAGCAAGAGTCAGAAATGCTACGACTTAATATCTATCAAATATAAATGTTATCAGTCTTTCTTTATCTCAGCCCCTACCAACACATAAATGCACGCAGGCACACGCACGCGCGCATGTACACATGCTGATATATGTAAAATAGACGCATGTGTGTGTGTGTGTGTGCCGCTGGCGATTTCTTCTTTTCCTACTTTTTCATATTGCAATTTCGAAGAACATTGGAGGTCTACTGGTCCAGGAACTCTAGGTCCATCATTGGTAAAAGCTGTGTGGAAACGTCACGAAGGGTAGTAACATATAAAACAAGAAGATGAGGAATGAATATTGGTCATCTTTATTACTTGTTACAATTGTTTCCTCCCTCGAATGGTACAGAAACCAGTGGTTATAGAAGAAAAAACATTTGTCCAAGGTGGTCGAACGGCGGGAACGAACCCGAAACATAGTGGTTGATAAAGCGAACGTCTTATCACAGAGCCACATCATCAACAATATTAAATTTATCCATGCAGAGTTGCGTGATTCTTTTAATTGGTTTCGAGTGTTGGATATAATTTCATTAACGTTTCTTCGATGTTTATAAGAAAAGAAAATATACAATAAAACTGATAACCATTATATTCAACCTACTGGACGGCGGATAAAGCGTTTTAAAGTATTCGTGACATATTTCATTATTGCTTGTTCAAGATATGAATCTTTGTGTGTGTGTGTGACTGTGTGTGTATGTGTGTGTGTGCATGCATACACTCACACGCACATCGATCTACACGCATGTTTATACGTCCACAGACGCATTCTCCCGTTTTCCGTCACATACACAAACAAACACACACATAGACACAAACATACACACACACACACACACACACGCGCGCGCGCGCGCGCGCACACGCCCGCCTGCATATTTATTCATAACACATCGAAGTAGTTACGTTTATATATATATATATTGTTTGTAGAAATACATAAATCAGGTATAGAAGCACATTCTAAGATGTAGAGCAGCCAATAGTATAATGGGGGTCGGTTTATGGGGTTACACTGGGTTTCTGGCTCATAATGGGTTAAGCCTTACGGTGTATCTTGAGTCCTCAAATACTGCTGGCCTAAGACCTCTTTGATAGTTTGAAGAGGTCTTAAGCCAGCAGTGTTTGCGGTCTGAAGATACGCCGTAAGGCTAAACCCGTTCTGAGAGAGAAACCCAGGGTAACCCCATAAACCGGCCCCCATTATAATATATACATATACATACACACACGCGCGCGCGCGGACACACACACACACACACACACATATGTACAAATTCAATTGAAGGTTAAATTAACCTCATTAAGGGATGGTATCATCCAATGAATTACTGGTTCAATACCTAATATTTGTTGTGAATAATAATAATATTCATAAATCAATAGGTTAAAACGGGAGAATGCGTCTGTGGACATATAAACATGCGTGTAGATCGATGTGCGTGTGAGTGTATGCACACACACACACACACACACACACACACACACTCACACACACACACACACACACACACACACACACACACACACACACACACACACACACACACACAAAGATTCATATCTTGAACAAGCAATAATGAAATATGTCACGAATACTTTAAAACGCTTTATCCGCCGTCCAGTAGGTTGAATATGATGGTTATCAGATTTATTGTATATTTTCTTTTCTTATAAACACCGAAGAAACGTTAATGAAATTATATCCAACACTCGAAACCAATGGTTTATAATCATAAAGAAAGTGAGAAAATGGAGATATAGCATTTAATAAAATATTTATTATCTGCAAACATCATACATAGTCCCTTACAGCTGTTTCAATTAAGCCTAAAAGAGTAAACAGCAATTAGTAAAATCATTATATTAGGCAATATCTCCTCAGAGGGGTAGAAAAAAGATATACCGTAAGTTTTTTTATGTATTGTATTTCAGAATCATCACAGCAGACTGAGTATTATTTTATGGCTAATACTGGTATGCGCCAGAGTTAGAGAGTTATAGGTTGTTTTAGTGGATAATGGATAATACGTGAATAACACAAAAACCTAACGGTATATCTTTTTTTCTACCTCTTAAAAAAAATTTTGCTTAATATAATGGTTTTAATAATTGCTATTTAATCTTTTAGGCTTACTTCAAACAGATAATAAATTTTTTATTAAATGCTATATCTCCATTTTCTTTCTTTTATATGTATGTATGTATGTATGTATGTATGTATGTATGTATGTATGTATGTATGTATGTATGTATGTATGTAGGTAGGTATGTATGTACGTATGTATGTATGTATGTATGTATGTATGTATGTATGTATGTATTTATGTATGTATGTATGTATGTATGTATGTATTAATGTATGTATGCATGTATGTATGTATGTATGTATGATGCAATGTAAATGTATGTGATGTATTTATGTATGTAAAATTATGTATGTATGTATGTATGTAGTTGTAATTATGAGTATGTATGTATGTATACTGTTGTATGTATGTATTATTTTGTATGTAGTATTTATGTATGTATTATGTTATGTATGTATGTATGTATGTATATATATATATATATATAGTACATATATATATGTATATGTATATATATATATATATATATATATATATATATATATATCCGTACAGGAAGTCACCAACGGCAAATAACATGAAATACTTAAACAAACGAGTTAAATAAGTAACACAGAGAAAAAGACCCTCTCAGTTGTCGGCTGTCTATACACACATACACCACATACACATGCACACATACATACATACATACATACATACATACATACATACTACACACTAACCCAAGGCACACAGAGCTGCGCTCGGTAGTGCAGTGAAAGCACGTGATAAAAATAAGACTACTGAATAATATAATAATAATAATAATAATAATAATAATAATAATAATAATAATAATAATAATAATAATAATAGTCGAGAAATATGACAGGTTAGCTTGGGAGGTTAAGCAGTTGTGGACGATGAAAAAGGTGGTAGTAGTACCAATAATTGTCGGAGCCCTGGGAACAGTGAGTAAAAATCTTGAGAAATACATGGAACAAATAGGGGCTGCAATAAGGGTGGAGCACTTGCAGAAAACAGCATTGCTTGGAACCGCTCGAATACTGCGGATGGTGCTCGAAAATAAGGGGTGTTATCTTAGTTCACTAGCAGTGAACAGTTGGCACCGTAGTACATCTCCAGCGTTAGAAGCTGTGCAAAGACAATAAATAATAATAATGCGATTCAGTGATTGATGCTCGGGGAAAAGGCATTGTTGTAGTTGACAAAATGATGAAGGAAACTAAATTCATAGATATTGCCAGATCTGGGGGTGTCAGAATGAATAACAAAGAACTGGAAAAGATTGAAAAGTACAAACCACTAAAAGATGAGACTATACGAATGAGGACAACGAAGAGAGTAACTGTCATTCCTAGCAGCTGAGGGGTAATCAGGAGCATTAACAAGGACCAGGTTTGAGAAATTTGTTGGAGAAACTGGGATTGGCATGAGGATAGAATATGCTCAGAAAACTGCTTTAATGGGGACAACAAGGATTTTGAGATTGGTACTTGGCTGTTAAGTATCGTGGAAAGAGGCCCTGGGAGATCATTGACAACTGGTTGTTGTCCACACCTACAGAAATAACCGCAGCAAGCGAAATCGAGAGCTCTGAGAAATGAAATGACATAATAATAATAAAGAAAAGAAGAATAAAAGGTAGATAATAAGGCGTGAAATTTGGGGGAGGGAGATAGTCGATTACATCGACCCCAGTACTCAACTGGTACTTAATTTATCGACCTCGAAAGGATGAAAGGTAAAATCGATCTCGGCAGAATTTGAACTCAGAACGTAGCGACGGGCGAAATACCGCTAAGCATTGCGTCGGGCGTGCAAACGATTCTGCCTGCTCGCCGCCTTAAAGGCAGTTAATAACATTCCTTTCTACTCTGAAAGGATGAAAAGCAAAGTCTATCCCGGCGGTATTTGAAGTCAGAACTTAAAGACAAACGAAATACCGCAAAGCATTTCGCCCGGCATGTTAAAGTTTCTTACATCTTTACTGCCCTCAAAGGGCTACACACAGAGGGGACAAACAAGGACAGACAAACGGATTACGGCGATTATATCGATCCCAGTTCGTAACTGGTATTTATTTGATCGATCCTGAAAGGATGAAAGGCAAAGTCGACCTCGGCGGAATTTGAACTCAGAAAGACGAAATACCGCTAAGCGTTGCGTCCAGCGTTCTGAGGTTTCTGCCAGCTCGCCGCCTTGCAGTTAATAATATTCTTTTCTACTCTAGGAACAAGGCCCAACATTTTGGGGGAGGGGGCCAGTCGATTATATCGATCCCAGTACACAACTGGTACTTAATTTATCGATCCCGAAAGGATGAAAGGCAAAATCGACCTCGATGGCATTTGAACTCAGAACGTAAATACAGATGAAATACCTATTTCTTTACTACTCACAAGGGGCTAAACACAGAGAGGACAAACAAGGACAGACAAACGGAATAAGTCGATTATATCAACCCCAGTGCGTAACTGGCACTTAATTTATCGACCCCGAAAGGATGAAAGGCAAAGTCGATCCCAGTGGCATTTGAACTCAGAACGTAAAGACAGCCGACATACCTGTTTCTTTACTACCCACAAGGGGCTAAACACAGAGAGGACAAACAAGGACAGACAAACGGATTAAGTCGATTACATCGACCCCAGTGCGTAACTGGTACTGAATTTATCGACCCCGAAAGGATGAAAGGCAAAGTCGACCTCGGCGGAATTTGAACTTAGAACATACCGGCAGACGAAATACGGCTACGCATTTCGCCCGGCGTGCTAACGTTTCTACCAGCTCGCCGCCTTCCTTGCCGTTAATATTTGCAAAACAAAATACTTTCATGAGCTTCATGGAATGGTGGTAAGTTCACACCTTTTCTAGATTAAATGGTAGCTGTGTCAGATAGGTTAAGAATATCAGAAAGAAATGTTAAACTGAAGTCGAAGGTTAATTATGCATTGCCTAATGTTTTACTGTTGAACATGATTTCAATAGCATTCTTTGATCATTATCTTGTGTTTCAAAAACATTATAATAATGATAAACATTATTTCAATTTGTTGTTTGATCAATATAGAATCGTAGATTCTCATTATTGTTTTCAAATAACATGTTGATAGTTAGTAGTTTGTATGGTGTGTGTGTGTGTGTGTGTTTGTGTGTGTGTGTTTGTGTGTGTGTGTGTGTGTGTGTTGTGTTTGTTGTGGTGTGTGGTGTGTTTGTGTGTGTGTGTGTGTGTGTGTGTGGTGTGTGTGTGTGTGTGTGTGTGTGTGGGTGTGGTGTGTGTTCAGCTTCGGGACTAAATATTTCTATCTCTTTTAATATATCTCAGACGAAAGCCTATTGAAAATTCTTTTATTGTATAATCGCCATGATGGGTTTTCCTGAACATTTTATAAACTTACAAAGAAAGAAAGAAAGAAAGGAAGAAAGAAAGAAAGACAGGAATAAAGAAAGGAAGAAAGGAAGAAAGGAAGAATGAAAGAAAGAATAAAAGAAAGAAAGAATATAAAATACGATATTTAATTATCTTAAAACAATATTGTATATCTGAAATCGAAGTTATGTATTTGAATATAAATTATAACAGATGTTAACTTTTATCTTTTACTTGTTTCAGTCATTAGAATGCGGCCATGCTGGGGCATCGCCAAGGAAAAGTTTTAGTTGAATGAAGTGACCACAGCACTCCTTTTACTTTTTCCTTTTCTGTTTTAATATTGGTACGTATTCTATCGGTCTTTTTCCCCTAACCACTGAGTTACGGGAACGTAAACACACCAACACCTGTTCTCATGTTGTCAAGCGGTAGTGGGGGACAAATACAGACACACACACGCACTCACACATACACACACACACACACACACACTACATATCTAATAATAATAATGATAGTAATAATAATAATAATAATAATAATATAATAATATAGTTATATATATATATATATATATATATATATATTATATATATATATATATATATATAGGTACAAGACGTCGCCAACGGTACAAATAACATGAAATACGTAAACAACGAGAAAAGGACCAGTAGACACAGAGAAAGAACCCTTCATCAGTTGTCGGCTGTCTAACTACTCCTTATTTCGATCATTCAGCAACAATATAAGTCTTCAAAGACAGTTGCTGCCATAAATTCTAACACACCCACACACACATATATATACATACGCGCACGCGCACACACACATATGCACACATATACATATATATATGAAGGGCTTCTTTCAGTTTCCGTCTACAAAATTCATTCACAAGGCTTTGGTCGGCCCGAGGCTATAGTAAAAGACACGTGCCCAAAGTGTCACGCAGTGGGGCTGAACCCAGAACCATGTGGTTGGGAAGGAAGCTCCTAACCACACAGCCATGCCTGCCCCTATATCTATCTATCTATCTATCTATCTATCTATCTATCTATCTATCTATCTATCTATCTATCTATCTATCTAGCTATCTAGCTATCTATCCATTTATCTATCTGTCTACCTATCTATCTACCTACCTACCTACCTACCTACCTACATACCTATCTATCTATCTATCTATCTATCTATCTATCTATCTATCTATCTATCTATCTATCTATCTATCTATCTATCTATCTATCTATCTAGCTATCTAGCTATCTATCCATTTATCTATCTGTCTACCTATCTATCTACCTACCTACCTACCTACCTACCTACATACCTATCTATCTATCTATCTATCTATCTATCTATCTATCTATCTATCTATCTATCTATCTATCTATCTATCTATCTAGGTACAGCAAAGCACTAGCCATAGATAGAAATAGAGTAGAGGGTGAGCTAGTTAAGAAGCTAGAAGAGGCAATTAGAAGCGGCATCGCATCCGACGTTTTGGCGGCGAGGTTGGCCCTCGACCAACACTTCAACGCCAAACACGAAGGATGTGCTGTCAGAGCTAGGATGCGTGCTCTAAGGAACGAAGGTGTTGGAGCCGCGAGAGAGGCCCGGGTGGCAGAGGCGCAACAGGGCAACAAAGCCACCATTCGGTCACTGGTAGATGAACAGGGCGCGAATTGCTCGAGCCAAGTAAAATGTGTGAGGCCTTTCAGCAGCATTTTGCCCGACTGTTCGGAACGAGTGGAGGGCAAGAACGTAGGTGGACTTCAGTGCCTACCTACATAGCCTACCACGACTCTCGACAAGAAAGGCAGGGTGCTGCGAAGGTGCCATCACGGCGGCGGAAGTGCGGGAAGCGATGGCAGAATGCTCGAGGACAAATCACCGGGTTTGGATGGTCTACCCTACGAGCTTTACAATTGTATGCCAGACTTGTTTGGAGATCTCTTGGCGGCGGTGTACTGCAACTGGCAGCAAAACGGGAGCATTCCTGTTTTGTGAGCCGAGGAGCCGTAACACTGCTGAAGAAAGATCTAAACAAGGGAAATGTAATAGATAACTTTAGCCCATCACTCTGCTTAATGCAGACTTGAAATTTTGGCCAAGGTGCTAGCCAAGAGGTTGGCGCTTGTCATCGAGAAACTGGTCGACAAGGCGCAAACATGCGCCGTGCCAGGCCGGACCATCCATGACAACCTCCATCTGATGCGCTACATCATAGACAGGGTAGTTAACGAACCTGGCATGGGTGGGGCCCTGATCAACTTGGATCAATCGAAAGCCTTTGATAGGGTAGACCATCGATACTTGGAGGCAGTCCTGAGAGCGGCTGGTTTCGGTCCCGTCTTCCGCGGCTGGATAGCTGCCTTGTACAGAGGCATCCGTTCGGTAATTCGCGTAAATGGACATCTATCGAGACCTTTCGACATTGCACGTTCGGTCCGTCAGGGATGCCCCCTCTCGGCGCTTCTATACGTATTGACTCTTGAGCCCTACTACTGCGGAAGCTGGCGACTCTAAGGGGCATCCCGCGAGAATTGGGATGCGGGACGAGCGTGTCTGCATACGCGGACGACGTCCACCGTCATAGTGTCTAGCCACGAGCACATCGAGCTGGTCGGCGAGACACTGAAAAACTACGAAGCGGTGACGGAGCGAAAATCAACCGGGAAAAGTCAGTGGGCTTGCGACTAGGCACCTGGAGAAGCAAGCCCATGCCGTCCACCAGCGCCTCCGTCGTGGGACGCTGGACCGACGGCCCGGTTGAGTTGCTCGGGGTCTGGTTCGGTCCGGACCTCCAGTGGAGAAGAACTGGAACGAGATAACGAGTAGGGTGGTCACTCTCGCCCGGCAATGGCCCGAGAGGAAACTGTCCCTAAAAGGTCGAGCGGGGTGCGAACACGTACATCGCGTCCGTCATCTACTACCGCCTGACCGTCGTACCCTGTCCCGACCACCCTACCATCACCAAACTACAACGCATCCTCTTTCGCTTCTTGTGGAAAGGATGCGTCCCGATGGTCAGGCGATCCATTTGCTGTCAACACCCGTTAAAAGGAGGGCTGGGCATGCCGTGGTTGATGATGCGCAGACACGCGCTGAGACTGCGACATCTCTGGCTATGTAGACGACGGTGAACAGGTGTGGTCGCCGTTTGTGAGGCACGCTTTCCCGCAGCTCGTCTCCATGACCGACTGCAGTCGTGATCAAAAAGAGGCCGAGGAAGGGCGAATGGCACCGCGAGTGTCGCGTTGCTCTCAAGCAACTCTGCCGTCCTGGGTCGACCTTAAGTGACTTCAACACAACCAAAGCATTCTATAGGGGTTTAGTGGAGGGGAGGTACGACGACGAGCTCGGGGCGAACCTGGACGTCGACGAGGAGTACCTGACCCGCCTGTTGGGACGACTTTCGGGCCAGGGCCATGGACAACTTCCAGAGATCCCTGGCCTGGCAGTGCTACCGAGAAGCGCTACCCGTTCGGGATAAGCTCTACAGACAACGGCTCGAGAACACGGGGCCGACCTGCCCGAGATGCGGTCAGAGCGACGAAACCGTTTGCACGCACTCGTTCAGTGTCCAACAATTTCCGACCTGTGGGCTTATGTCGAACAACTGCTGTCACGTGTGGGACGAGTCGGTTTATCAGCTGAGTCTATATCGTCAATATTGTCACGCCTCCTTCCTTCAAACGGAAGGAAGAGCTATTTTCATCATCCTTGTGGCTATGGCGAAAGAATGTATCTCTGGTGGACCGTCTGAAAGGATTGGAGACAAACACTTTCCTCTCTGGTCAATCTCTCATCAACTCTTCAAGTACCACTTGAAAGGAAAGTGAGAGTAGAGAGGCAAGTTTTGTCTAGCGAATGTTTTAAAAAAAGATGGGTGAATGTAGCAAGAATGGCACGTATGAATGACGAAGCCAACCTTGAGCATAGTCCTATGAACCCAGAAATCGAAAACAGAGAGTTGCTTATTTGCAAAAAAAAAAAAAAAAAAAAAAAAAGAAATATAAAATGTGACTTCATTGACCGAGGTTACCGTGGTCTTTTCCGTAGGCTTTCTTTCCACGGGTAAAACCTCACCTGTCTCCCCTTTACACTTCATATTGACATTTCTGTGATAACGATCCTATTGATCAATTTTTTTCCTCTCCCCCCCCTTTTTTTTACCCCCCCCCCCCCTTTTTTTTTTTTTGTCCTCTTTCTTTCTCTCTCTCCTTTTACGATCCCTTTTGATCGAAACTCCCCCTTCCCTTTTTTTTGTTTTTTTTTTTTTAAAAAACCTTCAAAAGAAAAGCTCTACCTTGTAATTTGTTCTATCTGTGTGCAGCCCTGTGTGGCTAATAAAGAAACATATCTATCTATCTAGCTATCTATCCATTTATCTATCTGTCTACCTATCTATCTACCTACCTACCTACCTACCTACCTACCTACCTACATACCTATCTATCTATCTATCTATCTATCTATCTATCTATCTATATAATAATAATAATAATAATAATAATAATAATAATAATAATAATAATAATAATAATAATAATAATAACAACTGCCCTGATGCTGTACCAGGCAGTGGCTCTCATGGCTGCTGATCTTAACTGATTGGAAGTGTAATCATGTATATTGTTTTGTCTTGGTATAAAAGATGGGCCACAGCAAATATTCTGCTCAATACCACAGATTTGCTTGTCAGTTGTTTCACCTTAACCAGTTGATTATGTCCCTTAGTGGCTGACGATATGTGCATCTCTGATCACGAGCAGAAGTAGTGGAGGAGCATCATAGCCATGTGTTGAGAGGGATTCTTTGGGGTTTGAATAATTCACTTCTAGAAACATGGGTGTTTCGTTCAACATCTTTAAACAATCCTTATTCAGGGACCTTTTGAGCGGGATGGGTTACTCGACCAGAAGAATATTCTAACTGGGCTCCACCTTCAAAGTCATGCGCTGTTTATCTTGATATGAGATCACCATGTCGCGCACATATAGTTGTGATGCATATGCCTGGTGTACTCTTATCAGACAGGTAACCATGATGGGTATACTGGGCTTCGTATATTTTTACCCCACTGTCACTTTGATGGCATGCACTGCTCTCTCACTCAATAATAATAATAAAGTAACACTAAAAGAATGAGACCTCCATATCAGATAAATAGAGGATTATTTATATATGTTATAATTTAGAACAAACAGTAAGATGTCATTATAGAACTCGGAGTTTCGAATGTCGGCTATTAATAGCAACAGACGCTTTGAAAAGCCGTTGAATGAAAGGGAAGTTACTCTAATAGGTAGAAAAAGGAAAATTGTCATTCGTTCCACCGAAAACCTATCTCTGCAAAATTTCATTAAAAAATGTGCAATTTTTAGAATGACATAAAATACACCTTTTATGTTAACTCTCTCTGTATCTCTCTTTTACTCTCTGTTTCCAATTCTCTATACATCGTAAAGCGAGATTGAAAAAATCAACCAACTAGTCAACCAACATTTATATCAGCTATTATGAAGTGTGTGCGTGCGTGCGTGCATGCATGTGTGTGTATGTGCGCGCGCGCGCGTGTGTGTGTGTGTGTGTGTGTGTGTGTGTGTGTGTGTGTGTGTAAATATTGCAAACGTACGTAAACAACTCGAAGAAGCCATTTTAATTCAAATCATAATTTTCCAACTTTTAACAGAGAGAATGGAGAATACTTAGAACCGCAGACCATTATAGACTGCAAAGTATTCTTCGTTTTGAAATATAAAAAAAAAAAGCAAGAAGCCAGCATAGTGCTATTTATATTTCCAAGTGTCTGTACATAATGTAGTGTGTTTTTAAAAGTGTCTATCTTTATATGTTTATACATGTGTCTAGAAGAATGTATGTATAAAGATGTCGCTATAAAATTATGTTCAATCATTATAAATAAACATGGCCGTGTGCTGGAGGAATTCGCTTCATAACCACGTCATTCCGTGATGGATCCGATGGCGCACCACTTTCCGTGGACCAGTGACTTCTAGCATAGTCACAAAGAAGAAAATGGAATGAACAGGTTTTGATCACAAACGACAGCAATTGTTTCTGTGCAATGATAACAGCTGTTAGTTGCTGAATATCCTACTATTACATAAAACATTATATGAATAACTAGCTGAAGGTGACCCGCTCTACGCGCGGGTAAGAGTGTGGTTGTTACTTTCTGTTGCTTCCTTTCAGCACGTAAAAAGCACCATCCGAACGTGGCCGATTGCAGCGCCGCCTTGACTGGCTTCTGTGCCGGTGGCACGTAAAAAGCACCAACCGATCATGGCCGCTGCCACCCCCACCCCCTGGCACCTGTGCCGGCGGCACGAAAAAGCACCCACTACGCTCACAAAGTGGTTGGCGTTAGGAAGGGCATCCAGCTGTAGAAACACTGCCAGATCAGACTGGAGCCTGGTGCAGCCTCCTGGCTTCCCAGACCCCAGTCAATCTGTCCAACACGTGCTAGCACGGAAAACGGACGTTAAACGACATAGGTCTGCATATTTTCAGCTCAAGCGACCTCTTTGTTTCTCTCTCCTTTCTCTCTCACTTTCCCCACTCTCTTACTCTTCCTTTCTCTCGGACTCTCCCTCGTTTTCTCTTACTCTATCTTTATCTATCTCTCTACCATTTATAAACAACAAAAGATCTTGAGTATTTGAGAATAAATATTTAGAAAGATCAATCATAAATATCAGGCAGTAACAATGGAAAGGTCTGCTTCAAGGCAGACAGCAAAACACTAACATTTAAAAGGACAGACGAACTTGCGAGCTGAATAAAAATAATAAATATTGGAAACCAAAGTTTGAGGGATAGAATCTGAGGATAGTAGAGTCACCATGGCTGGCATTTTTTCTTAACGACGGACAGCAACGTTTTGACAGTTTAACGCCTGGCGTAAAATTTTGAACTTGATGTAAAAGAAAATTCGTAAACACCAAGTTTTGAAGTGATTCTTTCTCACGACAGTAACTCACCATGGCAAGCATTCAAAACTTCTTCATCATGGACGGCAACACATTGACGATTAAAAGGCTGGCGCAAATTTTTTAGCTTGATGTAACAGAGAATTCCTAAACACCCGCTCCTTTAAATTTTAATCCCCTTCCAGCCCCATTTAGACCCCTTTTCACATTTTGGTTAATATAACCGATTCATTCGGGTCTACTGGAGCCACATTTTATAAGATGAGGAATTTGTCCTAGAGTCACGTGTTTCATTTGAGGAAAAAAATAGTTGTCATGCAAACTTGCCAGCACTTTTAACATAGGTCTGCATATTTTCAGCTCAAGCGACCACATAATGCAAAAATTAATATATATATATATATATATATATATATATATATATATATATATATATATATATATGTCTGTGTGTGTTGTGTGTGTGTTGTGTGTGGTGTGTGTGTGTTGGAGTCTCTCTCATACGTGAGCGTTGACGCTGAATTCGACTGGTAAGCAGGTAACGTTGTCTTTTGTTGAATAGTTGTGAGGTGCTGGAGTTATTTGTCTGACGGGTAATAGGAATTTCCATATCCTCCAAGGAAACGAACTGTTGACCCAGACAATTAGAATTAATTTTAATAAAAGCATCAATTTAACAAAAAATAATAAAGTAGTAAACAATGAAAATTTAGCACGAAAAATTTGCAGGGTTCTAAATAAATGTTAAAATGTAATAGATACGAAAAACCTACGTTATATTTGTTGTTATGATTGTGTGTTGGTGGTGGCGATGGTAATTCTCTCTATGAATGCAGACAGATACATAAAAGAACGCCGAAGTGATGGGAAGGTAGGAAATAGAGTGAGTGAAAAAGTACTGGGAAGAGAGGAAATAGCGAGAGTGAGTTGAGGAAAACAGATACATTAAAGAACGTGAGTGGACTTGTCAAAGTGGGATTTTGGCCCTAGCTACGACACCTTTTAAAATAGGGATTTCTAAGGTAGCCCACGGGCATCGTCACCTCCTTTTACATGTCCCTGTAAATTTTGGAGTGAATCCGACGGGATGTAGTGGCCTTGAAAGCGATCCAAGCGGTAAAAACGCATTTCAGTTTTATATATAGAGATTAAATATAATCCGGCAGTAGCAGCAGTGTTGAGGCACAACCATATAGGAGCTTTGAAATGCACTTTATAAGGTTATTACCCAGATGATATATACACGTATATGTATGTATGTATGTGTATGTGTGTATGTGTATGTGTGTGTGTGTGTGTGTGTTATTGTACATTGGGTAAATGTGTTTGAAAGTTCTGGTTTCTTTGGTTTGTTTGTTCTCAAACAACACTTATTTCAGTGCTGTTGACACCGCCGGATTGTATGGTACTGCCCAGGTGTCGAAACCATAATGATATCCGTGGGGCAGCTGATGGACTGGATTGTTGGTATGGATGTGGAATAGTATTGTAACACATCCTTTCGATATATATATATATATTATATATATATATATTATATATAGTCGACTTGATGGACAGAATGAGCTAATGTGCAGCACGAACGTTTGATCACTATAAACCAATCATTTGGGCAGGTCGTTCGGCAAAATCAAAACGGTCATACGTCGTCTCCGATCTTCTGACAAAAGTAAATGGAATGATATAATGGTTTTAAACAAAACAGTGAGAATCTGTTGACAAATAAGCATTTAAAGTGGACTGGACAGGAGGTAGTCGTGTTTTTGTGTCCGGGTTTGTTCCCCCACACCGATTGGCAACCGGAACTGGTCTGTCTACGTCCTCGTCTTCTAGCAGTTTGGCAAAAAGAGACCGATAGAATAAGTAACAGACTTTCAAAAAAAAAAAAAACAAACAAAAAGAAGTACTGGGGTAGGTTTGTTAGACTAAAACCTCTTCAGGGTAGTAAAATAAAATTAACATATAAGTAAAATAAAATTAACATATAATAAAAAGTAAATAAAAAGTTCATCAGCGGCACACACACACAGATGCACACACACACATATGCACACAGACACACACGCACACACAGATGCACATACACACATGACATGCACACACACACAGATGCACACACAAAAATGCACACGTATACACACACACACACACACACACACATACACAGATGTACACACACATACACACATACATAGATGTACACACACACACATACACAGGCACACACACACACATACACCAAATGAAGACAAATTGATTTTGGTCTGACTTTACTCCACAATTCCAAAATGGAATTGGTAAAGGATTGCAGTTGAAATTTGTCATATTCTTACCATTCCGAAGGGAAATCAGCGCTGTAACTGAAGCAAAATTGCTGTAACAGAGATTCAAAACCAATTCTGGGAATTATATCATTGCGAACTTAAATTTACACCAGTATGGCGTCTATTTTGCTCGAACAAGGAACTATAACAAGGAGGAAATGGAACATGAGAAATGTCATATCATTAAAGATTGCTTAATTGAGGTTAAAGAGTTGAAAGGCATCAAACACAAGTTCTCATAATCATTTTACTGTATTTCTGGGTGTGAGGAGGCAGGATTATTTACTCCATATTTTCTCTTTAAAAGTCTATCTATCTATCTATCTATCTATCTATCTATCTATCTATCTATCTATCTATCTATCTATCTATCTATCTATCTATCTATCTATCTATCTATCTATCTACCTACCTACCTACCTACCTACCTACTTACCTACCAATCCGACTCTTTTTCACTCTCTTTCTCTCTGTCTTATATATATATATATATATATTATATCTATTATATATATATATATATATATTAAATATATACAGTGTTTCAAAAAAGTTGATATTTCGCAATCTAATAACTTTACCAGTTCTTGTTCAAATGATTCAAATTTTAA
>NC_043002.1:58599028-58607944 GCF_006345805.1 Octopus sinensis | reverse complement strand
TATTAATTTTTACGGTTCATAGAATCATAGTCAAGGTGGCTTCGTCATTCATACGTGCCATCCTTGCAACATTCACCCATCTTTTTTTAAAACATTCACTAGAGAAAACTTGCGTCTCTACTCTCACTTTCCTCTTCAAGTGATACTTGAAGAAGTTGATGAGAGATTGACCAGAGAGGAAAGTGTTTGTCTCTAATCCTTTCAGGCGCGTCCACCAGATACATTCTTTCGCCATAGCCCCTAGTATGATAAAAATAGCTCTTCCTTCCCGTTTGAAGGAAGGAGGCGTGACGATATTAACGATAGACTCGGCTGATAAACCGACACGTCCCACACGTGACAGCAGTTGTTCGACATAAGCCCACAGGTCGGAAATTGCTGGACACTGCACAATTGCGTGCAGAGCGGTTTCGTCGCTCTGCCCGCATCTCGGGCAGGTCAGCCCAGATAGATAGATAGATAGATGGATAGATAGATAGATAGATAGATAGATAGATAGATAGATAGATAGATAGATAGATAGATAGATAGATAGATAGATAGATAGATAGATAGATAGATAGACAGATAGATAGATAAATAGATAGATAGAGAGATAGAGAGATAGGTAGACATAACAAACAGCAAACTGTATTCAGTTCACTTCGAGCCTAGCTGGTTGAAAGTCCCTGAACGAAGCTGCACAGAAAATTATGCTCGGTTGCATAATGAATTGCATATACTCTGTGCAGTGGAAACACGTTCATCATGACCATAAAAATATGGTATGTGCAATTGTAAAATATAAGGAAATAAATTTTGAGGATGTACCAGTCTCCATATTCTCTATCGTTATAATTATTGCTAATATACACTCCAAATATAATTACCCACCAGTGAAGCGAATACTGAATTCCCCATCGGAGTAATTTACGGCGTGAGTGACAACCCCAAGTAGGCATAGAAGTTAAATATTAAATGATACAGTCAGCTGTTACGTGGAACATGATTGAGAGCTACCACAGTATCCGCCCGGATCATATATCTCCTTAAACACACCACCCACACACACACAATCACATACATACGTATATATATATATATAATATATATATATATATTATAATTTTAATTTAGGGTATCTAAGAGATACCCCCACGCTGGAAATAGCAGCCAAAACTTGACTCTAAAACCACATTAAATGTTCATACAGCACCAGGAGAGAAGACAAGAGACAAAATAAACTAGCAAAACGAAAAAAATTACTGGGTAATTCCAGATCCCGGATTTCTGGCTCTGCGTAAGAAATGTTCTGCCTTCATCAGTGGAATATACTCAGATGGCACATAAATACAGATATATATATATATATACAAATACGAATACTTACATATACAAACGTATATGTAAGTACTCGTATGTCTTCTCTCCAGGTGCTGTATGAACATTTAATGTGGTTTTAGAGTTAAGTTTTGGTTGCTATTTCCAGCATGGTGGTATCTCTTAGATACCCTAAATTCTAATTTTAATAATAATTATTACCTTGAAGGTATTTATTCCCATGCTGGCCACCTGATAAGATCGGTATTTAAATAACGATCTATCCTTATTAATATAAATTCATATATATATATATATATACTATATATATATATATATATATATATATATATATATATATAAGCAATTATGGAGATAAACAAAATTAGACACATCAAATATATTACGTATATTAGATAAATCAAATACAAAATATGTTTATACTAGTAGAAAGACCGCCCTCCGGGCAGCTTTCTGCTAGCCACTCGAATATATTTCTATATTTGATTCCCAATTCTAATAATTTTAATGATATTTTGCGTCTAATTATTTCTTTGTATAGTAGTGCTCACTTGCTTAGTAAATATTGCTTTCATTATTTTATCACAGTCATAATCTCTCTCTTTTTTAAAGAGTCAATCTGTTATATACATTTATCATTGATAATTGGTAGAAATTACATAGGTGTAGATAGATAGATAGATAGATAGATAGATAGATAGATAGATAGATAGATAGATAGATAGATAGATAGATAGATAGATAGATAGATAGATGGAGGGAGGGAGGGATACACACACATACACACACAAAAGTCTGGTGCTGTGAGAATACATGGGAATGACGTTTCCTGACTTTTTCAAATATACCCAAATTTAAAATGATCTAATATAACGATATTATTCATTCGGTATGTGTTGAAATATGCTAAAACAATTTAATTCCACACATATATTACTTTACATATAATTTATTTGTTAGTTCTATTTACTGAAACTTGCTAAAAGCATATTTTGCTTTAAAGTAGTATATCCTTGTAGACACATTTTTCAGTAATCATGCTGTTTCCATTTCTCTCAGCCAATATTTTTACATTAGCCTTCTTTCGAACTCTAGATAATGCAACATACAGCTGACCATGTAAGAAGAATTGTGTCGGAAGATATATTCCAATTTGTTCAAAAGTCTGTCTGTGTTCCTTGTTGCACGTCAAGGCAAAAGCTGGCTTGACAGGAAATTGTTTGTGTGTAAATGTGAATGGAAATTCCATTACCTGAGATACATATGTTGTTCTTAGGATTATCAGAGTTGATCCTGCATTAGGACCAGAAGCAACTTCAGCCTCAATAACATGATCATATAAACTGACATTGATGTAGTGTGTGCCATTGCAATGTCCATTAGTAGCATCTAAATTTCTCAGAAGCATTATGCATCATTTCTTCTTCAGTTTGAGAATATGTGGTGGGAACCCTGATGCTGTAAGTTTGTTGATAAACTCGATTGGGTACAGTTTCCTTATCAACTGTATCTGATCTTCTGTATATTTTTAACTCACCAAGGACCCTGTTCAACAGAAAATCCTTCACAAATTGTGCTGCTTCATTTGCTGGAGTAACAATGGTTCTATTTGCAAGCCACACAGGGTTTGTGAAGTTATTTTTGAGGTCAGCATATACAAAATCACATAGATCTGAAAGAGTACCATTTTCAAGGCAAAGTTCATTGGGTAGTTTGATTTTGAATTCACCTAGGCTTTTTTCAACAGAAATGTTACCATTTCCTACATCAAGAAGGTAATTAGCATACTCTCTTTCATCAAAATGACCGTCTGTAAGAAGTCTTAGATTGGTTGTCAACTCCACTACTTCCACATGATTGCAAAGAAAAGATCTCTTTAGTGTTGCATCAACTATTTGTATCTGACATCATTATTTTGAAGTAGAATATTCTCCTCTTACGATACCCTAACTAGTCGGTCATTGTAGCGGAAAAAAATCATGTTTACATCTCCGTGCATATTCAGGCATCTGTTTCAGTCGCTTTACCCTGGTTTCATCCGATTCAGTTGCCCATCTTTCTTTCTGCCGTTGTGCCTTTGCTGCTAAATTTTGTTTTTCTGTCGCATATTATATATAAATGAAAGCTCGTTAAAAACTATCTTGTTTAGCTTGCTAGAAATAGCAGCGATCACATAGTTATTAAAGGCGAATGGCACAGCCGATTATATCTGCAGTTACGTTCAAATATCCTCATTCTCGCGCGCTAAAACCAGATGTAAATACTACCCCAGTAATTTACTGCCAGTCTGAGAACATATTAATTTATAATTAAAATCACAATAAGGGTGAAAAAATTGAATATTAATTAATAACATCAATTTAAAACACTAAGTGGCCTAGCGTATAAAAACTGGGATATTAATAATTTTTACTGTATCCCTGTTTTTATACGCTAGGCCACTTGGTGTTTTAAATTGGTGTTATTAATTAATATTCAATTATAAATTAATATGTTCTCAGACCGGCAGCAAATTACTGGGGTAGTATTTACATCCGGGTTTAGCGCGCGAGAATGAGGATATTTGAACGTAACTGCAGACATAATCGGCTGTGCCATTCGCCTTTGTTCGGCTTCGTGTGAATGTTGGCGTTCGACTCAGCAAATTATATTTTTTTGATATACTCTACTGAAGATCCGAAAATGATTGTGTAAGTAAAATTACACAATCTATTAACGGTGAAACGATTGTATAGAGTTAATCTATTTTTTCGTTATTTTTCATTTGTCCTGCTCGCTTACATTCTTGGCGCGTTGAACTAATTCTTGATAACAATTCTTTAGTGGTGGATTCCCTTCGTGGATCTATATCTAGCGTTAGAGTGACCACATGTGGACTCTCTCTCATTACTTGTATTAATAATTTTTACTGTATCCCAGTTTTTATACACTAGGCCACTTGGTGTTTTAAATTGATGTTATTAATTAATATTCAATAATTTTTTTCACCCTTATTTTGATTTTAATTATATATATATATATATATATATATATATATATATATATATATATATATAGAGAGAGAGAGAGAGAGAGAGAGGAGAGAGAGAGAGAGATAGATAGATAGATAGATAGATAGATAGATAGATAGATAGATAGATAGATAGATAGATAGATAGATAGATATTTATATAGACACGCTTCCAAGTTTTGGTATTATGTACGGTTACAAATTACAATACCTGCTGTTCTCCAGGTAGACACTTCCTAACGAAATGACTTTGTCTTACTTCAAACAAAGAAACAGCCACACACAGCAGAGCCGTAACTGACCCTGATCTGAGTGTCATGTCTCTGACTTCATCATTTCTCAAACATATTCAAAGACAACCAAATGTAATAATGACTTTCAAGACAAGAAAATGAAGATTGATTTAAAACCCTATGGAAGTTGTTTATAGTCTCTAGGTTAGACTGCTGCTCGTGACTCTGCCAACGAGTAATCTAGTCTTTTAATAATGACTGGAGAAACCCAAAAAAGTTTCATAAAATAGATAAGCCGACCTATTAGAGAACTGATAATGCCACGCCATGTTACATATACTAGCAGAGATACCCGGCGTTACCCGGTTACATTAAATTGAAGAATTATACTTTTCTGTTATATTTTCTATAATGAACTGGAATATCTATGTTTCGGATTTCATCAAAATTGCAGATGAAGGTTATTTCCCTCTTTACACACCCTAAAAAAATTGTAATCGTGCCACATATATCGCATGCTACTGATTTTTATGCGCATATTCCAAAATTCCAGTGTTATTGAACCTGTTAAAAAGATTTTGCTCCTAAAAAATGAAAGTCATGGAGCTCTAAAATGTGAGAGTTAAGGCCCCTGTTGAGGTGGGCATCTTAATATCAACCAGAGAAGTTGAATTGTTGAAAATCTTTTTAACTTGGGTCTTATATCTATTGTTTGAATTTCTTTGAAATATGAAATATATGTTCACTGGGTTTGTAAAAGAGAACAAAACTACAGGAAACCAAAAGACGGATGATTACAATAAGCTGTCAGTTACCCTACCCTAGTCGTTACTTGAAGTACCGGTTCAAGAACTATGTTATATATATATATATGCGGGTGTGTGTGTGTGTGTGTGTGTGTGTGTGTGTGTGTGTGTGTGGTGTGTGTGTATGTTTATATATATATGTATACACACACACAAAGATAAAATTATAGATACAACTGAGTGGGCAAACAAAAATATGAGACACTTCGTAGTGCTTTTTTAATATTTTGATAAGCCTGGTACTTATTCTATCAGTTTCTTCTTGTGAAACCAGTAAGTTAAGGGGATGTAAATAAACGAACACCAGTTGTGAAGCAGTGATGAGGGAGAAACACGAAGACACACACGTAGACTTACATATACACATACACATACATACAATTGATTTCTTTCAGTTTCTGTCTACAAAATCCACTGACAAGGCTTTGGTTGGTCTCAGGCTATAGCAGAAGACACATGCCAAGTTACCACACAGTGGGACTGAACTGAGGACCATGTGTTTTGGAACCAAGTTTGTTACCACACAGCTGCACCTGCACCTATGTATGCGTGTGTGTGTGTATGGGTGGGTGGATCGGTGTGTGTGTATGGGTGTATATATGTATGCATGTATATATATGTATATATATATGTGTACATATTACATGTACATCTATATATACATCAAGACATACATGTTTACATATACATGTATATCTATAGAAATACATCTATACATATACATGTATACATATACATCTATATATATACATGTATATATATATTATATATATATATATATATATAATATATATATATATATAATATATATATATAATATATATATATATATATATATATCCATATACATACAATAGAGAGATGCTTTTGTTTCACTTTTAACACGTAATACTGAAATAGTGGAGAAGATGTGATATTGCTGTGGGCTCGCCCTATGCAAGAAGTTAAACATGACACTACATGGACCCTAAGTAAGGCATGTGTAAAATTTGAATGAAATTGGTTCTGTATTCCGCAAGTTTTAGGGATTCATGGTGGAGAAGATATGATATTGGTATTGGCTCGCCCTAGGTAAGAAGTTAAAAACATTTTTTGCCTATGACACTCCTTGGACACTAAGTAAGGCATATGTAAAATTTGAATGAAATTGGTTGTGTAGTTCTCAAGTTTTAGGGATTCAGACAGACAGACACACATTCTCAGTTATATATATATATATATATATATATATATACTAGCAGTATTGCCCGGCTTTGCGAAATGGTCACATTTAATTCAAAGCGTTAAAAATGTTATGAAAACAATTGGTATGTGTTCACAAAGTCCAAACGATTAATACGAAAAAACCCTCCAGGCTACATCCCGAAAATTCATTTCTTTGCCGAATTTATACAATGTTTACGGCAATTCGTTTTTATATCTTGATTTTTTTTATTTTTCATGCAATTTACGCATCCTTGCACGCGTGGTGAACACAGTTCACGTCAAACAGCTGACTGAGTAAAGTTCACTATTCATTGCATGGGATAAGGCCTAAACAAACACATTATCGATTTTTGCACTTGCGAGATGAATTTCGGAACAGAAATAGCGTAGTTCAATTTTCATTCACCTAACCTTTAAGTGGCCCATTTTTGGTGGTTCTACGATTTGTTGGCTAGGAGGAGATGTGCCGGGAAGTTAAACACACAGACACACACACAGATACACACACAGACACACAAGTTGAGTTTTATATATATATATATATATATCTTATGATAAAAGGTAGATTTTCTCTGCCTGTTCCCATGTTTCTTTTTAATACAATTCTACAATATAGAATTTCTTCAATTGGAATTTACCTATGATTTTTCCAAGTAGATTCGATTGGGTCATGGCATGTAAAGTTTTTTCAATTTGACCCCCAATTAAGCAAAGATTCGAGAAAACTTAATATTTTACGATTTGCCTCTTTCATTTCAAGTGGTTTACTCCTGCTATTACCACCACACTTTCTCCTACTTTCTCTTTTCAAGTGTGAAACTATTAACGTGAAAGTATTATATAACAGGGATGAGCCATTAATAGTGGTCGTCCTTTTTCCTAGAGGAAGATCCGCTATGGTCTTATATGCTATACCACTGGTTTTCAATTCATATTAATCAAATTAATATTCAATTTTTCACCCTTATTATGTGTGTGTGTGTGTGTGTGTGTGTGTATTTATTAGCAATTCGTATAAAATTGCATCAATGACTTCAACTTGAATAAGTGGTTTCACATAAATGGGGATAAATTAAAAAGGTTTGTTGTTATTATTATTACTGTTTGACTATTGTAATCACGTTTGTTGGTTCCTCCTCAGGGAAACGTTGTTGTGTTGCATTTGTTAAATAATTGTAAACCGTAACCCTCCTCCTTTCGGAGAAGGGGCTTTGGTTGTTGTTTAAAAATTGAATTGTGTCCCTGTTTGCGGAAATTGACAATATTTTCACCGTCTTTACGGAAGCATTTTTGTTAAAATGCCTTCGATAGAAGAAAGTCCAAAAATGAATTTCGCTGCAGCCGTACACTTCTATACAAGAGGGAGGACAAGATCCAATTGATCGAAATTGCAAGAGACGAGCCTACAATTCCAGTCTGTTATATATTTTGAATATTGTTATCACTAGCGATATCAAGATATAACTTTGTATTTTGTATTTTATGTGTAGATGTATATATATATATAGATGTACATGTAATATGTACACATATATGTATACACATATATACATGCATACTATATCTACCCATACACACATACGCACACACACACACACACACACACACACACACACACACACACACATACATAGGGGCAGGTGTGGCTGTGTGGTAACAAACTACGTTCCAAACACATTGTCCTGGGCTCAGTCCCACTGTGTGGTGACTTGGCATGTGTCTTCTGCTGTAGCTTCAGACCAACAAAAGCCTTCTCAGTGGATTTTGTATATATATACAGGCATACATACATATATATACATGCATGTTCTATATTTTATAAATTACCCATATTTACTTACCCATGCTTCATTCCCCTCTTGCCTACCTAGGGCATCCATTCTCTTTTAACACAGCATGAAGTTTTATAACAGCACATCCGCTGCCGTTCGTGGAAAACGAAGAGACCCTATTCACCTACGAACGTTTTACACCGCCTTCCACGACTATCAAATTTTTACAATTATCAGAACAATAACATGGCTCTTTTCAAGGCAACCTCGCATTCAATTCTTACACCATTCGACGAGGGGGTAGGAATCCCTTTACACGGCTTTCTATACACTTACAAATACATTCATTCGCCGTAAACTTATATCAATATTTGCCTGAATAATCATCATAATTCAGTGCAATCATTAACAGTACTTTCAAGCAATCCAGCCCCGAGCATCGCCGGGCAATTCTGCTAGTAAATATATATATATACACACACACACACACATACATACATACATATATATATATATATATATATATATATATATATATATATATATATATATAGATATATATGCGCAGG
>NC_043002.1:58586528-58596528 GCF_006345805.1 Octopus sinensis | reverse complement strand
TTGTACCGAGATCGACATTGCCTTTGATGCTTTCGGGGTCGATTAAATAAGTACTCGTTGCGGATTTAGGTCGAAATAATTGACTTAACTCCGCCCCTCAAAATATCAGGCCTTGTACCTATAATGGAAAGGATTCTATCATTTACAAACGATGTTATATAAACATAACCATAAATATAATTATCGAGAAATATTTTTTCCTTCATTTATTATAATTATGATAATAATTATAATTATGTTGGCGTCATTTGTAAACGATATAAATTAATATAATGTCATACATGCGTTTTTACCCACGATCTTACAATTGACCATTAAGTCAAGCGCTTCCACACACACGCGCGCATGCTCACATATTACATGCTTCAGCTACACAGTTCTTCTAGCCAATTCTTGTTCTGCGATATTTTTTTCCTCTTGATTACTTCGTAATCAATATAAAAATAATACGTTATTCGTCTTTTGTACGCTTATACTGGTGTTTTCTTCCAATTGGAGATATTATCTATTGTAGAAGTGCTTCGGAAGCCTGCTACACATCCTGCCCACAGACCGCGAAACGAACAGCTTTGTTAGGTAGTGAGTCACCAAATACTCTGGTAAATAGGAACCCACCCCTTGCGCTGGGAAAAAGGACGAAAGCTTGCCTGGTACGGTCATATATACCGCCACAGCATCCTGTCCAAAACTGTTCATTAGGACACACATGGAGGCGGGCAAAAGAGGAGCACATAGAAAAAAAATCTTCATTTGATAACATCAAGGACTGGGACGGGTCACACCGCAACGAACCTGGTACGCATGGGAAGAGAACAGAGACTGGTGGCGATGGCAGACCACGTCTAGAATGGCACTCCAATGACTGGCTGCATCAATTAAGGGAGCTTGATGATGATGATGATGATGAGGATGAGGAGGATGAGGAGGATGAGGAGGATGTTGAAGAAGATGATGATGATGAGGAGGAGGAGGAGGAGAAGGAGTATCAGAATACATTATATATTAATCATATCTGTTGTTAAACAACGATCAAGAGAAGAAGTACTCAATACCAAATTAGTGCTGTAATTTCGTAACGGGAGTCCATTGAGCCATTTACTCTAAAGCATAGGTTCTCATCGTGGGCACTACCGCCACCGCCCGGTAGGCGTTGAGACGGTCCAGGTGGGCGCTGGTGCCTAAGAGGGCGGTGGGGGTGGGTGCGATAGAGAAAAAAGAGGCGTTGGGAGGAAGGCAGTGGACTGGGGGATGCTATGAATTTATTATAATCTTATTATAGTATTGTATACAAATTATATAATATTAAATATCAAATGATTCATAGAATATATAAAATATTTATTTATACATAAAAATAGGGGTGGGAGCGCTGGGGGTATTATATGGCCATGAGAGGGCGGGACTGTGGCCCAAAAAGTTTGAGAACCTCTGCTCTAGAGTTTCAATGTGTATATACATGTGCGTATGTATGCATGCTTAAAAGTATGTATATATGTGCAGATGTATACACTACAATAACATTTGCCAGTGGTTCTGAACCATTAGTTTCTTATGGACCCCTCTGATTCCAGTTTTACACAACTGGACCTACACAGCCATTCACTGCATATATAAAAAAAGTTTTACTGTATTTTCATAATTAAATATTAGGGATTGTATAAGAAAAAATCGCTAAAATATTTTGTGTATTGTAGAAATATAACCAGTTTATTGCAGATAGATCTTATATGGAACCTCAAGGGCCATATGGACCCCAGTCTGGAACCACAGCGTTTTAATAATCGAAACAACTATAATTAATAATAAGTCATATCGGGTTATATATAACCAGGCAGATGTTTTGTTTCGTTTCGTTTTGTTTCGTTCCGAGCTAAGTTGCTCTAAATTGTTAGGCCAATCTAATTCTCCTAATTTAACCCCTATTACTACCCAGCATCTTTGCGGAAGTTAGTTTATGCTGTTTTGTGGCTTCGAAATTAAAAGCCATTCTCATTAACGAACTTATTAAATATAAAGGTAAACAGGTAATCCTACAGCGTTTGTGAATGAAACCAGATGAATTTTGGTTGATTGTATTTTGTAATAGGTTTCTGCTTATCTTTCCGTAGTCTAGTCTAAAATTAAAAAAAAAATTAATGAAAGGAAATATAGGCGCAGGCGTGGCTGTGCGGTAAGAAGCTTGCTTGCCAACCACATACATGGTTCTAAGTTTAGTTCTATTGTGTGACGCCTTGGGTAAGTGCCTTCTACCATAGCTTCGGGCCGACCAAAGTCTCGTGAATGGGTTTGGTAGGCGGAAACTGAAAGATACCCGTCGTGTATGTGTGTAGGAGAGTGGCACTCCAATGACTGGCTGTAGCATTTATATATACGAGGGGAAGTCAAAAATTATCCGCAATTTCGCCATCACATATCTTTATTATTGTCACACTGCCTTCTTATCGTTTGTACTATTGTGATGCTTATAGTAGGTACTGTTGTGGTCACGTAATCGAAGTTTGAGCCTGATCGCTCCATTTTTCTTTCTGGATTTACAGTGTAAGCATGGCCACTCCATAGCAATATGCACCAAAGAAGATCAAAGAGCAGTGATCCGATTTCTCTGGAGAATTCGTGTACGATCAACAGTGCAATATACAGAGCTTTGCTGGCCAACAAGCTGAAGCCAGTAATTTGCATCAAACGCCGAAGCCTGTTGTCGAAGAAAGTTTTCTTGTTGCATGACAATACACGCCCACACACGGCTGCTCAGACTGTTGAAACCATTAACCAATTGTATTTTGAGGTGCTGGAACACCTATAGCCCAGATCTCGCCCCTTCTGACTATCATATCTTTGAACCGCTCAAAGGTAGTTTACGAGATCGTCGATGAAGATGTGAAGGAAGCGGTGCATAAATGGTTGCACGACCAACTGAAAACCTTCTTCTTAGAGGAAATACGCAAACTTGCGGACCACTGGACCAGGTGCATCGAAAAGGAAGGAAACTATATAGAAAAATGACGTACTTGTTTATCTCCTGCTTTTGTGTAAATACATTAAAAAAAAACGAGGGTGTATAACTTTTCTTTCTCATATATATATATATATATATATATATATATATGTTTAGCCCTTGTGGGCAATAAAGAAATATGAAACGCCGGACGAAATGCTTGGCTGTATTTCGTCTGTCTTTACGTTCTGAGTTCAAATTCTGCCGAAGTCGCCGACGTCGACTTTACCTTTCATCCTTTCAGGGTAGACAAATTAAGTACCAGTTGCGTACTGGAGTCGCTCTAATCGACTGCCCCACCTCCCCCAAAATTTCGGGCCTTGTGCCTAGAATAGAAAATAATATTGAGCTTCTGAATATAATAGTTGGGGAAAATAAAAGGCAAGCTGCACTAAAATAAGCAAAACAGTTTAATTCAAGTCACATTTCAATCATAAAACATCTTCATGAAATAGGAAAAGTGTCTAGACATAGTCGGTGGGTCCCTCATCATCAGGGTGTTTCTCATCTTAATCAAAGTTTTGCCCTCTGCTCGTTATAGAAGAGTAAGGCTGGCTGTCAAACTTTTCTTGGGTAGAATCATCACATTGAAAAGTTGGTTCTCTATATTCATACCAACGAAAACTTCAATAATTAATACCCAATGAAGAAGAAAAAAAAAACCCAACTCAAACCACCCTCCAAAAATTCATGCTCTGTGTTTGGTGGGATATAAATGGTGTTGTTAATGATGAAGTGTTAAAACAGAAACAGTTTAATGCAGAGACGTATTTTCATCAATTGGAAACAATACACAAATATTTGCAGAAAAGCACTTCTCATAGATCAACCGTAAAGAGATGTTGCTCTCACACAATAACGCAAGACCACATATTGCCCAGTCAGGAAAAGATTATATTAAATATGGAAGTTTGGCTTCATTCTCCTTATCCTCCTGACCCTGCTTCATTGGTATTATTATTTTGAGGAAAAACAGTTTATTCATCTTGAAGCGGTTAAATATGATAGTGAATGTTTCTTTGCTTTGAATCTTGAAGAATTTTACGCCCGAAGGATTAACAATTTGCCAAATAAAAGAGATCATGATATCAGTAATGAAGAGAAATATTGATTTCAAATTTTGGCACAAGGCCAGCAATTTCCAGGAGGGGTAAGTCAAGTATATCGAACCCCAGTGCTCAACTGGTGCTTATTTATTGACACCGGAAGGATGAAAGGCTAAGTCGACCTCGGTGGAATTTGAACTCAGAACATAAATACAGACGAAATACCGCTGAGCATTTCGCCCGGCGTGTTGAACGATTCTGCCAACTGGCCACCATAATGAGTGGAAATATTTATTTCTTTATTGCCCACAGGGGGCTAAACACAGAGGGGACAAACAATGACAGACAAAAGAATTAAGTCAATTAAATCGACTACACTGTGTAAACTGGTACTTATTTAATCGACCCCGAAGGATGAAAGGTAAAGTCGACCTCGGCGCAATTTAAACTCGAGCGGAGTTTGAACTCGGGCAGAACTTGAACTCAGAACGTAATGGCAGACGAAATACCGCTCAGCATTTCACCCGGTGTGCTAACGATTCTGCCAGCTCGCCGCTCTTAATGAGTGGAAATATTTTCTTGATTTACAATACCAATTTAAGTTTCTTTCCCATCTTAAAATGCGACAGGATTTTCTTTCCAACCTAAAACTAAAAAAACAAAAAACTGGAGAATAGGAAGTTAATTGAATTTTTTTTGTTTTTCTTTTCTCTTTCTTTTTTTTTTCATTTTTTAAAAAAAACTTTCAATGTTGTCAGTTTTATGTAAACTATGTTGACAGTCTGACATAAGTACTTTGCTCAATCATCAACCTTTATAGCTAGCCCACAACCACCACCACAACTACCACCACAACTACCACCATCACCACCACAACAACAACAACAATAAACACCACCACAAACACCACAACTACCACCACCACCACTACAACAACAACAACAACAACCACCACAACCACAATCAAAACCACCACCACCACCACAACAACTACTACTACTAATACCACCATCACCACAACCGCAACTTCCGCCAACGTAACCACTAGCACCTCAACCACAAACACTGCAAACATAACTACCACCACCACCACCCAAACCACTTTTACCAACAACACCTTGATTATTCTCATCATTACCACAACCACCACCACTACCACCACATTCAATACTACTGTTGCTGCTGATAGGACTACTACTACTACTACTACTACTACTACTACTACTACTACTACTACTATTACTACTACTATTACTACTACTACTACTACTACATGCGTCGCTGTCACCATCATCACCACCACTACTATTTCTAAGACTACTACTACAGCAACCATCGCAACCATTAACATCGCCACCAGCAACTAAGACCACCACCACGACAACAACCTCTACTACTATTTCTTTTGCTCTATTCCCTATTACCACTCTTAGCACCACCAGTGGTCACTACTACTATTACTACTACTACTACTACCACTACTGCTGCTACGACAACTACTACTACTACTACTACTATTACTACTACTACCACTGCTGCTGCTACGACTAACTACTACTACTACTACTACTACTACTACTACTACTACTACTACCACGACGACCACCACTACTACTACTACTACCACCACCACTAACATCAACGTCAGAGGTACTGCTACTACTACTACTGACACCACCACTAACATCAACGTCAGAGGTGGTGCTACTACTGCTACTACTAATACTACTGTTACTACTACCACCACCAAAAGCATCAACGTCAGAGGTGCTGCTGCTACTATTGCTACGACTACTACTACTACTATTACAAATTATACTACTGCTGCTGCTGCTACCACTATTATTACTCTACATACCACCACCAATAATAAGGGATTGTGTGAAAAACCTCGTCCCTCCTTGTCATTTTCTTCGCTCACTACCCCCACCCTTCTACCCAAATCCCTCCACCACTCCGACCTCCTCTTCGCACCTTTTTTCTTACTTCTCACCTGTATGTCTATCATCTTATGTTTTGTCTGTGTTACCTGCCATCCACTGCGTTGCTCTTCTTCTTGTATTTGTTGTTCTCTTCTTTTCTTTGTTGTTATTTTGTTCTTAAACATCTTTACTTAATGACGTATATATTTTTTTTAATTCTGTTTTATTCTTGACTTATTGTTTTTCTATTCATCACTGCCACCTCCCTGATTTTCTTTTTTTTTTTTTTTTGTTGTATGTACTCTGTTAACTTCGTTTGTCTTGACATACATAATTCTTGTCCGTTAGCGTTGCCGCCCTTGGCTAACTATTACAGTTGGCTGTCGTATTGGATCTTTTCGGTTTGAACGGCAGTTTTTAACATAATTTCTAGGTAACTAAAAAATTTTAAACTTCGTATACTGGCAGAATGTGTTTATAAAACATCTTTTTCTCTTGGCTTTATTGAGAAAATTCTATAGTTTGTAAGATATTTGTTGTTTTTTTCTTCAATTTCTGCAATTTCAACCAATCAGTGACGTCTATTGAGTTAAAAAGCATTCTGTGCCATATGAATATGTCCCTCGTTTAAGAAACAGATTGGGTTTATTTACATTTGTGAAGAAAAAAAGATACCTTTTCCCCACCCCTAACCCTAAAAGAGATTGAAATGCAATAGATCGATTCTAGGGACATAATTATTGGGTGACAATTTCATATGACACCGCTAGAAAAAACTGCCGTTCATACCGAAAAGATCCGTCGTATTTACTAATTTATAATGAAGGAAATTTATTATAAAACAAATAATCAGCGCCAAAATTGAAGGGTATCACGGTACTCGAGTGAAAAAAGAAAAAAAAAAAGGAAGAAAAGGAGAGTAAAATGAAGTTCGCTTTGCGACCACGTACATATTAAAATGAGAATGCTCACATTATTAATGTCTCCATATTTTTACTTCAAACGGTCGCACTTATAGTACAATGAATTAATTGAATTGAGAAACATCTTGTATGTGATAATTTAAAGTTTTCACAGTGGAGAGTAGGAATAATATTTTGTTAACTGTATGATAATAGTTTACGGTTGTATTATGCGATAATGGTTCATAGGCAGAACAAGTAGGAAAAATTAGAAGACCTATCATGGAAATGAGTGATAGAGTTTCTTGTAGCATCAAAGGTCGTTCTGCTTGGAGTTCAATATACCAAGTTTTTATAACATTCAGAAAAGCTTCAAGAATCTTCTGCAAAACTATTGGCTGGGAATTTGGCACAGTTTTATTATGTTACATACCAACTGATACTGGTTGATGGAACCATGTTTACTTAGACGCTCATGCTTTTTATGGTAATACAGTTAATTTCTCGTAGAAGTTCTTGCCTTTTATGGAAATATTGTTAGGCCGTGGTACTTAACTAGTAATCTAAGGATGATAGTTCCAAACTAGACAAAAGCCTTGCTACATAATTAAACGCCAGTTTCTTATACTCTCGTGCCCTAGCCCCTAATTTGATAAGCAAACTATTTATTTATTTATTTTTGCTTTTTAGCATTTTCCCATTATTTGGCCCTGCGATTTAAGAAGCCCACCTTGCAACTACGTGGATATGTGTTCAGTCACAATGCGCAGAACTTTGGGGCAAGTTTTTCGTACCATAGTCTCATGCCGACCAATGCCTTATGAGTGAATTTGACAGACAAAAACTGCATGGAAGCCCGTCGTATATATATATATATATTATATATATATATATATATATATCTTTCTTTCTTTCTGTTCACTTGGGATCCCTTGACGACAATGTAACCTTCATTTAACCAAGGTATATTCGGCCTGGTGAGTAGCTAGTGAAGTACCCCTCGTTGAATAGTTATTACTTCCGAGGTCCTGCTAATTACGAAACATACGTAGCTTGGATTTCACCTGCTCTATTCCCTCAATTTGGATTTTCATTCGCATGCAGAGCAACCCCAGTTACTAACCGTGCACTATAAAACAACTTAATCAGCTGACCGAACTTCCATATGGCTAAAATTTGCAATCCTCTCCACCAACAATTGTTTCTAAAAGTTATTTTTCGTTTATATCTTCCCCAGACTGATCCGGACTTACTAACTTCCTACACCTGGATCCTTGGATCTTACGTTTACATATAATTATCTCTCTCTTTCTCTCTCTCTCTCTCTCTCTCTCTCTCTCTGCGATGAATAGCTTTACGTAAACCATGGTTCGCTTTGTTCTCTTACTTTATTATCATCTTATAATCATCTCATAATAATGACTTTTATGACTCTTATTACTACCTAAGTCAATCTAAATGTATATATTTGTCGTTACCTGTCATAAATAGCCCTTTTTTTATTTGCAATGTGCATCTTCGTTGATTTTTCATATTTTACCCTTACATTTCCACGTGTATTTTATATCTTCTTTTTGTAACATATTTCTACTATATATATATTCGTCTTTCAATCTGGCGTTCTACTTCTATCTTTATTTCTCTCTATCTATCCATCTACATATCTCTCTATTTCTCTGTCTACATTTCTATCATTATCTGCATGTATGTATGTATGTATGTATGTATGTATGTATGTATGTATGTATGTATGTATGTATGTATGTACCTGTCTGTCTGTCTGTCTGTCTGTCTGTCTACCTAGCCGTCCTTCTGTCTGCCTGGCCGTCCTTCTGTTTGTTTTTCTGCCAGTTTATCTCTCTATCTCTTGCACGAAAAAACGTTGGTTTCTGCGGCAAATACAGCTGCAGTGAAATTGTACAGATTACAACCATCAAATATCAGTAGAGGACATCGTTAATCAAAGTGAAGGAATGAAAATATCTTATATGGTGCAGGCGTGGCTGTGTGGTAAGAAGTTTCGGCGTGTACTAAGAAGTTTCTTTGAGCAAGTCACTTTATTTCAAGTTGCTCTAGTCCATTCAGCTGGCAAAAAAAAAATGAGTAGTATAGGCACAGGAGTGGCTGTGTGGTAAATAGCTTGCTTACCAACCACATGGTTCCAGGTTCAGTCCCACTGCGTGGCACCTTGGGCAAGTGTCTCCTACCATAGCCTCGGGCCGACCAAAGCCTTGTGAGTGGATTTGGTAGACGGAAACTGAAAGAAGCCCGTCGTATATATGTATATGTATATATATATATATATATATATATATCTATTATAAAAGGCAGATTTTATCTGCCTCCCTTTGTCAGTTATAGAAATCTACAATATAGGATTTCTTCAATTACAATTTACCTAGCATTTTTAAGAGTAGAATGCATCGGGTTTTGCCAGGTCCAGTTTTTAAAATTTAAACTCCAATTAAGCAAAATTTACAGAAAACTCACATTCTGGTGTGTATGTCAAATGCTTTTCTTAGTCTGGTTTACAGCACACGCAAACGCACACACACAGTGGGCAACGAATAAAGTGAAACTAGATGTAATATTTGTTTCTGTCTATCACGCTGATAGATACATGAGTAAAATGTATGGCAAGCTAACAGATAAGAGTGAGTGAAAATGTTCTTGGAAGAGAGTAAATAGCGACAGAGTGATTTGAGGAAGACTAAACTGAAAGTATGAAACAGTGTTTATGTATAAACAGACGACACTTATATAAACCCTTTCGTTACCAAACCGCCCGAATTACCTATTCATATTTAAATGAGAATATCAGAGTAAATCTCTTTAGTACATTCGTGAAAACACGTATTATACTTCGTAAACACTTCAAATACAGTTTTGTACAAAAATCGAAGTGTAATTTTAATTCCGTGAATTATGGGAGATTTTTTTCCGAAATTGTTCCTATTGTGTTTTCAAAATTGTAATTCTGACAAAAAATGGATACGAATTTCATTATATCAAGCAGCGAGTCAGAATTCGAAGGATTTTCTACTGAAGACCTTCATAAATCTAACTCTATGACTGAAAAAAAAGCATCTTTATATAAGAGTGAAGTTGTGTGTCTGTCTCCTACGATTTAGATTC
>NC_043002.1:58566528-58581528 GCF_006345805.1 Octopus sinensis | reverse complement strand
GATCTACAAACTGTGAAAGGTGTGCAGTGACAAATATATGTGTGTGTGCGTGTGTGGATGCACAATGGCTCGGTGGTTAGGGCGGCGGACTCGCGGTCGTAGGATCGCGGTTTCGATTCCCAGACCGGGCATTGTGCGTGTTTATTGAGCGAAAACACATAAAGCACTACGAGGCTCCGGCAGTGGGTGGTGACGATCCCTGCTGTACTCTTTCGCCACAACTTTCTCTCACTCTTTCTTCTGTTGGCCTGCTCACTTAGCGAGCGGGGTGGCGTCACTTGATGGCTAAAACAATGCGAAGCGCACTGTGACCAGCGATGTGTAGCAACATCTGATAGCCTGGTCGGTCACGGTGATCACGGTGATATGTGTGTGTGTGTGTGTGTGTGTAGGTAAGTAAAATTCGGGTAAAAACCTTGTAGATTGTTATGCAAAGCTCATCCACAGTCATTGGCCATCTGACGTTATCATACAGCGGAAATGCTCCTGCTACTGGATATACCTCAGGAATTCTATAGTAATCGTAGAGTTTATATAATTTGATAAACGATAGAAATGGTGAGGGAATCTAACGAAGAACGTCTTTAAAGGAATCACCTGAGGAGGCGCATTTTACACCTTTGATGTAAGATAATGATTACACAACATCTCACCAATATACACCAGATGTAAAAATGTGTCGAAACAATTGTAATGAATTCCATTTTCTATCATTTGTTCATCAACATTCTTTGTCTGATAACCTAGAATGCATGACCAAAGATGTCACACAACTCTAACGCGACGTATCATCAGCTGAAAGGATGAGCCTATATGAGCACGGGTCACTACGTCCCACTTTGAAAGGTATGCGTTTGCAATCCAGGAACAGGAAATATCAACCAGTTACCTGATGCACAAAAGGAATAGAGACGCAGGAAAAGCCGTAAAATGGGACAACCGATGCAGACATTGTGGAGTTCACACTGAAGATATTACCCACATCATAAGCAGTTGTCCGAAAATGTCATCACAGTATTATCTACCGATGAGACATAATGTCGTAGCTAGGACACTCTATAATAAAATCCGTCGGAAGGATAACCCCGAGGACAAAGAAATAAGAATCCACAGTATAGTAGACGTCATAGCCACTCATAATAAAAAAAAAAGAATGCTGGTAGAATATTACAGTGAAGACCTCAATAAAATGTAGGCACAACAGACCTGATATAATGATTTGGGATAGAGAAGAGAAACTGTGCACAGATGTTGAAATTAGCTGCCCAGCGGATGTTAACATAAAGCAGAAGAGCAGTGAAAATGAGAACACCTATACTGAACTATTGAGAAACCTGCAATTACTCTATCCAGATTACAAGTTCAGGTTTATACCTGTAATTATTGCGGCCCTGGGATATGTAATACACAGCCTAAATACCAATCTTGAGAAATTAGGCTTCTCAAAACCAGAAAGTAGAAAGCTAATTCGAAGACTACAGATCCAATCCATCACTGGAACTGTAAAAATTTGTAAAACTTACCAGTTTGTCATTTAAATATATATGTGCATGTCTAGATATGCAACTTTATGCATGAGAATACATACATAAAGCAAAACATACAAATCTGCACATATACATACATACATACATACAGACAAAAATACCCTGTTGTTGATGTTGAAATTCCAATGAAGGAGCTTTGAATCTAGGTTAGAGACCGGTTCTTTCTCTATTGGTAAGAAATCGAAATAAAACTGAACAATGACATACATACGTGTCATATATATATATATATATATATATATATATATATATATATACATATATGGAACCAGGGCCTATGAAAGGGCTGTTCAACCAGTACATCACGCCGGGTTTCTGGGATCTAAGGAAATGCCCTGTGAATTTCTAACGGGGTGAGGAGAGACACCACCGCCTTCCCAGTTGGGACCCGAAAGCAATCTCGTTCCGCCTTGCGAAATCTCTTTATGAAATCTTCTGCATGTATGTGAGTGTTTGTGTGTGTGTGTGTGTGTGTGTGTGTGTAAAAGCTCATTTCTTGCCTTCATTACATATATATATATCAAAACATACCCACGTTTCTCTTTCCGTCTATACAACGCGCGCCCAAACCCACGCATGCACACGCACACACAGTCACACACAGGCACATGCACGCACACACACACCAACACACACGCCCGCACTCAAATCACATGCATATACACACACAAGCGCGCGCGCGCACAAATGCACCAGCCCACATATAACACACAGATGTACATACACACAAACAGACATACCTTAATTCACTCACCCACGCATAATCGAATCCTCAGAAATACACACCTTAAGCATAACCACCCCTACCCTGCAAACACAACATGAAACCACAAATGCTCTCAAAACTGCATTGTGTATTCCATTGGTTTTCGAACAGAAAAATACCCGTTTTTCCACACAGCCCACCATGTATACATACATACATACATACATAATATATATATATATATATATATATATATATATATATATATATATATATATATATATATATATACATATATATATACATATATATATATATATTATATATATATATATATATATATATATATATATATATATATATATATATATATATATAAGGGTAGTCTATTTGTATTGAATTAAAAAATAATTGATGTAAATCAATTGTTGTTCATCAAAACTTCTTTATTTTCTGTTGTTTTTTTAAAAATTTTATATGTGTGGTGAGAAACTTGCTTACAAACCACATGGTTCCTATTCAGCCCCACTACGTGGCAACTTGGGCAAGTGTCTTCTACTATAGCCTCGGGGCGACCAAAGCCTTGTGAGTGGATTTGGTAGACGGAAACTGAATGAAACACGTAGTATATATTGGGCTGGCAACTAAGTTCCCGCCGTTTTTTTTTTTAGATTAAAACTTTTTTTAAGCTTTAATAAAATATAGTAACTAATTAATCAATAATGTATTCAGCCTTGCTGTTTACAACTTCTTCCGAACGTTCAACAAGAATTTCAATACCTCGTTGGTAGAAATCACTCGATTTCGACTCGAAAAATTGATCCAACCAAGCTCTCAATTCTGCATCAGTATTGAACGAAACTCTACGCATAGCATTTGAAATATATCAAAAAAGGAGGAAATCTGTTAGTGCCAAATCAGGAGAGTACGGCGGGTGTGGCAACACTTCCCAGCCATGCGTTTGAATGGCTTCCTTGGTCACATTGGCGATATAAAGAGCGAGCGTTGTCGTGCAGCAGAACTCCATGCTACCGATTAGATCTTTTCTCTTGAATAGCCGTGTTGAGTCGTTCCATCTGTTGAACATAGAGTTCCACGTTGAACATTTGGTTCCGTTCAAGCAATTTGTAATGGATAATCCCGTCCCAGTCCCACCATACGCACAACATCGTTTTACGCTGATTAAGATCTTGTTTCACGCGCGGTTTCAACTTGTTTAGCGAGGCTAAGCCATTCCTTACGCTGCTTCATATTGATGTACAGGCACCATTTTTCGTTGCCAGTAATGATTCGGTAAAGAGATCGTTGCTTGTGTCCATGAGTTGAGCAGTGAAGAGCAAGCAAACCAGCGAAGATTGTGGCTCGTTGATTTTTGTTGTTGTCACTTAAAGCTTGCGGAACCCATGCTCCATACTTCTGAACCTTTCCCATCGAGTGAAGATGCTTCTCTATAGCAGTATGGGTGCATTCCATTTTCTCTGCCAGTTCCCTTGTCGTTTGACGAGAATTTTCGTGCAAAATTTACTTTAATCGCTCTTCATCGAACTCAACTAGACGGCCAGAACGAGGTGCGTCTTTGAGGTCAAAATTTCCATTTTTGAACTTGGCATACCAATCAGGAGCTATGACATCCTCTCCATACACAGCACAAATGTCACGAGCAGCTTTTGCGGCCTTAGAACCTTGATTAAAAGCACAAAGGAGGTGTCGAAAGTGCTCGTTTTTCTTAACTTGACATTCCATTTCAATATGAAAATAAACAAAAATTAACTAAAATTAACTAGGAAAACAAAAAAAAAAAAAAAATAGATTCCAAAATAATTCAAAAATAGAATTCTCCCCCCCCCACCCAAAAAAAGATTCCAAAATTTAAAAACGCAATGAATAATGGCCCAGTGGTTAGGGCAGCGGACTTGCGGTTGTAGGATCGCGGTTTCGATTCCCAGACCGGGCGTTGTGAGTGTTTATTGAGCGAAAACACCCAAAGCTCCACGAGCCTCCGGCAGGGAGCGGTGGTGATCCCTGCTTTACTCTTCCGCCACAACTTTCTCTCACTCTTTCTTCTGTTGGCCTGCTCGCTTAGCCAGCGGGGTGGCATCATTTGAAGGCTAAAACAATGCGAAGCGTATTGTGACCAGCGATGTGTAGCAACATCTGATAGCCTGGTCGGTCACGGTCACGGTCACGGATATATATATATATATATATATATATATATATATATATATATATATATATATATATATATATACATACAGGGTGTCCATAAAGTCTCTTTACAATTTAAAAAAATTATTACAACGGCAGTTGATGAGATAATTAATTTTTTTATTGATATTAAATTTTTGTGTTTCAGATACTCTGTTGATGGAAGGGCACTGATTCACTGAACCCCTATAAAATGAGGATGAAGTATTCTTCAAGCGAGTTTGTTTTAGTGACGAGGCGACTTTTCATGTTTTGGGGGAAATTAAACAGACACAACGTGAGAATCTGGGAATCAGAACACCCCCATGTGACTAGGGAGCTTCAGCGGGATAGTCCAAAAGTGAATGTGTGGTGTGGAATCATGTGCAATCGAATGATTAGTCTATTTTTCTTCAACGAGGCAACAATTACTGCAGATGTTTTCCTCGACCGTCTGACCGAATATGTGGCACCACAACTGATTGATTTACAACCAACCATCATTGCACCACCACATTAGGGACGGTATGTTCGACATTTCCTCAGTCAAACATTTCCAGACTGATGGATTGGAAGGGATGGGCCAATTCCATGGCCACTGCGTTCGCCAGATATCACTCCCTTGGACTTCTTTTTATGGGGTTATGTAAAAGATATCGTGTATCAAACAAAGATTGCTGACTTGAAGCAAAAAATTCGTAATGCCATTGCTACCGTTGATGAGGCTATCCTACAGCGAACATGGCAAGAAATCGAGTACCACCTTGATGTGCTTCGCGCAACTAATGGTGCCCATATTGAGGTCTATTAAATAAAAGTTGAAAAAACTTTAATAAGCAATTATTACAATAAAGCAAATCCGGTTAAGATATCTTGTCAACTGCCTTTGTAGTAAAATTTTAAAATTGTAAAGAGACTTTATGGACACCCTGTATATACCAGAGTAAGTACATAAATGCGAAGTAAGGTGGAAAAAATAGTACTCGAATACCACAGGTAGTATAATATGCTTTATTAAAAGGCAACAAAATATCACAAAAACTGTTACTCAAAGTTTCACGGGAACGGGAAACGAGTAACGGTTTTTGTGATATTTTTACTGCTTTTGATAAAGTATATATATATATATATATATATATATATATATATATATATATATATATATATATATGTATGTATGTATGTATGTATGTATGTATGTATGTATGTATGTATGTACGTATGTACGTATGTATATATGTATGTACGTATGTATGTATGTATGTATGTATGCACGTATGTATTTGAGTGTTTGTGTTTGTCTCCCCCCCCCCAACATCGCTTGAAACCGTTGTTGGTGTGTTTACGTCCCTGTAACCAGGAGGTATGGTAAAAGGGACCGATAGAATAAGTAGTAGACTTACAAAGAATGAGTCCTGGGACCGATTTCTTTGACTAAAGCCTGTGCTCCATCATAACCGCAGTCAGGTGACTGAAATAAGTAAAAGAATATATATATATTATATATATATATATTATATATATATATATATATATATACATATATATATATACATATATACGACGGGGTTCTTTCAGTTTACGTCTACTAAATCCACTCACAAGGCTTCAGTCGTCCCGAGGCTGTAGTAGAAGACATATGCCTAAGGTGACACACAGCGGGACTGAACCCAGAACCGTTAAGAACTTTGTTTTCCAGTAACGCATCTCATCCCGCTACGTGGCAGCTTGGGTAAGTACCTTCTACAACAGCCTCGGGACGACTAAATCCTGATGAGTGAATTTGGTAGATGGAAACTGAAAGAAGCCCGTCGTATTTATCTATGTATATATATATATATATATATATATATATATAGGGGGGTGGAGTCTCTGTGTTTGTATTTGCTCCTCACCGCCGCTTGACAACCGGAGTTCGTATGTTTATGTCTTAGTAACGTTAGCGGTTCGGTAAACGACAACCGATAGAACAAGTACCAAACTTAAAAGTAAAAAAAAAAAAAAAAGAAAAAAAAACACAAGCACTTGGATTGATTCATTCGACTAAAATCCATCAGGGTAGCGCTCCAGCATGGTCGCAGTCCAAAGACTGAAACAAGTAAACGAATAGAAGAATAAGCTGCGAATAGAAGGGTTTTCAATCTGAAACAACCCATAATTTATTCAAATTGTTTGCGTTAATTTATTCATTTACATATTTGTTTCAAATTTGATTCAGTCAGACGACACAGACGCCCACCGTAACTTATTCCTATTAATTCTCGTGACTATCCTTAAACATGGTCACGTCTCTCTTCCACTCACTCCCACGCAGAATCGTGTACACATACACACACACACTCTCTCTCTCTCTCTCTTTCTCAAAATTAGTTTCACACACACTCCCATGGTCAAATACACACGTATACACACACAAACACGCATACACACACACGCTCTTTATTTTTTTTCTTCCTCTCCATCTCACTTTCCCACACAAATTCTCTCCCTCTCTCTCTGTTTCTCCCTCTCTCTCTCTGTTTCTCCCTCTCTCTCTGTTTCTCCCTCTCTCTCATACGCGCGTGCGTGCACATACACACACTTTCACATATGCACACACTTTCTCTCCGTCTCTCTCTCTCTCTCTCTCTCTCTCACTATCACACAAACTCACCAACACACTCTCTCTTTCTCTTTCTTTCTCCCTCACACACACACACACACTCACTCTCTCAATCGCACACACACTCTTTCTGTCCCTCTCTCCTCCTCTCTTACACACACATACACACTCTATCACATACTCTCTCTCTCACCCCCACCCACGTTTTTGCCTACTTGATTACGTGGGTCTTTTGTCAATGACCCTCTTTTGTTAATATCATCCTCAAAAATAAAATTTTTGTTTTATTTCTGTTCAGCCTTTTTCCATTGTTTCTCTTTTTTTCTTTTTCCATATTTCAAGTTTTTCTTTTCTTTCGTTCTTTCCGGAATGTTCTAAAAATTAATTTGTACCGAATCAACAAATCTAACTTCTTTTTTTTTTTATATATATATTTTGTTATTATTTCCTCCTTTTTTTTTTTTTTTTTTTTATACTTTCTCTTAAACTTGAAATCTAGTTTCCTCATCCGGAATTCAATTAAATGGCTGTGGAAATTACGTTAGACACCAATACAACTTCTTGACACTTCTCTCAGCCCCAAACACACACACACACACTGACATTATCTAGGCCGGGCTATCCTTTTATATGAAGACAGCCAACGATGGTGGTTGACCGACTCGATAGTATTGCAGAAATAACGGAATGAAGTCGCATGGCTCAGGAGTTAGGACATTCAGCTCAAGATCTGTAAGTCATCAGTTCGATTCCCGGCGACACGTTGTGTTCTTAAGTAAGATACTATATTCCACATCGCTCCAGGCCCACTCAGCTGGGTGAAATGAATGGTACCTGTATTTAAAAAAAAGGGCCAGTCTTGTCCCATTCTGTATCAGGCAGAATCTCCCTGACGACTACTCTAAGGGTATGTGTGTCTGTGGAGTACTCAGCCACTAACACGTTAATTTCACGTACAAACTGAGCTGGAGCATTCATCGTCGAAACCGACGGAAAGCCAGTTTTTAAAAGTAAAAGAGGCGGTTGACGATTTTTGTGTTTTATCACTGGTGACCAGTGGCATAACTAGAATCTGTGCCGCCCAGGGAAGTCCTTGACCTTACCCACTCCCACACTGGCTCCCCAAAACTAAACAGGTTTAAAAGAGTTACCCGAGGCGGGCCGCACCGTTCGCCGCTTGTCGCCCGAATTACGCTACTGATGGATTGCATTGTATCCTTAGCCATGACACACAACCGCTGAGTTCGCTAAGCTGTAAATTTATAATGGAAGACAATGCGATAGAACTCATTGCTGTATCGTCTACTCTATAGAATTAACGAGCATCTTCTTTGGTTTTCGATCATAAGGGCAGTTTTTCACACATTGATGTAGTTACCTACAACATACCACCAATTACAGACAATCAGTTACCTGTAAATTAACTTGTAATAGACCAGTAGCTACTCGTAACAGACAAGAAGTTACCAGTAAATAAGGTCGGTTGTTACCAGTAAATTAGCGTGTTTTAGAACGGTGAAGAGACGATTTATGCCATGTTAACTCATCGTCACTGAATCTGGAGATGAGAAACGATCTACTCTCCATTATATGACGATTCTAGTTTATGACACTGATCATGGAGCACCGCTCCCCCACTTCCAGCCCGTGATATATTCAAGCAGAAAAATATACATCACAACATCAACACAACTACCACCACCACCACCACCACCACCACCACCACCACCAACAGGACTAATGCCACCACCATCACTCCCATACCACCACCACTTGCACTTGACATAGTGTCAGAGTTGAAAAGTCAATATGTTGGGACGAGAAGTTGTCGCTTCGTCCCACGACATAATTGAGCAGACATGTAATTAAAAAATGTTCTAATGGAGACCATCCCAGCTTGGTTTTTTTTTTGCCTTTTCAGGCAGTTGATATATATCTAGGCCTACGTTTTTTTCTATTCTATTCATTAGGATTTGAGTCGAATGAATTGACCCTAGTACTTATTTAAAAAAAAAAACTGGTACTTATTCTATCGGTTGCTTTTGCCGAACAGCTAAGTTGCAGAGACGTAAACACACTAACACTGGTTGTCAAGCGGTGATGGGGACAAACACACACACACACACACACACACACACACATAAATAATAATAATAATAATAATAATTATGATATAAAGTCAACGTGTGTGTGTTCGTGTGTTCGTGTGTTACTCATAGACTCGAAAACTACTGGACCGATCCTAATGAAATTTATAACGCAAAATCCAAGATTAGAGAGAAGGGTAATGCCGTATGTTTCATACAATTTTGAGGGGGCATGAACTTCGGATTTTGATGAAATTTGAGCCAAATAAATTTTAAAATATACCCCAAATTTCCATTTTTTTAAAAATAATTCTGAGATCCTTAATGGAGGCTTAACCCCCATATTTTAGCGATTTTTCATGGACAAAAATTATTGAATGAATCCTTATGATATTTGGAACTTCGATTCAATGCATAAAGGCGGGTATAATGTAATATGTTTGGTCTGATTTTGGGGGTGGGGTGGGTTTAAAGGGGGCAGAACGCCTTCCCCATGAAAATTCATAAATTTCCGATGTAATTGACACAAATCAAGAAGTATTTCCAAAGTTTTCACTTCTAATGAGGATTCTAAGACCCCTTAATGGGGGTCTTAACTCCCAAATTTTAGTCACTTTTATGATCCAAAACAAGGTCAAACACACTGAATTGATCTTTATAAAATTTGGAAATTATATTCTATGCATAAGGACAGATGTAATGCAGTATATGTTTGAAAGTGAGGTGGGCATAAAAGGTTTCATAACCTCCATGAAAATTCATATAGTTTTGCTGTTGACGAAATTTTAACCATAGATATTAGACACAAATGAAGGAATATTCCTAAAATTTCAACTTCTTAGGAGGTTAGTAAAACCCCTTAATGGGGACTTAACCCCCACAATTTAGTCGTTTTTCCTAAGCCAAGACGAATGCAATTGTAGTCTTGGAAGCTGTTGAGTCCCCCGAGGATACAAGATGAGCGTTATTTGCAATTCAATGCTACAAGAGTGTAAGGGTTTGCTTTGAGATATACTTAAATTGTGATTCCTGCAATGTGGTGCATAAATTGCCAAGTCAAGGAGAAGCATCTTTGCCTCCACTGATTCAGCTGCAAAGTGTTCTTTTGAGTAAAGTTATTTAGTTACCTCCTTTGAGTCTTTTTATTATCACTGGGTCAGAGATAGTCTCCAGATGGTAAAATTGATTTCCAGACCTTTCCAGATAAGTGATTGGTCATTCAAATAGATTTATAGATTGCAAATTTATTTTGTTCAATTACCTATCGGCATAGTGACCATTGGCAAACTCCAGAGGTGACACTTTCATTTCCCCTAGACCTCACGTCACACAGTTCTTAATGTTCATTTGAGTTGGGTCACGCCCTTCCAATTGCTATAGATCCGTAATGGATCTTACGGCTGTGCCGGTCACCTGTATTGGGAAAGAATCCTACATTGGGGAGTGATAACGGTTAGGATAGGGTAGCTGACTGCCTTAAGACGATTGGCCCGATGGAGGTCCTGCGCCCAAGAGGACCACATTCTATATTGCGACATTTCATGAAGGTGGTCTCGCTGAAGTCTTTAAAAAAATCTACATGGCATTTCAAAACAGAAGTAAAAAACATACTTGTTTCTTACCACACAGCCACGCTCGCGCCTAACGACAGGCATCTTTCAGTTTCCGTCTACCAAATCCACTCACAAGGCTTTGGTCAACCCGAGGCTATAGTAGAAGACACTTGCCCAAGTTGCCACGCAGTGGGACTGAACCCAGAACCATGTGGTTGGGAAGTAATGACAGACAACGTGATGGTCGCAACTGCCCCAGGTGTCACGTTGTCGGATTATTAATCCGAAGGGTTTCAGTTTGCCTCAAATCGCAAACCGTTCTATGAGTCCGGAGCGAAAATATTGAACCTGATGAAAATGGTTCTTGAGCAAAACACTCCATTCAGTCCATGCTTCAGTTCACTCATCTGTTAAATGAGTAAACCCTGCGCCTGAATGGCAAGGGAAATGTTTTGATCTCGGTCGCTTATAGGTCATGGAAGCCAGCTAACCAGCTGTTTTTAGCATCATCGTCATCAACAGCAGCAGTAGCAGTAGCAGCAGCATTAGTAGTAGTAGTAGTAGTATGAGGGCATGCTCTGTAACAGCGCGTTGCTGCATCCACCATTTGCTGGTGATTCCCTACTACCCCTAGTAGATGTCGCCTCTGCAGCACTCAGGTCAGAGCGCAAATCCGACCTTAGCGTCCTTTAGTCGCTTTTTTTAACAACACGCCAAGGTAAACGTTCGGTTTTATTCTTCGATGGCCCGCACACAGCTATTTTAAGTGCGTGTATTAATAAAATAAATATTGGTTTCTCTCTCCTTGTTTTTTTTTTTTAATTTAGAAATTTTTCGTTTTTATTTTACAGCGACAAAACACTAGAATTTAGGGTATCATTTAGAATGTTGTGATTTCCATGGCTTTCCAAATTCCATTAGTGAGATAAATGAAATAAAAGTAGTTCTAATCCTGTTTTCGGTCCCGAATCGTGTCAGTCCGTATCTATGCGTATCTTGTGTTTATAAACACCCGCTACAAGTAAATATTAATTTCAAATTTTGGTACAAGGCCTGCAATTTCAGGGGCAAGTGATACTTATTTTATCGACCCCGGTGGATGGGTCGACCTCGGAGGGCTTTGAACTCAGAACATAAAGGCGGACGAAATGCCGTTAAGCATTTTGCTCGGCGTGCTTACGATTCTGCCAGCTCGTAGCCCTCGCTCAAGTAAAAATTGACTGATTGCTTACTCAGTGGTTCCCAAGATTTTCGGGTTGCCGCCCCCTTTACTCTCAGGCCACATTCCTAGCGCCCTTACCCCAACTAACCATTACAAACATAGACCGCTTTCTGAAGCAAATTCAAACCAACTGTATTTCACCGTTCTACATTTTAGAGAAGAGGAATTCTGTGTATTATTTACATTATTTACATTGGACGGATACGTGTCCTCATCTTGTGTTTCAGCTGATTAACCTCCAGCCTTCATCAGGTGTCCTGATAATAACACCAGCAAAAAAATTCCTTAGGAATGAGAACCCAGGGTTGGGTTCAAAATTCCATCAGGACACCTGATGAAGACTGGAGAGTAAATCAGCCGAAACGTTGTGTTAACAACAAACAAGATGAGGACACATATCCGTCTAATGTAAATAATGTAGATAATGAACTGTATTTCACAAATAAAACTTAACCTAATGAACCCATTTTTTTGTTGTTTTTACATTAATCCCTATCCCATTATTGCCCCACTTTTCTTTAACGCCCCTTTGGAACTTTCCGCCGCCCCCAGGGGAACAATACCGCCCACTTTGGGAACCACTATATGTAAGTAGTTTGAAAAAGAGTGTTGGGATGTTTTGTTTTTTGCGGGGTAGGATTCGTAGGTATGAGAGACAGAGGCGGCGAGCTGGCAGGATCGTTAGCACGCCGGGCGAAATGCTCAGTGGTATTTCGTCTGCCGTTGCGTTCTGAGTTCAAATTCCGCCGAGGTCGACTTTGCCTTTCATCCTTTCGGGGTCGATTAAATAAGTACCAGTTACGCACTGGGGTCCATATAATCGATTTAATCCGTTTGTTTGTCCTTGATTGTCCTCTCTGTGTAAAGAAATAGGTACGAGAGACAGAATAGAAGAAAAAACAATACAATGAGATTATTACTTAAGTTGATCCTTTCATCAAGCGGAAGGATCATTACAGTTATTAATCAACTCCTAAGTATGACGGGAATAAGAAATGAATCTTCCACGCTATCAGACGACTGCTTGTCACAAGTGAGATTTTTCTAGATGTTCTGTTATCTATTTCCTATAATTAGATTTAAAAAAAACAAAACAAAATGAAGGCGCAGGTGTGGGTAAGAAGCTTGCTTCCTAACCACGTGATCTCTGGTTGAGTTCCACTCCGCGGCGCCTTTGGCAAGTGTCGTCTATAATAGCTTCGAGCCAACCAAAACCTTAACTTTCGTCGTGGTGTATGTGTGTGTGAAATTGATTTATCTCCTTTCCTTTCTTTCTTTCTTTCTTTCTTCGTTCCGCCCTGCAATGTTTCCCTGGGAGGCCCCCACCTGTGTCTCATTACCATGATTGGCAATTCTTTGACAGCGCCAACAACCGTTCCATTGACCCAGTTACCAACATATTGGAAGTAGTGGAAACAATCTCTTAGACGATTCCTCCTCCTCCTCCTCATCATCATCATCATCGTCATCATCAACATCATCACCATCGTCGTCATCATCATTCTTCTTTCTCCTTCTTCCCCTTCCTAACGTTCCTCCTTTATCCGGTCCCAGTGAAGCCCAATGTTGCCGCCATAACAGACTCACATTTATCGGAAAGCTCTTCGCCTTGTATCACCCGCAGCGAGCGATTCAAGCGTAAGGTATGAGTGTGTGTGTGTGTGTGTGTGTGTGTGTGTGTGTGTGTGTGTGTGTGTATGTGTGTGCGTGTGTGTGTGTGTGTGTATGTATATGTGTGTGTGTATGTCTGTGTATGTATGTGTGTATGCATGCATGTGTGTGTTTATGCATGTATATATGTGTGTATACATATACACATCCATCCATATATATATATAAAATACACACACATTATACAAATGTGAGTGTATGCGTGTGTTTATGCATGCATTTATAGCCCCAAAAAGCTCTGAAACGGTGCCACCTCGAGAAAAACGGATCTGAATTTCCAAATCCGCGTCCCATAGAGAAGGTTTGCGGTAAATAATAATAATAATAATAATAATATAATAATAATAATAATAATAATAATAATAATAATAATAATAATAATAATAATATAATTTGATACCAGAAATAACTCAACTTTCAGATCGTTTACTCTACCTCTCTCTATCTGTCCTATGTGTCTATCTGTCTCTCTCTGTTTTTTACGCTTTCTCATTTTATGTATATGTATTTACCACACTGTCTCATTGTTTCTATGTATATGTATATCTCTCACACATACGGCTTGACATTATTCTCTTGATTTGACGTGCAATTGCTTTCGTTTTGTTTGAAACTTAGTCGATGTAATGTTTGCCTTCATTTTGTGATACACAGCTATTCCACAGAAAATGCTAGCTTCCAAATCCTGTTTTCTGATTGGGTAAAAATTATTAAATGTTTTGGAATAAATGAATCACAGAATTGGATTTACCGTGAAAGATTATATCAATATACCAAATTGGAAAATTTTCACTTAGTTTTAAAATTACAAAATTTGTGACTGCAACAGAAAAGATCCCTTCTTTTCTCTCTCTCTCTCTCTCTTTCTCTCTGCCCGAGCTTTTTCGAATTGCATCTCGGTACAACGTGTTTATTCGGAATAAAATTCAGCACAAATAAACACGTTGTACCGAGATGCAATTCGGAAAAGCCCACCTTTTACATAAATGTGTAAAGGGTGAACAATTCTATATGCTACGCTGGATACATTGGGTATTCGTCTGGTATGTTGGTTTTGTTCATTTTTTATAAATCTTGAATTATGCTTGCACTGAGGATTAAAAAGTGCATTTGTGCACTAATTATGAAATCATATGATATGCAGTTGGATTCTGTTTTTAAGAGACTCGTTTCGAGTGTTGCATTCCCTCGCATTCGGTACAATGTGTTTATTTATATTGGTAGTTTTGACTTTAAGAGTCCCCGCTAGCGTGTGGCATTTATGTATAGTAATGCCCTCAATAAAAATAAATATATTTAAGAGAAAAATTGAGGTTTTTCACGCTACTTAATAAAATCTTATAATGATTTTATCCTATTTTTAAATATGAATATATATTTATATGTTTATGTCTGTGTTTTCCCCCCGCCATAACATCGTTTGAC
>NC_043002.1:58556528-58561528 GCF_006345805.1 Octopus sinensis | reverse complement strand
GTGTGTGTGTGTATGTGTGTGTGTGTGTGAGAGAGAGAGAGATGGGGAGAGAGAGACAGAGAGAGAGAGAGAGAAGGTCATTCACCCACACAACCTTTTTCCATGGTATAGATAAAGAGGTTAGACTAAAAAAAGAGAGTGAATCGTCTCTTTATACCGACACTCTAGACAAATATCGAAGGATCGCCTATATATTGTACATATACATGTGTACAAACAACCATCCATCCATTCATCCATCCATCCATCCATCCATCCATCCATCCATCCATCCATACATACATACATACATACATACATACATATACACACACTCATTTGTATTTATTGATAGATAGATAGATAGATAGATAGATAGATAGATAGATAGATAGATAGATAGATAGATAGATAGATAGATAGATAAATAGATAGACAGACAGATATACACAAACATATATACATAATACATGTTTTATATATATACGTGTATAGATACACACATTCATATAGATACACAGATTATACATGTGTGTGTGTGTGTGTGTATGAATGCATGTATGTATACACATATACACATATAAATACACACATATACACGCACAGATGTGTGTGTGTGTGTGTGTGTGTGTGTGTGTGTGTGTGTGTGGCATATATATAGTCATTATTCTAACCTTGCTTATTCTGACAACGAGCAAAAGATTCTCTTTGTGGCCTTCGTCTTCCATTAAAATTCCATTCACATCCAGGACGCTTTATATGAATATTGATTTCTGATATTGGCACAAGGCCACAGAGTTAGCGGGAGTGTAGTAATATATATTATCGATCAAATTGATCCAGCACTTATTGATGTTCTATTATATTGATCTCGAATGGATGAAAAGGAAGTTGACTTCTGCGAGACGAACTCCAGACGTAATGGATCGCAATTAAATAGAGCAAGCAGTGTGGTAGACGCGCATTAAGTACAGCCTCGTGCAGTGGCTCTTAGACCATTTTTTAATCTACGGAGAATGATTTTGACAACCAAATTTTATATAGACTCCACCCCAAGGTTCAGATGGAACCTGGCTGGGAACCACTGGCCTAGTAGAGCTCACCTTGACCTTGTTGTTACGTTAACAAACTCACTCTACCAAGTAAACTCAAGACGAAGAACGGTGTTGTAAGTCGACCGTTCGCCAAGTTATGCCTGATTTTAGGAGACAATTAGATAGATTTGCATCTACACTTATTATCGGATTTTGTTAGGGCCCATATAGTAAAGATGTGGATAGGAAAAATGTGGGTAGAGGGTGATGTGCTAGCAACCCTCTCCCCTTACTGTTTTACAAAGTAAACAACAACACAAATAATTTCACAGAGGCAGCCATGATTGAAACAAGAACAAGAACAACAAGCATTCTTAAAAGAGAAAAGAAACATGGTCATTCCTTGTCCAAGTGACCTTATCTTATCGCCCATCACTTGTTATGCGCTCATAAATTAGTTTGATAGTTGAGCTCTGGTTGGCTGTATGCAAATGAGTTCGTAACTGGGGTCCGGAACTCTCGTGGGAAAAAAAAAAAGATTTGTTTGATCAGGACCGATTGAGGACAACAACGGCAGCAATATAGAGCTATGTGATTATGAGACGTTGACAAAATGAACTTGAAAAACGTACAAACCCTCTATAGCTGGGAAGCGATACGGCTGTCAAGAAATCGACGAGCTGTCAGAAACGTCAGCACGCCGGGCGAAATGCTTAGCGGTATTTCGTCTGCCGCTACGTTCTGAGTTCAAATTCCGCCGAGGTCGACTTTGCCTTTCATCCTTTCGCGGTCGATTAAATAAGTACCAGTTACGCACTGGGGTCGATATAATCGACTTAATCCGTTTGTCTGTCCTTGTTTGTCCTATCTGTGTTTAGCCCCTTGTGGGTAGTAAAGAAATAGGTATTTCGTCTGCCGTTACGTTGTGAGTTCAAATTCTGCCGAGGTCGACTTTACCTTTCAGCCTTTCGGGGTCGATGAATTAAGTACTAGTTGCCTACTGGGGCCGATGTAATCGACTGGCACCCTCCTCAGAAATTTCGGGCCTTGTGCCTAGAGTAGAAAAGAATATGGCTGTTCAAAAATGTTGCTCGGCAATCGCGATGTCACGAGTTCAAACTCACTACATGGCAACTTAGGCAAATGTCATTTCCTGTATCGTCGAGTTGATCAATACATTATGAGTGAAATCGGGTGAATAGACACTATAGAATCCTATCGGGTATATTAGTACCTGCATTTCAGAAGATACACCCTTGTCACTCACACTACGATATGTGTGTCGCGTGTGTCAAGGTGTCACGGTGGAACACCTATTCTGTCTGAAAAATACATTATGGGCATACGACTCTGTGGAGTACTCAGTCACATATATGCTATTTCAGGAGCAGGTAATTCAGTCTGATCGAACAACTGAATCCTCATGGTACAACAAGAAAAATCCACCACCATGTTTCCAATTAAGAACTGCTCGTTCATCTCTTTTATTACTCCTTTAAAATCTTGACGGTATTCTTCTTATCATTTATATATTTCGTAATAATTATTGAAACTTTTCAAGCATTTTTTTTTCGTTTTGAAATAAAAATATAAGCCGAAGACGGTGTTATATTCCATTCCAATTTATGCCAACTGCCTAAATTATATATTTCTTTACTGCCCACAAGGGGCTAAACTTAGAGGGGGCAAACAAGGACAGACAAAAGGATTAAGTCAATTACATCGACCCCAGTGCGAAACTGGTACTTAATTTATCGACCCCGAAAGGATGAAAGGCAAAGTCGATCTCGGCGGAATTTGAACTCAGAACGTAATGGCAGACGAATTACCGCTAAGCATTTCGTCCGGCGCGCTAACATGTCTGCCAGCTCGCCGCCTTTACCGCCAAAATTATAACGTACAGCAGAAATACCTTCCATATTTAACACAACTATTAATGTGGTGCTAGAAGAGTTAGCCCGTTAGCAATGGTATTTTCCCATAGCTAATGTTTTGATATTAAAAAAAAAATTATAAAGATGGTTTAGATTAAAAATAAAACTTCGTTTGCAATTGGGATGTTTGTCAAAAGTAGTGATTCTGAAGGTTTTTTTGTCGCACTCTGTATATTTTATGAGATTCATACTGTCAGTAATAATAAATGATTTCAGTGGCATGGCATATGGTTGAGCCTGAGGCGGTAATTTAGTGCCAACTGTATGTTGTCCATTCTTAATATAAAAATTAAAATGTGGGAAGAGTCGACTATTTAGGTACTTATAACTGGGGGGAAATCCCCACCCGCTGTACCTATATTATACGAATGTATATCCTCAGACGTACTCTTAAATACATACATACATGCATACATACATATGTACATGCATTTATTATTATACACACACACACACATACACACACACACACACACACACACACACACACACACACACACACACACCACACACACAGAGTTTTTTGTAGGTTTGACAAATGCTAATTTCACTAACTTCTGTCGTATTTTTTAGCTGAAAAAATTCCTACCACCCGTTTGTAAAACAGAACGTATTTAAGACATACATAATACATACATATAATATATATATATATACATACATACATACATACATACATACATACATGCATACATACATACATACATACATACATACATACATACATACATACATACATACATACATACATACATACATACATACATACATAGATAATTCTGTTATGTGAAACAGAAATAATGTATTAAAATAGCGATATGTGTATCATACATAATGTAGATACATCGCAAAAGCAAATTAACTCCGATTTTCGTCCGGTGATAATATCTCTTAGGGACGTACTGCGTTAAATAGCACAAATATATCAGAAGCAGATGTACATCGTCTGACAGCGGCGATGAGTATGCTAGATGTACACTTTTGGACTTTGTCTGTAGCATGTCCTCCTGTTCAGAGCATTTACTCGCCTTCTCCAAACCAGTCTTGTTAAATAGTTCCCAACGAACAATTCCGCTGTCTTCTTTTGTATTCTCTCCGAGCCAATTTACTGGAACCGCTTAAAATATGTCTCATTGTGTCTCCAGTTTCATCGCACATTCTATATTTGTCACATTCTGCTTGATGTAGTTAGTACTCAGCGCTTGTTCCTGTGCAAGGACTCTGTTTCAGATTTGAGGTAAGTTTCTTCCTAGTCGCATCCATCGTTTTTCTGGGTCTGTGTTCCTTGGTATTTCTCTCAAGAATTGGCCGTGCATCTTCTTATACTCCCAGATGTTTTTTCTTCTTTGTTTTCTGTCTTTATTTTGCATTTCATCTGATCCTGACCGCTTTCTGTATGTTATAAACCTGATTTCTTTACTTGGTCAATTACTGCTTACTGTGCATTCTTTATATCCAAAGCAATATCACTTTACTCCGGCTGAATACAGCACTCACAAGTTCGCACCTTTTGGTTCATATGGTAAGATGTCATTCTGGTCCATGAATACGTACATTTCATCTGCCAATTTTTTCCTGTTAACAGCTTCCAATTGATAGGCAGATAGGATATTGGTCTGAAGTCGTCAGCAGTATTTCCTTTCTGGTACAATATTGTTCGACCTCGGTCAAGAACCGATAATTTCTGTGTGCTTTTCAAGTAATGTGCTTAATTGTTCTACTATCTTTTCGTGGCTGGCATTCAATAAGTTTCTTCACCCAGTACCCCTTCACTCCATCAGAGCCTGCCGTTCTCTAGTTACTTATCTCCCTATTTACACGTTGAACATCCTCCTTGCTTATCTTAACATCATCTTGCAGACGATTTGCATTAGTTTCTTTCAGGTTACGCAGCCACTCTGCGTTAGTGTTATGTGTTTCCTTCCCCCGGCTCATATCTTTTCCCAAAATCTTTGACTCACCTCAGCATTTGGGGGTACATGAATCTTCATGTTTCCTTATTTCTTGATAAAATCTGTTTTAGTCTACTTTGAAGAGTCAGTTTTGTCTGTAC